>NC_137459.1:155767872-155890372 GCF_964235325.1 Thermobia domestica | reverse complement strand
TAAATAAATTTTATATTGTTTTCCTTTTTATCAATATTTTTCCTCGTCTCACCTTCCACCACAGTATCCACACATCTTTGCGGCAATCGAAACCTGTCTTCGCCGACAAAATTTTAACCCTCCGGTAAAAGAGAAACTGAATTTTCTCTGTTAGTAATTTGTATATACAAATTGTTTGTACGTTGTCGCATGTACTGTGTTTAAGTACGTCTTTCGTAGAACTTTCACTATTCTAGCTTCTACGGTCTCTTTACAATTGAGAAAGAACATGATTTTGTGTTCTCCTCTACACCTGCCGGCTGCGTTCGCAGCTTTCGTCGGTCAGCGTGGCCTCTGTTTGCCGTCAAATATTCAACCTTCTGTAACATTTTAAAGTATATATATATATATAAAATGGCTATACAACAATTTTTTTTACGAACTTCCCTCTAAAGTATGTAGGTTCACGTCTTGCAGAAATTGCATTAATCTAGTATGAATAGTTTTCTTGAAATAGTGCAAAAACTTAATTTGCAATAAAAATGACCACAAGTGTGAGCAAAACGTAAAATGTTTCTTATTTACTTTCTTACTCTATTATAGCTCGCACATTGAAACAGAAAAGTATAAATGAAATGAAAATAAAATCTTTGCGTTTTAGGTCCCACTGTTATGCCGGTTAGGCTAAAGGAGACGGTGATGATGAGTAATGAATGAAATGGTGGAATGAAACAGAAAAGTATATGGTGAAATAAAATTTATGTTATTTTTTTTTATCACTATTTTTCTTCTTTTCATTTTCCCTCACAATGTCCGCACATCTTGGCGGACAGTGAAGCCTGTCTTCGCGGACAAAATTTCAACCCTCCGGTAAAAGATAAACTGAATTTTCTTTCTTAGAATTGTATATATACAAATTGCTCATACGTTGTACAGTCAGCGACAGTAGAAACTGGAGGTTGGATACATAAGAAATGATAACTTTTTCCAGTAGCAGAATAGTTTCACTGTTTGTCTGATAGTTGGACAACCAACATGACAGCAAATACATGCCCGATAACATAACATGCCAGGATATTCCTCCATTTGGAGGAAAAAGTATTACTATCTGAGAGCATCACTTAGAGAAACAATCACGAGATAAATCTGCAAAAAATCCATTCACTTTAAGATCAAAGAGATAGGAATTAATGCAAAGGAAACGAAAAGAATAATACGCATCATGCAGAGACCGAAAAAGTATGTAAAGCTAAACAAAATGAGAAAAGAAGAAAAGAGGGAAAGGAAAGAGCAAAAGAGATGGGAATAAATTAAATTTTAACACTTAAGGATAAACAGTCTCCGTCTTTCCCCCTGCCCCCTGTATTGTCTTGGTTTTTCTCCCTTCATAGGATAAATCTCTTTCAGTATCAAATGCGAACATCATTTATAGTTTTTAATTCCTTGAAAAAAAATTAACTAAGTCTAGGCTCAGACTCGAACACAGAATCCTTAGAACGACAGTCACACACGGTACCCACTTATCTACACAGGCTCTATCAATTGCGTTTATAAATAACCCATTACACGCGCTGTTATGAAACGTGTTAAATCAGCCATTGTCGGTGAGTTACTCCAGTTACACTTGAAGTTGGAATTTTATTTACGGCCTTTAGCCATCTACGGCAACAGGCCCCATGTCTTCATTAAAAGCATTTGTTCTGTAGATTAAAATCGAGAATAAACTAATCTATTATGAATTAATCTCTTGGGTGCACCAACACACACACACACATACATTGTATATATATATATATATATATATATATATATATATATATATATATATATATATATATATATATATATATATAATGTTATTGATTAAGGATTAAATGAGTTATTTCGTAAATTTACGAAACGGGTCTTGAAGAAGGTCGTCGCAACAGTAATGACACCTCGTAGCATTGTTACGTAACACACGCAATATAAATAATGTTTCAAAACCGGAAGTTACAAGTTCTGCCGTGGCTAAGTCGGAAGGATGTCTGCTTCTTGAGTGGAGCAACGCGGGTTCAAATCTCGGCTGGTGCACTTTCAATTTTCTTTCTCTCAAAATACATTCCTGTATGTTTGTATTTGTCACTAATATTTGCTTTATTGCATTTTTTTGTAAATTAACTTAAATTATTGGAGGTTAAGTAAAGTCAGGAAGGTTAAGATAAATATATGACTGCTTTATACGTGTGTTTACTCCAGAGATGGAGTGAGTCAGTGAGTCAATTTGTCAAGATTTGTAAGTGGGTCGTGGGTCAATAGGATGTGATTCACTGCGACTCACTGTGACTCACTCTAAGCCAAAAACTCATTCTGACCCACGCTGACCTATTGATCCACTCTGACTCACCAACCCATTCTGCTCAGTGCATTGAAGACAGCTTCTTCTGAGCACTGGTGAATTTCTCTACCTTTTACTTTCAAGGCCTCCCTTTTTGTTGTTTTTTCATTTGTTTCTATTTAAGAAAGAACTTCAGGCACTCTTGCAGAACTTCAGGCAATTGACCATATTTGGATTTGTAATAATAGCAATAGGACTTACTTCTTGACTTTTCAAACACACCCTGTGACCTTTTAGAAAAGCTAACTACTGGAAAAAATTGTGAATCACCTGTAATGTATGAATTATTATATAAAAAATTGAATATAACTATGTGTGTGTGATTATCATGATCATATTGCAAAGTCAACTGAAATGACATTTGGCATATACATAGTTTGGCCCTGATCTCAATATCATTTTTTAAAACTCTTTTATTGGGGGGGGGGCATTTTCTATATATAGGGTTGATTTCTAAAAATAATCGAAAACGATCGATATTAGTTCAGAAACAAATTGGAAAGCAATTATTGAGAAATAAAAACTACAGTTTTACGCATTTTACATCTACTGGTTTTTATTATAACAACTGCTGAAACTTGTATTTATATATGGAGCGTTCACAGCATAAGGGTATCACGTCATAAAGTTGTGAGGAAAATAGACATAAAATTTGTACTGTAAGCTTAATTACGTGATAATTTTAAATTTGTACGGGATGCTTAATTATGTGGCCAATTTTAGACTTCTCTTTACTTTGGTCTACTTTACCTTGATTTGAGACTTTCAATTTTCATCCTATTTTCCACTGAAAATGTCTGTAAGTTAAGAAATAATTATATATGATAATTAAATTTAAATTCATCGCAATTTGGCCCATGACAAACACTTTATCATTGTATATCGTAAAGATCAAATCCACCGGTATTGTAACAGAGCGGTGCTTGAGCGTTGAACCGTAGAAATTCAAACTCCGATTATTGATAATTTCACAACCTTGTTTTATTACAATTGTAAATTTTATTTTGTTTTCAAGAGAGTGTGGATCATGGGTCAGAGTTTATGACGATGGGTTTTGGTGGGTCGGAGTTGGTCACAAAGGTTCAGAGTGGGTCATAGTGTGTGGTGGGTCGCAGTGGGTCATATACTGTTGAACCACTGACCCACTCCAACTCTGATTAACGCTTCGACATTTGAGGCTAACAAGTTCTGCCAGGGGACCTTTTTTCTTTCAAAATGTATTTTATATGCTCATATTTATTATTATTAATTACTTTCTTGCATTTTTTCCTACATTAGCCTATCTTACAACCTTTGTTAGATTAGCCTTTGTTAGATTAGTAACCGCGGTTTAGGATAGATTATATAAAGTCAAATACGGTTATGTATGTTTACACTTTCGTTTCTTTCTTTCAAAATACATTCCTATCTGTTCACGTAGTCCAAAAATAGGCATACACTTTTGTATTGATCAACTATAACATTCTAGTTTATGAGTTTATTTGCTTCGGCTCTTCTAAGCATAAGAAGTAAGTAAAAACATATTAAGAACAAATAATAAAGAAACTAAGTCTACCTGATGGATAAAAATAAGAAATTTTATAAAATGGAATGAGCTGATCAGTACGGTACTGTATATTTATTTTTGGGCCACCTTGTATATTACTAATAATTTATTTCTTTCATTTATTAATAACAAGCTTAAATACCTACTTTTCGCATGGGTCAGATAAAATATCTATGTAAACAAACTGAACAACGAAACGAGAAGATATCGGTCATTTTCTACTACTGTTACATATCCCGGTAAATGCCCCCTGAGACCCCCTGGTTCGAAATTTAAAAGAACGCCTCTCGCCCGCAGGCGATTGGGCTGTATTTGGAAGAATCACCTTTCATCTCAGCTACCGTGAAAACTAAGGATTTACACTAATATTGACCAAGGGCTCCTCCGTGGCTAAGCGGTTAGCGTAAGCGCCTTTGGCGTGGGAGGCCCGGGTTCAATTCCCAGCGGGAGCTCATGTGATTCGGATTCCACGTTAATCAGTAGGTCCACGTCTCATATAGCCTCGCTGCTGAAAAGGGACGTTAAACTCAAAATCAACTCAACTAATATTGACCATTTTGAAATATTTTTATATATTTCGGTACCCCATCCCCGGGTGACACCGACCCGCATACAATGGTAGCCGATTTTCAAAGTCATCGTTAATGGAAGTGTCACCATTGATCTCAGCGACCGCAATAACTATGAATTCAACACAAATATCGGTCATTTTCTAATATTTTTACATGTCCCGGTAAACGCTCCCTTCCCCTGAGAAACTGGTTCGAATTAAAAAAGAAACGCTTTGTCCTCGTCTGGAGCCTGGATAAAGGTATCCGTGACCAAAAGTTAGTAACTTTCCGTCAACTCGTCTGATTCCCAGGCCGCACACAGACAGACACACAAACAAACTCGTATTTCATACAGACAACTGACAGAACAACCCAGAGGATTTTTTTTTTTTACACAGCACAGCGTTCTTTGCCATAGAACGTTACTATGTTGCTTCCACCCAGTTAAGCCTTCAACTAAGTGCCTGAGGCGTTAGTCTTTTCTACGTAAACACGTCTGTTGTATTTTCCTCTTCTATCTGTCGAAGTAATGGGTCAGCTATTTTGTTTATGTATTGACCTTGAAGAACCAACAAATGGATTTTCATGAAGTCACAAGTCGCTTTGGTCCGTGAAGTTGATATACAGTAGAAATGACCTATGCATTACTCACCCGTTGTGAAATAGAAAGATTATGTTGATTTTATTTGAACACCCACAAATCTGTTATAGCAAGAGGCCTTTCCACAACTACTTCCAATCTGGATTAAATTTTACGGCTAACTTTTTGAATTATACACAAGAGTATCATTGATATGTTAGTGTTAATAATAATTATGGAACTAGTCAGATTTTAAACTTCCAAACTATGCCGTGCATAAAAGTCGGAAGTCTTATAGAGTGGTTTCATCCGCGTGTGTGACAGATACCAGAGCAAAGAAAGCAAGTGATATCGGAAAGTGATTTTCTGCCATTGATTCTGCATCCAAAGAATAGGTTCCATCTCATTCGTTAACTCCATATTCAAGCCGGAAGTGGTTCAAATTAGCTATTTCCAGTGTTGCCACTAGACGAGACAGAACTCTTTAGGATGAGACGTGAGACGAGACAGTCTACTTGTCTCGTCTCGTCTCGTTTTCGAGATGGGACACGAGACGAGACGAGACGTCTCATGAAATGTCTCGTCTCGTCTCGTGTTTCGAAATTGCAAACATAGTTTTTGAATTTAAAACACACACAGTAAACGTATCATTTTCGATGTTATTCGGATGACACATTAAGATGTTAGAACATTGAAACCGTTGCGTTTGCTCTGCGTTTTTTTTCTTTTTTAAAAATAAAGTTAAGTGTAATAGCCTTGTGAGCTTGTTTTTATTAAATTATTTCTTCATGTTTAATTTTTCGGCTGTTTCTAGTATATACTACTTAATTTCCTACAGTAATTAGAGTCCGGCATTTATAATTGAAATTTAATTTTGGTTCCATTGCATTTTATTGTCAATAGTAAAGATGCCTTACAACACATTTAATTTTGACTGAGGAAATGAAATTTCTTCCCGTGTTTGTGAATTCAAACCCCTGCCCTGGATGACTTTTGTATGTGTCCTTAGCCTTACTGTTTACAACGCATGTCCTGCACAGTAAGAAATAGCTGTGTTGATTCAACACCATGGGCGGAGCTATGGGGGGCATTGTCCCCCAACTTTTTGACAAAAAATGAGTTATTCATATTAATTCCACACTCTAGGAAGTATTCCACAGGTCCGAGACCGAGCAAAAGGTCTGCCTCCCAGCAGACAATTCCTAACTCCGCCTATGTTCAACACAATGCGATGACCCAGCATGACTGCCACTTTTTGTTTTAAATCAACACAGCACACAGTGTTGATTTCGGTAGTGGGAGAAAAAGTTAGCTGCAGGGAGATTTGAACATGGATTACTCAGTTAGAAGTCGAGCAGCTTACCTACTTGGCTAACTCATCAGACAGAAAAAAAGAACACTTGAAACAGTGTAGAGATAAAAAAAATGTTGCTGAACAATAAACACAAAATTACTCTCACGACTTATACCATTATTTGATTACTTTTTCAATGGTCAACTAAGAAGCACATTTCCCTATCCCTTTCAGTACCCTTTCTGAAGTTTTATTTTTTTAAACCCACTACACGACCTGGCGACGCGACGGCAAAACATTTTCTTTCATCACGCTTTTGTTATTGTCTCTGGAGCCAATCATAGCATCGCTATTACTAGGTCGAATCATAATAGTAAATACGGACGTAATTAAAAAATGCCAAGTTCCATTTTGTTCTACACTTTCCCTGTCAAAAACATTCTTAAAGGGCTATTTGGGAACGATTAGTGAAAGTTAGGAAAATCACGCCGCCATTTTAAACCTGTCTTAAGATCGTATTTACTATTATAATTGTCGTGTGCTATTAATAACTCTAGTATCGCAGTAGACATGCCTATCTGACTTGACTCGCGGTTTTAGAGAGTAAGGGGGTAGGTTGTACGGAATACTATTTTTTTAAAAAAAGTCTTAGGCCTTCCTGAACGTGTTCAAGATTTCAATACCGACTCACTATTTCAATTCAGTTTGGGATTTTACTTCGTAGGAGCTTTTATTTTCAGTTGTTTGCCACCCTCTAAACGTGCCGCCTTACTCGCTCCGCACAACAGTCAGTACTCTCTGGGGCCAGTGCAGTCACATCGAACTTTACTTGTCGCGTTAACATTACTTGACATTAATGTCTTCGTTTTCGACGTATCTATGAGCAATTTGTATTCGTGTATTCGTGCTGGTATAACAAATTTCAATGTTTCAGAATGTAAAAAAAAAAAGTTTAGGGTTGAGGAGCCTTACACCAGTGGCGCAAATCTGTCTTCACCATTGGGGAAGGGGGGCCAGTAAGACCGTTCCCGTATTTTTTTAAGAGATGTTCAAAATATTTTTCAGTTGAAAAGCAACACTGTGGAGGATCAAGGAGCAGAATTGTCTTCAGGTGGGCAGATTTGAGGCTTATTCTGAAGGGAAGGAGATGAGACTCATATTACGGTAAATGAATTTGATTTCTGAGGTGAACCTGTTGTATATTATATGGTGATGTAACTGAAGTGGAAGTCGGACACAAATCATCACATTTCTTTAAAAAAAAAAAATCAAATCGTGTTACTGACCTTCGTTTACTCCACATACCGTATCATCTGACATATCATTGCAGGTTAAAAGTAGGATCAATCGGCAAGAAGAACTGCAAGTTGTGGTCTTAGTCTGTTTTTGAGAAAAATGAAATGAAATCTTTAAGTTTTACGTCCCACAATTATGCCGGTTAGGCTAAAGGAGGCGGGATGATGGGAAATGAGTGAAATGTTGGAACCAAGTGGGAGGAAACGGGAGAAAACCGAGAAAACCCACGAGCACGGTGTTTGTCCACCACAAAATCCACACGGCGCGAACTGGGATCGAACCAGAGACCCCAACCACTAGAGGTGAACGCCACCACACCCCCTTAGTCTGTTTTTGATGCTCTGGACTCAGACGTATGAGTCATGGTGTAGACGGGCGTGCTAGGCGATAATCATTCAGTGCAGGCACGTATGCAGGTTTTCTTTTCAGAAGGGGACCAACATGAATCCTCGTAAGCACGTAATTCTAATGTTTCAAAATTATTTTTAATAATAATAATAATAATAATAATAATAATAATAATAATAATAATAATAATAATAATGCAACAGTTCTGTATTTCTCTTAAACTTTTTTCTTACTTTTCACTTATGAACCGATTTACTTCAAACAAACTGCATTGTAGCACAAACGAAATCAAAAAATATTTTTGAGACACATGTAAGGAAAACTGTCTGCTACGTATATCAAATGGCAAATGGCTATCATAACAAAAATAGCAAATGGCAATAAGTGTATCGTTCTAATACATTAATGTTATAAACAGACCGGAATCGAAATTGTAATCCCATTTAAAAGTGGAGGCGCGGTGGCTCAGTGCTAGAGCGTTCATGTCCGGTGCTTGGGGTCCCTGGTTCAATCCCAGCTCGCGCCGTGTGGACTTTGTGATGGACAAACACCGTGCTTGTGGGTTTTCTCGGGGTTCTCCCACTTTCTTCATTCCACTATTTCACCCATCTCTCCTCATCACCGTCTTCTTTAACCTAATCGGCATAACTGTGGAACGTAAAACTTAGAGATTTCTTTTCCCATTTAAAAGTGTTCTTTAATTCCACCTAGTTACAATGGCATTACGGTATGTTCTTAGAATCATAACAACAATGTATTGCCCACAGTTTGGACACTGCCTCAAAGTAATCTGATATAAAAGAACCTCAAAAGGGAAAAAGGTTCAACAAGTGCTTGAATTTTGGAAGGGGACAGCTTCCAGGACCTCACGCTCGATACGTCCCTGATTCAATGCATTATATTTATTTCTTACAAAACATGATTATTAGATGCGCAATATGTAAAATTATATCATAGTTTGACTTTTAATAGGTCTTTTCTTAACACATCCATAAATTCCGGCGTTCTGCCTGCCTGTTTTATGTCGGATAAGTGAAACTCTACTGTATTTCCCAAGATAGCTTATACACAGGGGCTAGAAGTCTGCACGGATCGGAATTTTTAGCTCGGACAGGCTCGGTCCCTTGAATCTATCAGCATTAACGCATTAAGGGCGCAGTCAGTGGATCCCAGGCTCCGAGACTCCAAACTCAGGGGGCCCCTTAAAATCCCTTTGTTTAATACTAAAATATAGCATTAAACTTATATTATAGACAGACCTATGCTAAATTTCTTTCGGCTCGTTACGCTCGCGGTATCGCTAGAATTAAGTCTATCCATCAGCAGTATTTAACTGTTAATAATGAATATAATTATTTAACTGTTAATAATTAATGTAACTAAACCAATTATTGTAAACTCGGAGCACATTAAAATATTACAGCATAGTTCTCGGTGGTTCGATAAGCCTATGAGGCAGTGGAAGGCAGCAAAGAAAATTTATGAGCTGAAACTATTCTTAACATAGGGCCCCCTTAAAATAGTCGGCTCCAGGTCCCCAAAAGCCTTAATCCGCCCCTGCCTATAAGCAATATTTCACGAAAAGCTGATATTTTTTAACAAATGTGTTCGTCATAAAGTTTTCATAAAGTAGTCCCTTTCTCCTTTAAATAATTTCAGATTCCGCAGTGTTTCAGTAGTAGAGGTAACTTTAAAATTTCATTTCAAATAATTTCAATCAAACAACAGTTGCAGGACATATTAATTTCGAATAAAACAAACTACTATATGAAATTCTGAGTATATTATTTTTTTAATGAAATTCTCGCGGACGACCTTATTTCTGAGTCGAAGGGTAAAAAGACTAAATTCAGTCTCTTATTATTATAGATCCGTTTCAATTGAAGCAGTTGAAATAGTTCGGAAAAATTAAAAAGCCATACCCTATATTCCAGTGTGCCACAATCGGTATAACGCGGCACACTGGTGTGTCCAGCAAAGTGAACAGTGTGACGCAAACTTGTTCCTATTATTTGGAAGAATATTTGTCGAGTTTCTGTTATTTATAATTATTATTATTATTATTATTATTATTATTATTATTATCATTATTGCTGTTGTTGTTATCAACTATCCTTCCATGGATCAACTGTCTGTATACAGTTAAGCAACCACAAATATCATATTGAGGGAATGAGTATAATTGTTCACTTTAATAGTGACAGAAAAGTCTATTTGCTTGTATATTTTACCGGAAATAACTGCATCCGTCTAGAAAGTTAGGACTAACAACAAAGGGATCCGATATTCTGACCACACACCACCCCAAAGTCGTGAGTCCCACAAGTTCTCTTCTACGCCTTAGCACAATAAGGGCTGTTGCGTTCAGGGAGAGAAGGAAACAACTTAATTCCATTGCAGTTATATGCTTTAATAAATGTATATGTCCATTGCAGTTATATGTGATCGTTTCGTTTTCTGTTTATTATTATTATTATTATATTATTATTATTATTATTATTATTATTTATACATTTTTCAACACGATTGCCATGTGTATGGTATTCCATACACACGGCTCTCCCATGCAGCGCCGCGTGATGATTTTCTATACACAAATAATCTATTTCAAGTTTGTTGTGTTCGTTCTATAGGTGTGTATGTAATTAGATACATATGGCGTAGAAATCCAAATTTAATGTCCACGCTACGTATATGCAAAACCACACACAAAGAAACTTATGAACAAAGACATTGAGTTTGAGTTTAACATCTCGTTCAGCAACGAAGCTATATGAGACGTCGACATAATGATTAACGTGGACTCCGAACCACATGAGCTCTCTCCGAGACTCCCACGCCAAAGGCGCGTCCGCTAACCGCTTAGCCACGAAGAAGCTCATGAACAAAGACACTTATGGGCTAAAACAAATGCGAAAACAAAGATGTGTGATGTGATTTTGAGTTTATCGTCTCTTTCAGCAGCGAGGCTAAATGAGACGTGGACCTACTGATTAACGTGGAATCCGAACCACATGAGCTCCCGCCGGGCGGAAACAGAGAATTACTGGCGGATTGCTGTCCGTGATGCACAGGTGATAACGGTCAACAGTTTTAAATTTAAACAAATATAGTTTTAATTAAGCACGAATTTAACTTACAGTGTACAGTGGGGAAGGCACAGTCGTTTACAAGGATCGTTTTCTTTACAATATCAAACCTCGTCAAATACTCTGCAAACCTGTCAGCAAGCCCCGATCAATATTAAACAGGTATTGTGTTGCAATGTTCATTTCAATGTTAACCTATGTAGGCCTACGGACTTCAATACTCGCCCTCAAACGAAGGTGCAGACTATCCATGATTTGCAGTATTAAACTCTCTCTCGCCCTCTGTGTTCTTTTAACATGTCTCCTAGCGATTACAACATTTTTTGGTATCTCAATCACTTCTTCGTAGGATAGTGAGTGGCCATTGATTAACCTGGCATTTGAATTTTTCACTTTTTTACCTTTGAAATTGACAATAATCGTTTGGACATTTCAGTTGCACCTACCTAATATTATCAACGTTTCTTCGATAATTTCGTAACATTGTATTATTTCTTTGTATTATTGATTAGCTTGGTCAGGCTTATTTAAACACTTTTTTCTCTGCACCGACGTGTCACACCTCTTGGACAAAAATACACTAGCTCTCACTGGAAATCAAATCCAGAATCAATGCACTTGAACCATTTGACCACAACAAGGTACATTTAAAAGGAATTTTCGATTTTGTTCTGAAAATTGTGATTAGGAAACATTTAAAAATATATTCAAGAAATGGTACGGAGAAAACGCACTGTACTTTCTCGCTCGAATTTTTTACACTGACTCATGTTAGGCTGCAGCTATTATTGAAACATTTATTTGGGAAATTGCCAATAAAATAACGTGTTTTGGAAAACTTGTTAGAAGAAACTTTAGGCCCAAAAGTAAAGTACCCATTGGTCATATTTCCGTTAGAAATAACTTAAGCCATGTATTACAATTATTAAGGATATAATTGTATGTGGACTATAAGTAAAAGCGTCTGAGTAATTTCTGAGAAAATCATGAAAAAAGTCACCCCAAGAATAAATGTCCCTTGTGGATCTTTTCAGGACAAACGAGCTATGCTATATTGTTAGTGTTTTCATAAAACATTTATTTATGAAATACGAACACAATCGCCTGAGTCGTCCTTGAGAAAATCGCAGGGTAAAACTTAATGTCAAAAGTAATATACCACCTCTAGATTTTCAGGATGAGGGAATTATACCATATAGCTAGGTTATTTATGTAACATTTATTTATGAAATATGAACAACAACCATCTCCTGAGTATTTTTTGGGAAGGTCATCGGGAAAAACTTACCGTCAAAGGTAAACTTTTCTATCTGTAATTTTGATGATAAACGATTTATGCCATATTGTAAATTATTTATAATCTGGACCAAGTATATCGAGTAATTTTTAAGCAAATCGTCAGGAAAAATTTCACTGTCAAAGTAAACTATCTCTTTTCGGGACAAGTGAGTTATACCATATTGTGAGATTATTACAGATATATTTTAACTGAAATTACAACAAATTTGTCTCAGTTATTACTGAGAAAATTGTAAAAAAAAAAAGTCAATTCTTGAGAAAACGTCTTCTGTATGTTATCGGGATAAATGATTTATGCTGTATGTTAGTTTATTAATGAAACATTTCTTTACGAAATATGAACACAATTGCCTGAGGCGTCAATGGTAAAATCATCAGGAGAAAGCTACTCCTTTTGAATGTTTACATGAACGAGTTGTCATATTGTTAGGTTATTAATAATACGTTTATTTATGAAATTTGGTTGAGAAAATTGTGCAAAAAGATCGCATACTACACAATAAATTACACCATATGTATTTTTTCAGAAAAATGATTGATACTACGGTGGAGAGTTGCTAATAAAATATACAGGGTGAGTCAAAATAAGTGTTACAAGCCAATATCTCCCGAACTATACATCATATAAGAAAAATATTAAGAGACAACATACAATACAGAGGGGCCTAAGATATGAGTCAAACATTAGGTTTCCCCCGCCCCCCATTTTGGGGGAGGGGGGTAAACGTAAAATATTCAAATAGGAACATATGTCGAGTGATACCTCGTTCGAAAGAGCTTGAAAAATTGAACAATTTTTGTAGGAGACAATTTTTGATATGGGGCACCGTTTTCAAGATGGGCCCCAAAAATGATCCTGTATCCGATAAAATTTCCAGTACTTATAAATCGGAAATGTATGAGTAGGAAACGATTAAACAAAAAATGAAAAACGAAAACATCATAGGCAATGTGGAATGATGTTGTCGTGGTGTCCCTAAGGCCCTAATCATGAGGCCCCGTGACCAATTTCAAAATTTCAAATGGGAATATACGTTGAGTGATACCTTGTTTGATAGATCATGGAAAGCCAAACAGCTTCGTACAACATTTGTTTTCATTTAGGGCAAGCCTGTTTCAAAATGGCCGCCAAAAGTGGTTCCACATTCAGATAGAAAGTGCAGTGTTCAAATTGAGTATTACACGCCAATATCAAGCGAACTACGTATCAAATAAGAAAAGTGTTAAGAGTCAATGTACAATACAGAAAGCCTGAAATTTGTGTTAAAGAAGTTCCCTCGTTCCGCTTTTGTATGGAGGGGTGTACATGGAATTTTCAAATCGCAACATAGGGCGAGTGATACCTCTTTGATAGATCGTGAAATACCAAACAGCTTACTACAAAAGTTGTTTTGATTTCAGGCAAGCCTGTCACAACAGCATTACCACAACCTAATATCCTGTAAAGTAGTAGAATAACGTTTAGTAATTCTACAGGTATCTGCGATGTTAAAAATTGTAATTTCTATCACTGTAAAGCAAATAATTTCAACACTTACCATGTTACAAATGATGCTCGATATGTCCTCCATCCTGCTCCACACACCTCCGTAAGCGGCGGCATAGGGATGTTCGTACATCATGTAGCATCTCTGGAGTGATAGATGCACACACACCTTGGATACGCTCCTTCATATCATCAGTAGTTGTCGGTTCGTTGGACATTACCCGATCCTTAACATAACCCCAGAGGAAAAAATCAAGTGGGGTTAGGTCAGGAGATCGTGGAGGCCAGTGAATAGGACCTCGACGCCCAATCCATTTATTCGCCATACGGTGGTCCAATAAGGCTCTGACCTGGCGTGCGTTGTGTGCTGCGGCACCATCATGTTGATACCACATTCTTATACGTTCAGCGAAAGGAATATTCTCTAATAACTCCGGGTATAGTACATCACTGATAAATGCGGCATAGGTATCACCAGTAAGACGTCCATCAAAAAGAATATGGCCCAATGATATGGTTACCAAGGATTCCACACCATACATTAAGAGACCACCGATGCTGATGAGCAACTTGTCTCTGCCATAGTGGATTTTCCCTAGCCCAATAATGCATATTATGTCGGTTTATGTGTCCTGTGTTTGTAAATGTAGCTTCATCGCTAAACAAGATGGTGGATATGAAGTTGCGCTGTCTGTTTTCCATACCTTCCAACCATAGACAAAATTGCAATCTGGCATGAAAATCATTGCCAGATAGTTCCTGATGTAAGATGATATGATACGGATGAAACATGTACTCGTGCAAAATACGCACTACAGATCTTTGGCTAACTCCACTGGCCTGAGCGAGGTGTCTCGTAGTAACATGTGGGTCTACATGCACTGCTGCCAATATTCCTGTTGCACGTTCTTCATTGGTTGCAGAGCGGTAACGACCCATACCTCGTCCCCGGACAAGACTACTATGTTGCCGCAAACGCCTCTCCAATCGCAGAAATGCCATGTGAGATGTTTGTTGGCGTTGGGGATATCGCATTGCATACATTCGTGCCGCGTTACGATAGTTTCTTCTACATTCGCCCAACACCAGCAACATATCTCACAATGATCAAACACCGCCATTGCTCTATTCAAACGCTACCCAAACTAATAATATTAATGCGATAGTGTTCGTTTCCTTGTACGGAAAACTTATCACCAAAGTTGATACCCCGTTCTTTCTACGCTTTTGAACCGTTCAACACACAACTACAGCCCCTACCTACAATATCCACACTGCCAGTTCCATTTAAGTCACTAACACTCTCACTAACAGCTAGGCAATGTAACATCAATGATGATTTTACGTTGAACACTATTACTCAACAAGAAAAAAATAATACCATACTATTCACACTGCATGAACAAACAACACACAGGTACAGTCAAATGTTCTCAGTAGAACAATGAAAATCACATTCCCGTCCCCTGTGTGATCGGCTCTATTGACACTTGTGTATACCAGCCATTATTAAGAAGGTAGAGTACTAGCTATTGCTACGTTTCTAATGTCTATTTTCAGGTTTCCGTCTCTTTGCGCATACGTATTAGTATTATTCATTGTCTTATTATTTTCATTCATATTATTATTATTACTACTAGTTTTATTATTATTTTTCGTAGTATTCTTCTTCTTCTTCTTCTTCTTGTTACTATTATTACGTTAACTCTTATAGGTCGATTTTGCCCCCGAACATTTTACTTGTTACTCACTTACAGTATGATGATGGAACCTCGTGTTCGACATATTCTTAGGCCTGTCTGTATTGTACATTGACTCTTAACACTTTTTATTTGATGAAATAATTCGCGGGATATTGGCTTGTAACACTCAGTTTGAACACTGCACTTTCTATCTGAATGTGGAACCATTTTCGGCGGCCATTTTGAAACAGGCTTGCCCGAAATCAAAACTTCTTTTACCAAGCTGTTTAGTTTTCCATAATCTATCAAACAAGGTATCACTCGACCTATATTCAGATTTGAAATTTTAAAATTGGCCCCGGGGCCCCATGACAACACCATTCCACGTTGCTTATGGCGCTTACCTTTTTCATTTTTTGTTTCATGTTTTTCTACTTAGCCGTTTCCGATTTTTAAGTACTGGAAATTTTATCGGATACAGGACCATTTTTGGGGCCCATCTTGAAAACGGTGCCCCATGTCAAAAATTGTTTCCTACAAAAATTGTTCAATTTTTCAAGCTCTTTCGAACGAGGTATCACTCGACCTATGTTACCATTTGAAAATTTTACGTTCACCCCCCTCCCCCCAAAATGGGGGGCGGGGGAAACCTAATGTTTGACTCATTTCTTAGGCCCCTCTGTATTGTACATTGTCTCTAAATATTTTTCTTATATGATGTATAGTTCGGGAGATATTGGCTTGTAACACTTATTTTGACTCACCCTGTATATTTATAAAAATAAATATAATCGTCACAGCTGCTTTTTTTTGAGAAAACTGAATTATTTTAAATGTTGATCCTTCAGTAAACTATCCTTACTTTTAGGTGTCGAAGGATATAAAATTTGAAACGATAGTATGTTATTAAAACGTTATATCTAGAATTCGTTCCAGATACATTGAACAGTATGGCCTCTAATTCAGTGCATGTAAAACCGTAACGAACCGACAAACGAATAGATGGGCAGACATGGAAAAATAATTTTTTCGATATGTAGGGGCCATGTAACTTGAATCCATTGAAATCTCGTATTCGATTTTTATAACTATCACCACACTTTCTTCTTTCGTCGCTCGAATGTGAAAACGAATAGGCCTACACCGACACGCAAAGTGATAATTTGTAATCCCCAAAATTTAATTTGTTATGTTTAATGTGCTGTCACGCTAGAAAAAAACTTATGCCTGTTACATCATTTTATTATCAGTTTTTCACGCTACTGTATAATTCAGAAGAACGTTATGATTATAGTTAATATCCATGGCATATTTTGGAAGCATTCGTGTTCCTCACAAATAGAGCTGTATAATTTAGTTTTGTTTAAAGAAAGCATTCTTTATTCCTTACACAGACTTATGATTGCATTTCTTGCACTTGTGGATATGAAAAAAAGGAGAGACAGAGAGAGTCAATACTCTAAAAAGAAACACACACACACACACAAACACTAGAACAATAATTTAACATCAGCTTTTTTTTTTTTCAACGAGCTATTGTTCTTCTTTCGCTGTGACTGTCAGGCTGCAGGTCGGGTATTTTTTTCTGTTCCTGACTCGAAGTGAGTAGAAGTTTCTTCTGCTATGCAAAAACGGAGAGGGGAGGAACAGGCATATCATACCATAAACTGAAAACAATAGCTATTACTAATAGTACCCTAATTCTGAATAAATATGCCATTAGAAGAAACAAAGTTATTTCCTTATTATATTCTTTTTGTTCCTATTAACATAAAAATTATACACTTTCTATAATGTTTTGTAAAAAAAGTAAAATGGATGGCTTGGGATGGGATTCGATCTGGTGTCAAAACAGTATAAGAACCAGTAGTCCGCCACTCTATCCACTTGACCACATATACTACGTTTTTTGCCTGTCTTTTAACAAATAAATCTCATGGCTATAGAGCATGTCACTTCCAAATTTAAGAAAACAGTTTTCCTATTTGTTTCTATATTTCCGTTCAACATCTTGGTTACAGAAGCTAATTTATATTTGGTAGACAATTTACACTCTAGGTTTAAACCAATAAATGCAACATTTTACTCCACTTTCTAGTTCCTTGATTCAACTTCTGGATACTACGATACTACCAATCGTGAAATTCGCTCTGCAGTCGTGCTCTGCTGCTGCAAAATTCTCTCGAAAGCATTATTGCCAGTATACACAAAACCGAGCATAATTTTGTTTTTGTTATATTTTTATTATTTTATTATCTTTTTTTGGAAATATCTTCTTGGATGGATTGCTTTCTATTATCTCCACTTACTAATAACTGAATTTTACCCATAAACGTAAGGAAAATGGAATAATTGCGAAAAATCGTTTGTTACAGTATACGCGCATTTTTTTTTTTCATGAGGGTACGTCTGTATTATACAAATGAAAAACACATTGTTTAACGTAAAGGAAATGGTTGAACCGTTCGGTGTGAAGTTTTTAACATAGTTAACACCTACCTCAAACTGGGTTGTTGTCACGTCATATTTATTAAAGTGCGTATCCTAATAGAGGAGAGAGGGTTAAAAATACATAAAAAATAGAGTACTTCGCGTTAGTGAGATGAAACTTAGTACCGTAAGACTTTGTGTACTTTGCACAAGATTTAAGCCATTTTAAAGAAAATTGCATTTAACCCTACAACCACACCGTGCTTTTATTAGGACATGTATCACACCGTGGGGTCATATACGACCCCAGTCTGGAGAGTCGTTTTATTGGACTAGATACGGTTATATTATGTTAGATTAGATAATATTAGGTTAGGTTAACTTAGGGTAGATAATGTGTGGTTTGTTAGATTATATATGTTTATGTAGGTTATGTATGTATGTGAATATATGTATATATATGTTAGATTATATCTATATGTATTAGATTAGGTTAAGTAAGGTTAAATGAGGCGAGGTAAGGTTAGGTTTATTAGGTTATATAATCTTATACATTTCACGTATCACATTTTATGTATGTTGACATAATTCGTTTCTTTACCGATTATCCAATTAGTCTAAAATACACGAGTTCTACATTATAACAAGATTAAATGTTTTCATTGGGTTTCAATTCTTTGATATTTTCATTGTTTTACATGGACATAAATGAAGCAGTTCTCATTGTTTGCCATTGTTTACATGTTGCAATTCTCGCAAATGTTGTGACGGTGTTCAGCACACACACTTCTCTTACACAAGTAACACACTGCTACTTCTTTTCTGTCTTTCTTTCGGCTACAGAAAGCAAATCTACCTGGTCGTCCAACGGGTGTCACACTTTGTACCCGTTCCTCTTCGATACCAGGAACATGACGAATATTGTTCCTTAGCTGTTTTGGCAACCTCTCGTTATTTGCTTTCCTTTTCATGTGTTCTTCACAGAGTGCCAATGCAAGAGCCTTCAAGAAATCAGAACGCTTCTTCAGTGTTGAATTAGATGCCGAATTGCACCTGAAGATAACGAAGCTATTTAGTGCCACTGCATCTAACATACCATAAAAAAAACTCTGAGTGGCCACCTACGTGTCTTCCTGGCAACTGTTTTTGAACGACAGTATTGATCAAATTGATCCACGCCTCCTTTAGATTGGTTGTAGAATAAGATTATTTCTGATTTCTGCGTCTCATTGTCTATGTCAGCTTGATTATGCATAGACGATATCAGAACTACGCACGTGCTTTTTCTTGGTACAAAGGAGACAGCGGTTTTTTCCTGAGAAAGAAACAATGAGGAATAAACTGGTTTCCCTTTTGTTTCAGTTACACATGGTGGAAGTTCTGGTTTGTTCTTCCTCATAGTGCCAACCATGGTGAGTCCTTTTTCCAAGAGCTTGTCAGCTACCTAACAGGAACTAAACCAGTTGTCCGTAGTTACATTTATGTTTGTGTAATGGATGGATTGTGTGAGATTCAACACATATTCAGTTGGAATTGCAAGCTGTGAATCTCTGCTCTCTTTTCCAACATATGTTTTTTCCTGCACACATATACGATGTTTTGGGCCCACTAGAAAATGATTTGTTATATGGCTATTCAAGACAAACTCCGCCTTATGCAGAGTCGTTTTGAAGTATAATTAGTGTCATACTAAAGGTTTGACTACTGCAGGAAACATGTGTTAGTCGAGCTCTTTAGTAGGGCACTAATCATAAATCGAAACGACTCTGCATAAGACCCACTATGTTTCATTAATCACACCGTGGGGTCATATATGACCCGAGCACTCAAAATAACACAGAACTTTCCGCACCAACACAACAATGCAGCTTGCAGTGTCAACAGCATGCTCCGAATTGAAGCTAGACGAAGTGTTGTGATTCCCTCTCACAACGGCGCTGGCGCAGAACGCATTTTATATGCACTGGGGTCGCCGGTGACCCCACGGTGTGATTGTAGGGTTAACTTACAAACGTAATGATTTAGAACACTGTATTTTAAACATATAATAGCTAGATATATAAGGAAAACATTAGTGCAAGTTCATTAGTAAACATTCAGTATAACCATAGCTATTGAAATATAAACTTTGGTGCAAAGTAACCCCATAGCTGGGGTTACTTTGCACAACGTGCAAAAAAGTATGTTCGACATACGAACATAACGCTTCCGTGCAATGTTTTCCCTTCAACATTTATACATTTTACTTTCTATACAAAACTGCATGCAGTCTACAAATATTGATATTAGAATGATGCTACTGGTATTAGTACTTAGTTTGAATTATCGATATTTGTAAAGAAAATTATGTATTTTCTGCTACCGGCACAGGAACCGCATTCTAATAGTTTAGCATATGTCCCACAAAAATGCAAACTCAGGGACAGAAAAAAATCCCCGTGAACTGATTTTCCTTGGTTGTTCCTTATGTCCAAGAATATCACCCCAACCGTAATTAGTGGGACATTTACGGGATTTGGGACTTTCAGGATGAAAACTACCTAAATTGCATGATTTCCTTTTCAAAATCCTATGCGTATAAGCTGAAGCCCCCCCCAAAAAAAGTCTAGTCATTTCTATATATATAAAAAAGAAGTATTTGTGGTTGAAGCCTCTCTCAAACTACTTTTCTGAATCCGCCACTGTTCATAATTTATTTATCAACAAGAAATTCATTCCAACATCTTCCTAAATAGGAAATTTACCTAAATTTAGAATGCAGTAGGTTATAGTAGTAATTATTTCCTATCTAAGCGGTATTTTTGGACCGGTGCAAAGGAACCCCGAGTAGAGACTGAAACTGCCTTCTCCCAGTTTTACTTTTTTATGACTTTAAAACATTTCAACTATTGCATCCAGGGACGTACACAGAGGGTGGGTCCTGGGGATCCGGACCCCCCCCCGAAATCCGGACTTTTTGTAAATTTAGCCTAATTTTAGGGGCGATTTTACAATTTTTAATATAATTTAGTCTGAAATTGTGTTTGGACCTCCCCCGGAAAGGTTTGGACCCCTCCCGAAATAAATTCCTGCGTACGTCCCTGATTGCATTGAAGTTCCATTATCCACAGTAGTATTCTACGAAACTGACTTAACTTTGACGGAAAATCTCGTACGTAATATCTTTCAAATTTTGGCGGCCTTTACAGTGAGTGCTTTCCATACCTCTACAACAATGAACCATCTCGGTAATTAGAACTGATGTTAACCGCCAACATTATAGCCAAAATACAGCTAGATGTTCTATCTTACGGTGCCAGTTGAAACTTCATCTTTTCTGTTCATGGTTTTGCCGACAGAGGACTGTGAAACTCTTTTCACATTTTGTGCAAAGTAACCCCTGATGTGCAAAGTACGGTATATACATTCGGTACGTTACGGTTCAAACATTTTTTTATTCAGTAGTTAGCTCCTCTAAAAAGTCACAGGCTGCGTCTCAAAGCTAACTAATAAGTCCTATTGCTATTATTATAATTGCAAATATCAATATCTAAGATTGCCTGAAGTTCTTTTTTCAATAGAAACAAATGAAAAAAAGAAGAGAAAGGATGCCTTGAGAGTAAAACGTAGACAAATTCACCAGTGTTCAGAAGCTGTCTACAATGCACTGAGCAGAATGGGTCGGTGGGTTGTAATGCGTTGTTAAGTCAGAATGGATCGGTGGGCCAGAGTAGGTCCCGGTGGTTCGCCGTGGGTCACGTTCTGTTGACCCGTGGCCCACTGACCCACTCCATCTCTGGACTGCATATACGGATAAAGCAATCATATATATGTGTCTTAACCTTCCTGACTTTATTTAAACTCCTCTAATTTAAGATAATTTACAAAAATGCAAGAAACCAATTATTAATAACATATATAAAAATATAGAAATGTATTTTGAAAGAAAAAATTATCGGAGTACTCGAGACTCTAACCCGCGCTGCCCACTCCAGAAGCAGACACCTTACCGAATTATCCACGCCACAACCTGTGACTTCTGCTTTTGAAGCTTTATTTATATTGCGTGTGTTACGTAACAATGCTACGAGATGTCATTACTGTTGCGACGAAATAACTCATTTAATCCTTAATCAATATATATACAGTGGCGGCGATTGGACGTTAAAAGTGGGGGGCAAGACATGATCTGAATATTTGTATATCAATCTTAGTTTCCCTGGTTGTTTCTAACACTTTGACGAAAGGTTGTATAACTAATAGGATACTATATTTTTTTCAGTTAAAGCACGATATATTGTATTTCATATTTTATTAAGTAAATTGACAAGACTAGCGCAAATAGGTACTAGACCTTTGTACTCTTAAATAACGAAAGTGTAAGAAGAGATTTGATTCCTTGCTCATGAACATCTTAAAATTATGTCTGGAAAATTGTGTAATCAGATTATTTAATAACAAATTTGCAAACCAAATAAATAGAAAGGATAATATTAATCATAGTAATGAATAACGAGTCTTGTTTTGTAGATGTTATACTGAAACTGGCGGTAATTGAACAACTTTAATTTTTAATTGCAGACATGCTATTAAACGTATGTTATTACTCTTAGAAAATGAAAGACAGTAAATACTAGAACCATATGCTACGACATTTAAAGCAGTATTTGCTTTTGCAGCTTCCCGAAACCTGTTCGTTGCTATTAGGTGCAGTTTCAACTTTCTTGGAACACATCAAAACACAATACTTAGAATCACTCCACACTCCTGCTATACAAAATAATCCTAAAACCTAGAATTATGTTGAATTCACTAAAGTTAATTGTATATACACTTACACCCCTAAACACACACCACTTCACTCGTATATTACATTACAAAATAATGAAAAAGGTAGTTGTTGTTTCTTATTACGATCTTTTTAATCAATATTCCTTACTTTAGAAAGAAGAGAAGCCATTTTAGGAATTGTCAATTTTTGTTCAATTAAAGAATAACTTGTGAAATACTTTTGTTTTTGCGAAATGTTCTCTCAATTAGTTTCAAAGCGGCTGACTAACATATCGAGCCCTTATAAGAAGGGGATATAGAAGCAAAACCTGCTAAATCCAGTTTTGAATTTCGTCTGAGAACGAAGAAAAAGTGACGCCTCATGTTTTCAATTGTTGAACAGCTTTTTTTGTTTAGTGGTTGATTTCATTAA
The DNA here is from genome assembly GCF_964235325.1 of Thermobia domestica. Classification (NCBI taxonomy): domain Eukaryota; kingdom Metazoa; phylum Arthropoda; class Insecta; order Zygentoma; family Lepismatidae; genus Thermobia; species Thermobia domestica. The sequence goes on along the minus strand of NC_137459.1, from coordinate 155,867,233 downwards.
TTTGTATTAAGTAGGGACCACTAAACTAGAAAATTGTTCAACAATTCTGAAACATAATGGCATCACTTCTTCGTTTCCTGACAAAACTGAAAATGAATTTAACAGATTTGGCTTCTATATCTCTGGATTGAAAATATGCTCGAATTTTTGGATTGTTTTCCGTCGCACTTAAAACGAAATTCCTCTAGCTTTCTTAACTTCACGGGAAAACAACCAATACGTACTCATGCAACGGCAAATGTTATATAGCACCATTTTTCTATGAAACAGTAATGCATACAAAAACTTTATATTTCCAAATAAAACTACGATATATACATTAATGGGTTGCTTCAAAAAAGTGGGGGGCAACTGCCCCCCTTTGCACCCCCTAATCGCCGCCCATGTATATATATAATGTAAGCATGTGTGTGTGTGTGTGTGTCTGTTGTGGGTTGTTTGTGTGTGTGTTAGTCCACCCAAGAGATTAATTCATAATAGGTTAATTTATTCTTGATTTAATCTGCAGAAAAAACGCTTTTAATGAAAACATGGGGGCTGTTGCTATAGATAGCTAAAGGCCGTAAATCAAATTCAAACTTCAAGTGTAACTGGGGTAACTCACCGACAATGGCTGATTTAACACGTTTGATAACAGCGCGTGTAATGGGTTATTTATAAATGCAGTTGATAGAGCCTGTGTAGGTAAGTGGATACCGTGTGTGACTGTCGTTCTAAGGATTCTGTGTTCGAGTCTGAGCCTAGACTGAGTTACATTTTTTTCAAGGAATTAAAAACTATAAATGATGTTCGCGTTTGATACTGAAAGAGATTTATCCTATGAAGGGAGAAAAACCAAGACAATGCAGGGGGAAAGACGGAGACTATTAAGTGTTAAAATTTAATTTATTCCCATCTCTTTTGCTCTTTCCTTTCCGTCTTTTCTTCTTTTCTCATTTTGTTTAGCTTTACATACTTTTTCGGTCTCTACATAATGCGTATTATTCTTTTCGTTTCCTTTGCATTAATTCCTATCTCTTTGAACTTAACGCGAATGGAATTTCTGCAAATTTATCTCGTGGTTGTTTCTCTAAGTGATGCTCTCAGATAGTAATACTTTTTCCTCCAAATGGAGGAATATCCTGGCATGTTATGTTATCGGGCATGTATTTGCTGTCATGTTGGTTGTCCAACTATCAAACATACAGTGAAACTTTTCTGCTACTGGAAAAAGCTATCATTTCTTATGTATCCAACCTCCAGTTTCTACTGTCGCTGACTGTACCATGTACCGCGTTTGGTCAGGTTTTGAATACAACTTCAGCATTTGTTGTCTCTACGGTTTCTTTACAATTGACAATAAACCTGATTTGGCAATGTCATATACCGTTGCCGACTGTGTACACTGCAGCTGACGGTGAGCGAGGCCTCTTCTCGCCGTCAAATTTTAGACTTTCTGGTACAACTTAAAGTGGGCATTTTGACGGAAAGTGTGAGCATTTTGACGGAAACCGAGAGCTTTTTTTTTTTTTTTTTTTTTTTTGCGATGATTCCTTCCACCTACTTCGATGATAAATGTTTCCGTTCATTCTTGGAAAAAGAAAGAAAAGAAAAAAAAAGATTTCAAACTCTCGTCTACTCTCACCGGCGGTGTTCGCAGGTCTTGACGTTAAGCGTGGGCTCTGTTTGCCGTCAATTTTTCAACTTTCTACAACAATTTAGAGTCTCTTTTCTTTTAGAAAAGTGGAGATACTATAATAGTATCCTTATAATAGTACTCGAATGCACAATATCCAGGTACAACTCGTATAGAAATTGCACTTTTCTGGTTGGAATAGTTTACTTAAAATGATGCAAACACGTAATTTGAAGATAGCCATGACCACAAATGTGAGTGAAAACTATAAGTTGTCAATTTTTTTCTCTTACTCTGTTATTGCTCGCGTATTGACACAGAATAGAATATTGTAAAATAAAATTTAAGTTGATTGTCTTTTTATCGGTAGTTTTAAAATTACTTTTCCTCCATAATATCCACACAACCTCGCGGCAGTGAAACCTATCTTATGCGGCAGAATTTCAACCCTTCGGTAAAAGTTAAACTGAATGTTGTTTCATAGAAATTTTGTATATATATTGAGATTCCTTGAACGTTGTCCTAGATACTGTATTTCGATACGTTTCTTGTACAGCTTGGAAGGTTTTCTTCTCATTCTGAAAAGAAAACGGGTTTTCGTGATCTCATGTCACCCTTCCTGGCTGCGGTCGCAGCTCCTCACGGTGAGCGTGTCCTTTTTCTGCCGTCAAAATTTTAACCCTCTGGAACATTTTAAGGTCTCTTTTATTTTAGAAAAATGAGAATACAATACTTATTTTTACGTACTCCCGTGCAAAGTGTCCTGGTTCCCGCTCTGTACAAATTACGCCATTCTGGTTTGAATAGTTTCCTTAAAATAGTGCAAAAACTTAGTTTCGAATAAAAATGACCACAAGGGTGAGCGAAATGTAAAATTTCTCCGCACGTTATAAGTCTGCAAAACCGTCCACTTAAATTACATGGGAAATTTCTTCATCCCCACTTTGCCCCAACTAAAAATTAAAAAAAAAAATCACTTTTAGAAATTTTCCTGTGAGTTATTCCCGAAAAGCTCCAGTCACGTCAAACTTAGCCAATATAACTCTACAAGAAGTGTCCCATAATTTGGGGGGGGGGGTGAAACGTGTAGTATAAATAAACCCTTCGTTGCTTTTCTTCTTCCCACATTTAGTAATCTTATAAATTATGACGGCATGTATGAGAATTTTGACGGCAAGTGTGAGCAGTTTGACTTCTACTGTGAACCATCTGACGGCAACTGTGAGCCCTATGTCCGCAATTATGAACGAAAAGTCGGCAACTATGAGCGTTTTGACGGCTAGTGTGAGGATTTTGACGGCTAGTGTGAACCTCTTTGAAAGTCAGTTTTCTTCGGGATAAATGTAAAGAGTATAGTTTTATATACATACTCCCATGCAAAGTAACTAGGTTCACCACTTGCAGAAATTACACTATTCTGATTTGAATAGTTTTTCGGAAAAAGTGAAAAAAAGTAATTTGCAACCACTGTTAGCACAACGATGAGCATTATTTAAAGATATTCGAATTTTTGTGCCACTCTGTCATAGTTTACCCATTGACTCACAAAAGTGCATCGAAATACACACACATACATACATACATACATATATATATATATATATATATATATATATATATATATATATATATATATATATATATATATATATATATATATATATCACCTTTTTATCATTTTTTGTTTTCCTTTCATTTTTCCCTACATATCTTCGCGGAAAACAGAACATAATCAATGAATACACAATTATTATATTTTTATATTTGTTGTAGGATCTATTTTGGAGTGATCAAATTGTTTATAAAATTATTTAAGTCAAATTTTATGCCCTGTTTCCTTAATGAAATTTACATATTATATCCGACGAACTTTATGTATTATTTCATTGCATAATTCAAATAGCCTATTGAGCGATTTACTCAGTTGATAGTATTAATGCTTCTGTTTCAGCTTATTTATTACACACACACACACACACAACACACACACACATATATATATTTCTTTAGTTATTTAAAACCAATTGTTTATGTACTTTCCCAGTACTTGTCCCATAGCGTTAGTTTTTGTGGAAATATTTTATCTTCCACTCAGGCTACGTTACAAATCACAAATTCAGTTTTCCACAAAAACAGTATTGTTTTATTTTAATAATTACGAAAGATGGAAAGATTGGTCATTCATTCTACGTGCACAATTGTGTGGGTCAGGGCTGAATGGGCTATGACTTTTCCTATAGGTGCCGTGAGAATGCTTTCTTCAGGGAAGGTTTTTAAACTAGCTATTTTATAAACTGACAATAGAAATTGAAATAATACATAATCATCTTGTCCATCACAAATAGGGATTTGTTTATATAAATTACTAAAGCTGTCTGAAGCAATGTCTACACTTACTTTATCTAAATTAGTATTAAAATACATAAATGAATTCTCTACACGTGAATCACCAGACACCAGTCCCGATAAACGCCCCCCTGAGACCCCCTGGTTCGAATTTTGAGAAAAACGTTTAACTCTGATCTGGAGCGTGAACCAAGGTATTTGTGACTAAAATTTGGTAACTCTCGGTCTATTTGTCTGGTTCCCAAGCCGGTTCCGGTAAAAGCCCCCTGAGACCCCCTGGTTCGAAATTTAAAAAAACGACTTCGTCTTGATCTGGGGCCTGGGCTAGGTACCCCTGACCAAAATTTGGTAACTCTCGGTCCACTCGTCTGGTTCCCAGGCCGCACACGGACAGACAGACAGACAAACACACAAACAAACTCTTTATTTTATTTATATTAGATAAAGAATTAATATACTGAATATCAGCTCTCCAACTTGAACGGCTTGTGAGATACTAAATTTTTCGCAAAAATTCGGACCCTCTTAGAATATGTAATATAATGAAATCGATACCGAATTTATGATAACTTTCTAGTTGAGATTGAGGCCTAAGTATATACCAAAAATAATTTCATTTGACTTTGCAATTTGGATATGATGATCATGCACACATAGTTACATTCAATTGTTTATATAATAATTCATATATTACACATGATTGAAACATTTTTCCCAGTAGTTAGCTCCTCTAAGAAATCACAGGCTGCGTCTCAAATAAGTCCTATTGCTATTATTACAGTTGCAAATATCAATATCTAAAATTGCCTGAAGTTCTTTTGTCAATAGAAACAAATGAAAAGAAAAAGGATGCCTTGAAAGTAGACAAATTCACCAGTGTTCAGAAGCTGTCTACAATGCACTGAGCAGAATGAGTCTGTGGGTCGTAGTACGTTGTTAAGTCAGAGTGGGGGTTGCAGTGGGTCACGTTCTGTTGACCCGCGGCCCCCCGACCCGCTCCATCTCTGGACTGTACATACGGATAAAACAATCATATATATGTATTTTAACCTTCTTGATTTTACTGAACCTTCACTAATTTAAGATAATTTACAAGAAATGCAGGAAAGCAATTATTAATAACATATATAAAAAATATAGAAATGTATTTTGAAGGAAAAAGTATTGGTGTACTCAAGACTCGAACTCGAGTTGCCTACTCAATAAGCAGACACCTTACCGAATTATCCACTAGTTTTATTGTTCATGTGCTTGTCTTTATACAAAAAGTGTACAAGAACCAGACTGACTCCTAGGAATACAATATAATACAATATGTCTTACATACAAGAAAAAAGGAAATTGTAAAGTATAACAATAATCGCGAAAAATAATTAAAAAAAATAAATAAAAACGAAAAGATAAACCTACATCATGAGTTGTAGCTTTTTTTTTTCTTACGAGAAGGAAGGAGATTACTGCAACACCACTTCTAAAAACCTACTAAAATACTGCCTGTCCAACTCGGGGGAAAAGAGCTTTCGGCGAGTGCGTTTTAAAAAATCCAAGTAGGTGCGAGCATCCAGCAAAGGTACATGGCGATGGATATACACAATTGTACACGCCAGTAGAAAAAGCACAGCGTGGTGTTTGGTCTGTGGAAAATAACGAAAATCCGGAAACAAAACATAGGATACTGTGAACTGGTGTGGAGGTCGACGACAAATTCGTCCTAAGAAGGACGTGAGACAGTTCCAGATAGCTGGAGCACCCACACACTGATCGAACCGGTGGGATAGTGTATCTTCTTTGGCGCATCGAGAACACAGTGGGTCAGGAACACGTTTCAGCTCAAATAAACGAGCGCGCGTAGGCACCAACTGATGCACCACTTGAAACCATTCAACCTGTAGGTATGAAGGTAATACCGGGGCAGAGATATTAGCCCATACCTGTGACCACGTAGTCTGAGGATATCGGTGAGGAATTCGGAGAATAATCTGATCGTTAGGCAACGAGAGAAGGAAGTTATACAAAGTGCGAGAATTGTATCCCGTAGGGCAGAGAACCACACCACTGTATGTCCAATAACGTATTAGTGAAGTAATGTACGCCGGACAACAATCAGCAAAGTTAATAAACGGGGGGATCACAGGGAATTCATAACTAGGCCAAAAACATCGTATCCATTGCTGTGTGAAGGATTCGTTAATAGCAACTGCAGCATAGAAATCGAGCATAAACAGAGTTTGACATTTCAATCTGAGATGTACTAGACCCAGCCCTCTCTGTGAACGGGGAAGATAGAGTCCTGCACGTGGGATACGAAAATAGAAGCCACGCCATATATTCCATAGGAATAAGGAGTCAAACCGCTTAGCGAACAATTCCGGTAAGGGGAAAATTCGAGCCCGATACCACAGCTTAGGTGCAATGTAAATATTGATAAAGTGAATACGATGAATTAAATGAAGGCGACGGAAACGCTGAGAAAACAAAAGCTGGCGAATTTGTAACAACAACGGGGACCAAATCTCCTCGAAAAGGGGAGTAGGTTGTGACGTAAACGGGATACCTAAGATCTTCAAGGAAGTGACGTGGGGTACACACGGCACCGCAGGCTCGTTAGCAGGTAAATGAAAACCATTGAACTGTAATAGGTTAGTTTTCTGTACATTATACTGTAATCCGGAACAAAGTGCAAAACGTTGCAACACTGCAAAAACCCGCGCCATACGAACAGGATCCACGCCGGTGATGGTGACGTCATCCGCATACCCGAATATGTTTTGACTCAAGAAACGGGAGGGTCCAGGGGGGTGCAGGGTGGCCAACTGTCGAAGTAAAGGATCTAATGCGAGTGCAAAAAGTATCGTTGACAAAGAACATCCTTGCCTTAATCCACGTTTCAGCGGAATAAGAGGGGACAGGTATCCGTTAATCTGTATACGGAAATTGGCCGTGGTATATAAATGTTAATGACTGTGCGGAAGGCTAAAGGAAACCTCCAGGCTTCCAGCACCTGCAACAAAAAACTGTGATCTAAACTGTCGTACGCTTTTTCTAAATCTACAGCTAATGCGCCCGCAGGCACCTGCCGAAAAAGAAAATAAGCAAAAATATCGCGCAAAGAGCGAAGAGTATAGGAAAGGTTATGCGTAGCATGGAGTGCTGCCTGATAAGGACTAATGTAGTGACGGATGATTGGTCGAAGTCGGGCTGTAAGCACTTTAGTGAACAACTTAATATCGAAGGGCAATAAAGAAATAGGTCGATAGTCCTGAACATAATGCGCTGCGCGGGATTTCGGAATGAGGATTAAGATAGCGGTATTACAACCCACTGCTTCGCCTCGTAACCAAGCATTGAATAAAGCGGTAAGAGAGGGACTGAGGTGAGACCAATACTGTATATAAAACTGGATTTTAATCCGTCTTCTCCGGGGGCACTACGGCCCTTTGCCCGCCTGAGGACTGCGAAAATTTCCTCCGCACTAATGGGATTGATCAATGTCTGACACTCGTCATCCGTGAGATGGTGAGATAACGCGGACAAAAACTCCGGGGCATATGAGTAGTCTATGGGACGCGCACGTGCAAAGTCTGTATAGTAGCGCGTGAATTCTTGTAAAATCTGCGAACAATTAGTAGTAGTAGTGCCATCTCCCAGAATGAGAGAATGAATGGCGGTGGAACGCCGTTGTCGCAAAATCCAATCAACATGATAAATAGTTATAGTCTCCTCCGGAAAGCGATGATAAAAGTCTTCCGACAAATACGCACTAATCGACGTGTGGGAGTAAATAGTTTTCAATCGGTGTTTGATACCGTTAATACAAGCCAGGTTCTCCAGAGAAGGCGGAGCATTCCAAAAGTCACAGAGAGCTTGATATAAAAATTCATGTAAATGGTGGTCGTCTTCCCTCGCGACCCGCCCTTGCCATTGAAAAAACTGCGTAATTTAGGTTTACAATATAAATTCCACCAGGAAATAACAGAGGGGTAGTACCGCTGTATGCTGCACCAATAAGGTAAGCGACGCGAGAATTCCTCTACAACCTGCGGGCGAGACATGATGTCATTATTAATCTTCCAATAGAAAGGGCCCCGGGCCGGTGGTAGCAAGAAAGGCATTTTAAAGGCTACTTCAATCGCGGCATGATCGGACAGCGCCACATGAATTGTATTTTGTTGTATCATCGCAGTGCATAAACTCTCTGAAATGTAAGCTCGGTCGATTCTACTCTTCGTCGTAGTAGTGCAGTGGGTGAATACATGCTTAGAGTTTGACACAACTAAAGCGTCTTTTAACTTTAGGACACGAATAAGCTCTGACAAAGTAGGACAAGGCGTGGTAGGCGTCAGAGAATCTCGGGGATCAACAATTGCATTGAAATCTCCGGCAATTATACAATGAGGAATTCCCGGAGGAAGTAAAGAAGGAATGGTAGTTGCATAAAACTCGTTCCTCTCTTTTGCACGTGTAAAGCCAGAATGACCATATAATGCTATAAAACAAATGTTCTGAATATAACAACGTATAGCCCTTCCTTCAGGGGCTAACACAACACGATCATAACTCAGACCCTTTCGCACCAAAATCGCAACCCCAGTCTCTTAGTCGCGGTTAATAATAACTTGATAATTGGTAAGAAAATCCAAAGATGTAAGCAGAGAACTTATTTCTTGTAGAAAACAAACGTCTGGTCGGCGGCTTTCGATGAACTGTTTTAGAAGGGCCTTATTATGATCTGAACTGATTCTATGAATATTGAGTGATATTAACTTAAATGAATTTACTGTTAACATTAGAAAATCACTCAAAAAGAAAACTATAACAAAAAGAAAAAAGTACTTACAAAGGTGAAAGGGATTCTTTCCCATGAACACTAGTAAAGTGACGCATTTTGAGACGAATAGAAAACAAACCGAGTGAACTTTCCTGTACGAACACAAACACGAACACTGCCAAATACATCATAACATACAATGTAGACGAAGCCCTGGAAAGCAGGTGTGAAGGTCAATAGCGAAGAGTAAACACACCACGCCTCAGGGCAATTCTGAATCAGATATTGCCCGATGTTGTGATCGTAATTCGCGTGGCTCAGCTTGGTCTATCCCTCGTGTAACATCAAGGGCACACTGTTCTTTCTTTCGTGTAGACGTTCGAGTAACTTTCCTTCTTTTTTGTTGTGAAGAAAAATCAGCTTGCACAGAAGTAACAGTATGTTCAGCTGAAGACGGGACATTATTGTCTTGCACTTCAGACGAAGAACCAGACGGAACTGTTAACACTTCCTGCTCCGAAGGACGAGTCGAGTCAAGTTCCATGACATCCACAGGCGTATTCTGTAAAGGCGGGGGTCGAAGTTTCACTTCAGAATCTTCCATAACTAGGGCATTATTTGTTAGAGATGAATTCACTTGGGGTGTTCGTACTAACACTGGAAACTCGTTGGTATCAGTCAATGAAGGCAAGCCTGAGGAACTCTGAGCAGGGGCCCGGGGGGCAGTGACAGAGAGCGAAGGCGAGCCAGAAGAGGGAAAAGAGCGATGCACTTTGCCAATCTCCGTCATGTGTAGAGACGTCTGTTCAGGGGCGGCCGTAGTTGGTTTTGCATTCTTCAAAGGACACGTGGCTATCGTGTGAAAATTACTCTGACATCTGAAACAAGTAATAGGCTGCCCTTCATAAGACACACTCACCTTACAACCGTGCACTATGATACGGGACGGTATATGCTTATGTATTTCCATATGAACAATACGTACGCCACTGTCTATGCCTGGGGGAAAAGGGGCACTCCATAGTTGTGGTTCCACTTTGCGCACTTTACCATAACTTTTGAAATGATCTTCTAGGAATGATAACGGTAATTCAAGAGGAAAGTCATATATACGAACCAACCGAATGGGGTCATCAGCGGGGACGATCCTTACTATGCTTGTTTCCCCAGACACATGCGTGAATTCTACAGACGAAGGAGCTGTTGCTGCGAAATGTTCATAGGTTGGTAAATCTTTAAACTTAATATATATGCTATATGATTCCGCATGTAACTGGAGCGCACAAATGTTGTCGAAGATACGAGGAAACTTATTTTCCAACCACTGATATACTTGACTAGCATTAGGTTTTACATTTCTATATCTTCGGTCAAATATTAATTGAAATTGTAAGTCCTTCTTATATTCCATACTACCACAAGCTATTTAAACTGCAAAACACTGTACACACAGGGTGAGATTCACCGAGCACACTAAAGCACAAACCTTGTGGAAGAAGCACAAGTCTTTTCAACTAACGTATGAGTAGCGATATCAGGCACTCCAATGCGACCAACACTACTCACGATGTGAACAGCTCGAGACAACGAGCTCAACTGATCCACGGCACAACATGCAATTTGTCGTTTCGAAGCTTTATTTCTAATGGGTGTATTACGTAACGCCGCTACCAGATGTCAGTAGTGATGCGATCACCCATTTCGCAGTTACGAAATCACTCTTTTAACCCCCATTAATCCGATTTTTATATACCTACAATTCTCTCTCTCTCTCTCTCTCTCTCTCTCTCTATATATATATATATATATATATATATATATATATATATATTGACAACAGTAAGTAAGAGTATAGATTAAGTTATTCTTGATTTTAATCTACAGAACAAATGCTTTTAATGAAAACATGGGGCCTGTTGCCGTAGATAGCTAAAGGCCGTAAATAAAATTCAAACTTCAAGTGTAAGTGGGGTAACTCCCGACAATGACTGATTTAAGACGTTTGATAGCGCGGGTAACGGCTGGTTTATAAACACACTTGGTTAGGGATGGGCACGAGCGAGTTCGAGAGAGTTTTTTTTGAAACTTTATTCGACTCGAAACAGACATCTTTTAGCTCGACTCGAAAACTCGACTCGAAAAATTTCTTCCAACTCGACTCGAATTTGGATCGAGTTTCGAGTCGAGTTAAGCCAAGTCGAGCCAAATCTTGTGTGTAGTTTCAAGTTCGTTTTTCACTTATTCTGCATAAACAATATAATTATTATCAATGTTGCTACTTCCACTACAACTTATTATTATTATTATTATTATTATTATTATTATTATTATTAAATTCTGTAATTAAGTTTGAAAGATAGGCGGTTTGCGTCTGAATACTAAAAACTAGTTGACTGCCGATTTCGGTAGTCGTGAAATCTAGGAAACAAGGACATCGTTCACGAGGTTCTGGGTTTGAGTTCCAGAGGAGCAAGTATTCGTGCTTGGGCCAAAATTTGTTAAAAGTTATAGCGTGCCAGGCAAATATATTTAAAACTGTTCTGCCTGGGTCTACGGTTGTCAACGACTTGTGCGGCTTGGCTCACAGCTTATTCAATATCGAACCGAACCGAGAAGTAGGGATGCGCACGAGTCGAGACACAATTTGTAAAATTCGAGTCGAATCGAGACTGCTCGTAAAAATCTTGATTCGACTCGAATGTCTCAAAACTCTTCACATATTTTTAAAAATAGTTTTGAAGAAACATATATATATATATATATATATATATATATATATATATATATATATATATATATATAATTATTATTATTATTATTATACAGGCGCGGATCCAAAGGGAGCTACAGCCCTCTTGACACTCAGGTATACACTGGATAAAATAAGCTTCAATCCTGCTTTACACTGAATAAAGCGGCAAACTGTGATTTAGTCGCTCCCTTGATCATATCCTAGATCCGGGGCTTTAAGGGTTCATAGCTGTAAAACTATGGGATCTATCGTTAGGGATGCGCACAAGACGAGTCGAGACAGAATTTTCCTGACAAATTTCGAGTCGAGACACAGCTCTTGCAATAAAAAGAATACATTTTTCGAGTCGAGACAGCACATTTTCGAGACGAGAAAGCCTCAAATCTTCTCTCGTGCGCATCCCTACCTATCGTAGTCGGGTTAAGACTTCACTTAGAAACTAATATGTGCGCTATCCAAATATACAATGTTTCAGAATCTAAAGTACACATGCGACAATTTTTAGAGAGGAACTTTGGCTATGTGCATATAATTTGAAGTACTCACCAAATACCTGTATAAAAATTGTTGCAGAAGTATGGCAGAATTCTGAAACATGGATATTTGGATAGCTCACGTACTAGTTCCTAAATAAGGTCTTGACCCTACTACGGTAGGTCGCCTAGTTTTGGAGCTATGGACCTTTAAAGTTCATTTCTTCATATTTTTGGCAGCCTATAACTCCGAAATTAAGCATTTGTGCGCCCAGGTTTGTTATTACCTTTTGTCTTATCTTGGTGTCAGGAACAGTATTTCTTCCAGATATGTTTTTGGGTCACTGCCCCCCTCCCGGAGGTCTGAGAGTGCCCCCCGGAGGAGACCAAAATATTACGTCTATAATACAATAATAAATAGAATAGTACCAGCAGTGCCCCTTCCCCCACCCTGAACATTTTTTTCTGAAAGAACAACTGGTCAGGAATCTCCTTGCATTTTTTAAATGGAGTATCGCATCGCAGTTTGCAGTGCAAATGGGAATGCAATGCGGTGCAAACATGGAAATGCAACATTGCATTTACATGTTTGCACAGCAAATTGAAAAATGTATTGCAAATTGCGATACATCTTTGTGTCTTAAATTACTACGTAAGCTAAAATAAGGAGCAAGTTAAAATATATTACTATTATTTCAAGAAACTTCCCCCGACTTGAAGGGTCGGTTATTGCAAGAAAAAATGCCTCGACTTTGGATTACAATAGTTTTCCACTTTTGTCTTTCCTTCTCTTTGTCAGTTTATTGTTACTGGGTCATTCTTCAGATCTTCTCAGGTTTTGGGTGATTATCCTTGTTTCTGAGCGTGTAATAATAATAAAAAAAATGTTCCTTGAAGAAAAGGCGCATTGGCATCAGATTGGACCTAGCCGATATATGGTATATATAGCATGATTGTGGCTTGGTTAGTAAAGCGCAGAAGTGCGTACAGTAGATCAGTAAAACAGTAACGGTATTCTTCAATGCCAAAAAGACAGTATAGGAAATTACACTCATCTTTATCTCTCTTTTCTTTTTGCTTTTCATTTGAAGTACTGATATACCTGATACCCATTTACGTTCCTTGTTAAAAACAACATATGTTTTAGCAAGATTTCTTCTTGGGAGACGCCGCGAACCTCAAAAAACATCCCGAACAAATGGACTCTGTCTTTCTGTGTGTGTTTGAACCAATGAGTTGTTTTTCCTAAACCTAATTGTTGAATTTGCCGCTGTGGTAAAACTATTTCGCTCAATTTGACAAATAATATAATAAAATATAATACTTATCCAGCAATGAGCGTGGATTACAAGGAAAAGCAGTGAACCCTAAAGTACCCCTGTAGCAGGGGCGGATCCAGAACGGACTTCTGGGGGTGGGGGTGGATTGTAATACTACTACTTAGCTAGTTTTAAGAGCTCCAAATTTTTGGATGGGTTTTATTTACATATAAAATAAGAAAGCTTCCTCTTCCGTGGGAGGGGGGCGATTGCACTGATCGCTCCCTGGATCCGTGTCTGCCCTATAGCCTCTCCCCGAAATTAAATACATTGATCTATTCTATCCAATTCGAAGTCATTTTCGCTTCCATGTTATTGGTGACGGAGCTCTTGTTCTTTGTATCTCTGTACTCAAGAAAATAATAATAATAATAATAATAATAATAAAGCATCTGAATAATAAAGATATTTTTCACCCTTCTTTAAACTTTCTGTGTATTTCTCTGAATCTGGATATGTTGTTTTATAGTGTATAATGCAAAGAGGCTTTAAACAGCAATCTGGCAAAAAGTATTTGTGTAAAAGACACAAACGTCTTATCAAGTTGTTCTGCAAACAACTAAACAGCTGACCTTGTTTCTGTTTGCCTTTAAACACAATGTTACGATTTACAAGGCACAGACAAAAGTAGAGAGCAACATGATATTCGCCTAAGGGCAACTTCGTCGCTAAACTGAAGACTAGCACTCTGTCAATATATTGCATAGCTATCAATAAGTCAGACTCACAGGTTCTTTCCAAACGTTTTGTATAACAGGTTAATCAAACTACGTTGTTGTAGGTAAGGGATGAGACTCTGAAAGGCCGATGTGTTGGAGGTCAGAGCCGTAGCTAGAAATTTCGTTGCCCGGGGCAAAGTAGAATTCGGCGTCCCCCGACACTCACCTTACCAAGATTTGACTTTACTTTATGTGCTTTTATTTTTAACATATAAGAGAAACACCTTTTTGTTGTTATGCTACGCTGTTTTTTTTTTGTTTTTTTGTTTTTTTTACCAAGCCGCTTAGACAGCCAAAAGCGATCGTTATGTATTCTTTAACAAATAAGAGTCACTCTCAAGAGGCTTATTTTAGACCTGCTGCTAAACTTGCCAAACTACCTTGTATACAAATCCGTTTGGAGAATAATTATGAAAAAAGCATGGAGTCGATTCTCCTACGTCAGGACGACCATGTTAGACATGGAGTTGCTGGACGCGAGTGGTAGCGTTGGAAAGGTCCGGGTCCCCTGAGTCGAGTCGAGTTCTCGAGTCGAGCTAAAAGATGTCTGTTTCGAGTCGAATCGAGTCGAGGGGCGGTCACTCCCTCCGAGAACATTTGAATACTTTGAGTAATCGGAGTAAGAAACTAGAAATTGCGTAATCTAATAAGAAAAGTTTCTTGAAGTATACAGATCAAGACGCATTTCAAGTGTCAGCATTGTACTCTCCCTCCTCCCCTCCCAATTCCCTTCTGAAGAAGTTCTCTTTTGTTCCTCTGATCCATATTAGCCTTTACACTTACACTTTCACTATCCAGTATTGATTTTGACCATACCATCTGCACAGCAAGGCGAGTAAGATTTACGAGTCCTTCCTGCCCCCTTTTTCTGCCCCTTTTTTAAGAATTGCTAATTATAATAAAATTTATCGAAAACAATTCATCCCAACGATAAAGACTTATACACATTCATTATTGCAATCTTAAAATAAACTCGCCGCCTGTCGCGTATGCTAGCGATCTAATATATACGAATAGATGAAAAGTAAGTTTGAAGCCATATGTATTGTTTTTCTGTAAGTAAGTCCGAATTCATACTTGTTTCTATTGTTGCATCGACGAAAGTGAGAGCAAAATCGATTTAGGCTCGTTGGTCTTTGCGAGGTCCCTAAAGATGCAAGGCCGTGGGCAGTCGCCCACCACTTGAAACTCCTCTGCACTAGAGTACTGCACGTGCTCGGGCCTACAAAGGATGTATCACTTCGGGCCCGGGAGGGGTTCGGGCAGTAGCGTCATTTCAGATTTGGCTTGGGGGGCAAGACCCCTTGATATATGTAAAATTTCGCGTTTTTCACTGACTTACTACTATTCTATTGATAAAATCTATATAAATCTCAAACTCAGGGGGGCAAATGCCCCTCCCTGCCCCCTAAATGACGCCCCTGGGTTCGGGCTGTGATTTTTTAAATATACAACCATATTTCTTGGACTTTTTCGGGCCTAACTTTGTAAATATAGTGTAAAACACAAATTGCACCGTTCTTTCTGAAGGACTTTTAAAACAACTGCAAAATCAAACCTCGAATTGCTGTAAATAAAAATACAATCTTGCATTAATAATTAAGTTTCTGTGATTCGGGCTTATTTCGGGCTCATTTGATTATCACGGAGCTCAGTCCGGGCTCGGGCCTAAATGCTAAGACATATTTCGGACTCGGGTCGGGCCTCACATTGTAAATTCACGGGCCGGGCCCAGGCTGAAAATTCCGACCAGTGCAGATCTCTGCTCTGTGCCCGCACACATTCCTTCCTAGTCCAGAAAATCTCCTCCCCTCCGCATCGTCAATAATGGTAAATTTGTTCCTCGTATATTTGCTTATTATTGTAAGAGAAGTGCAAACGAGAACTCTAAACTTTGTTCGTTCTCTGGGGTAATGTGAGTAATGCAAATGAAGAAAGGTATGCGTAATATACAAATGTCAGAAAAACTTGATATCAATTTGAATAGACCTTTTACGTAATGTTTATTTTAAAAATAATAAACTTAGGCAAATATATCGAGGCATCTGAAATTTAATGTTAAATAGTGGCGAGTGAGCCAGAAGGGGCGTGCACTATTCAGTTAGTCAAAGAACTCATATGTAGCTTGAAAACTACTACTATTTAAACCAATATTGAATTAGACAAATTTGTAAAAAGTAGGATAACTATAGTTGGAAATAGTGTGTGTATTTTTTTAGGAGGAAACCCAGAAGTACATTCTCGATAAAATAATAATAATAATAATAATAAATAATAATAATAATAATAATAATAATCTTCCTTACTTCAATCATAGGTTGAAGCGCAAGAAGGAAATTTTAAAACTTTTCTCTCCCCTGGGAAAGCTGTTTTATAATTTGATAAGGTCTCCTCTTCGTAACTGCATCTATCCTTGGTCGAGCCGCGGTGGCTCAGTGGTAGAGCGTTCACCTCTAATGCATGGCGTCCTTAGTTCGATCTCAGCTCGCACCAAGTGAACTTAGTGGTGGACAAACACCGTGTTCGTGGATTTTCTCGGGGTTCTCCCGTTTCCTCCCACTTTCTTCATTCCACCATTTCATTCATTTCTCATAATCACCGTCTCCTTTAGCCTAACCGGCATAACCGTGGGACGTAAAACTCAAAGATTTCATTTCAATTTTTCATTTACCTTCCATGGTTTTCATACTGCGGACACTGGAGTTTCCGAACAATATCATGGCGGCCATTTTGAAACTGGTGCTCCGTATGAAACATCTTTTAGTACAGCGTTACTTAGTTTTCCAAGACCTTTCGAACGAGGTATTACTCGACCCATGTTCCCATTTGACATTTCAGAGTTACCCTCCGTTACCCCCATTTACGGGCGGCAGAGAGGGGTACTTTTGACGGAATTGGTTTTTTCCCTTAGCAATATATAACGTGTACATCAAACGTTTCTTCTATGTTTTATCATTTTTCAGATATTTCCGTGGATTGATTAAAATGGCCCACCCTGTATATATATATATATATATATATATATATATATATATATATGTTGGTGCACCAGTAAGCTCACAAGAGTACAGATTAATTCATTCTTGATTTTAATCTACAGAACAAATGCTTTTTATGAAAGCAAGGGGACTGCTACACATAGATGGCTAAGTGAGGTAAATAAAATTTAAACTTCAAATGGAACTTGGGTGGCTCACCGACAATGGCTCATTTAACACGTTTGATAACAGCGTGGGTAATAGCAGATTTATAAACGTAGTAGATAGAGCCTGTGTAGGTAAATGGGTACCGCGTGAGACTGTCATTCTAAGGGTCTGGGGTTCGAGTCTCGGCCTAAACTGAGTTAATTTTTTTTCAAGGAATTCAACACTAAATGATGTTCGCGTTTGATACTGAAAGAGATTTATCCTATGAAGGAAGAAAACCCAAGATGGGGGCAGCGGGAAAGACGGAAACTGTTTATCCTTAAGTGTTAAAATTTAATTTATTCCCATATCTTTTGCTCTTTCCTTTCCCTCTTTCCTTCTTTTCTCATTTTGTTTAGCTATCCGTACTTTTTCGGTTTCTGCATGAAGCGTATTATTGTTTTCGTTTTCTTTGCATTAATTCCTATCTCTTTGAACTTAATGTGAATGGAATTTCTGCAGATTTATCACGTGGCTGTTTCTCTAAATGATGCTCTCAGATAGTAATACTTTTTCCTCCGAGTGGAGGAATATCCTGGCATGTTATGGTTTCGGGCACGTATTTGCTGTCATGTTGGTTGTCCAACTATCAGACATCGAGTGAAACTATTCTGATACTGGAAAAAGCTATCATTTCTTATGTATCCAACCTCCATTTTCTACTGTCGCTGGCTGTACGTTGTCGCATGTACTGTGTTTAAGTACGTCTTGTGTAGAACTTTCACTATTCTAGCTTCTACGGTCTCTTTACAATTGAGAAAGAACATGATTTTTTGTTCTCCTCTACATTTGCCGGCTGCGTTCGCAGCTTTCGACGGTCAGCGTGGCCTCTGTTTGCCGTCAAATGTTCAATTTTCTGTAACATTTTAAAGTTTTATTTTATAAAGATGGCGATACAATAATTCTTTTTACGAAGTTCCCTGTAAAGTATGTAGGTTCACGTCTTGCAGAAATTGCATTAATCTGGTATGAATAGTTTTCTTAAAATAGTGCAAAAACTTAATTTGCAATAAGAATGACCACAAGTGTGAACAAAGTGTAATTTTTTTTATTTACTTTCTTTCTCTATTATAGCTCGCACATTGAAACAGAAAAGTATAAATGAAATGAAAATAAAATCTTTGCGTTTTACGTCCCACGATTATGCCGGTTAGGCTAAAGGAGACGGTGATGATGAGTAATGAATGAAATTGTGGAATGAAACAGGAAAGTATATGGTGAAATAAAATTTATGTTACATTTCTTTTTATCACTATTTTTCTTCTTTTCATTTTCCCGCACAATGTCCGCACATCTTGGCAGACAGTGAAGCCTGTCTTCGCGAACAAAAGTTCAACCCTCCGGTAAAAGATAAACTGAATTTTCTTTCTTAGAATTGTATATATACAAATTCCTCATACGATGTACTACCATGAGCAAAATAAATGACGCGTCTCTTTATTTTGATTTTTTTTGAAAATATCTCTGTTTTCTTTATATGTTCGAAATTTCGGAAGGTTTCCCCAGCAGGACCGGTTAATAACAAACCCGTTTTTAATATTTGTGTTAGATATTAGCTTAAAATAAATAAATTAGAAGCAAAAAACATTAAATGGACAAAAATCTCGAGAATTACCAACTCTGCTAAAGTGGGAAATTTTCAAGAACGCGAGGGAATTCTGCACTTCAACACGAAGCAGCGACATCTATGTCACTGAGAGAAATGTGGATAAAATCTACAAACGAAATTTTTAACGAAATATTTCTAATATGTCTGATTTCGTGCATTATCAGCAAACTCCAAATATATGAATATATGCCAAGTATTAACGTAAAGATAGAGCAAAAAGTGGAAATTGTCTATGGAAAAGGACGAATTGGTAGCGCGACCGTAATGAAAAATCGTCTTTACCGTAGAACAGGGTCAGTTTACGTAAGGAAACAAATAGCTCAGTTAGTTAAAGCAACTAGTCTGTATGCCGAAGGTAGCGGGTTCGAATCCAGATTTAAGTGACGTAGTCATTTTTATTATTATGGTTATTTTATTTATTTTTTATGTGGGAAAGAATCAAATTGTAACATATGTGTAAAATTCATGACGATACCAAGAAAAGAAAAAATGTCGTTGTCGCACTTGCATTAGCATCCCTAATTTTGTTTGCAAAAAGTTTAATAATTATTTCCCCTGTGCTCACTGCTCACTATACGTAATGCTCGCTGGCGCGTTGTTTCCCAGTAAATGTTAATCCTAATTTGGAGAATTTTATAAAGTTTCACAATATTTCTCACTAGATAGTCTTCTATCTACTTGTTTGGATATTTTGATAACAGATTTCCGTATTAAATGTTTAATTTTCCCTAGATGTTTAATTACGGAAAAGTTTTGCAATGTATTTGTATTAAATTGAAATTGTTTTGAATTTACCACATGAGATAAGTAGCTCGAAGGAGGAAAACTCAAGTAATTGATATTCTACGTAAAAGCTACCTATTGTAGAATGATGATACTTCTTGCCATCAGCACATAATCTTCACGTTAGAGAGTCAGACAGAAAAAAATTCTGGTTTTTCCTCCCTATGACCACCCATCTTAAACCTCTACATTCCATTGTTCGTCTCACAAAATGTCGGTGCTCCAAAACCATTCATACAATAATAATAATAATAATAATAATAATAATAATAATAATAATAATAATAATCCTGAATATGCCATCCTTACATAATGTAAGGATATCTTAGTTTCTTAGTTTAAATCTTAGATATCTTAGTCTAAAGTGCTTTCTTTAGTAATTATTTGAACAACCATGTAGGAGGGGGTACGGCGTTTTATTTTGCCCCTCTCATTTCAGTACCCTTCCAACAGAAAGTGATTTCTCATAAGCAGGGTAGACAAAATGAATAAGAAATATTTACAGCATCCTCTCCCCTTTCATGATTGGAATATCACGTAATATTTTTTATTCTACGAAAGATGGCCCTGTGCGGTTAGGGGTAGGTAACTAAGGAAATACCTAATATATAGCGCCCCTTGATTGTAATATTACCGCTTCTTTATTTGTACGAGGGAGCCCCAACAAGGTGATAAAAGGAATATGAAAAATGTCTATTGAATCCAGTGGCGGATACAGCACAAACTTCTGGGGGGGGGGGTAGTGAAAGATTCTTTTGATGATGTGAAGCTGTCACAAATTACCACTTAACTAGTCAGTCAGTTTAGGAACCCAGTCAGTTTAAATTGATGTAAAAGTTTAATTTTTGGCTTCATATTCAAGTTTTGGTTTCAAATGAAAATTTCAGTCCCAGTGGTCAAGGTTCAAATCTCGTGGGGCTCTTCAGTGTAGGCTAATACGGGTCCCTTATGAGAAAAGGCAAAATTATTAAAATGTTTCTAACGTTCGAATTTTTCGTCTATTTTAAAGAATTGTTGGGCTTCGTATTAAAGTGTTGGTTCCAAATGGCAATTTCAGTCCGATGGAGAATGATCAAATCCTGGAGTCGTGGGGGCTCATCAGTATAGTGTGCTACGGCTCCATTATGGGAAAAGGCTAAAAAATGAAAATGCTTATAACTTTCGAATTTTTCGTCTATTTTAAAGAAATTATTGGCTTCATATTAAAGTCTTGGCTTCAAATGACAATTTCAGTCCTTGTGGGCTCTCGGAGGGCTCTTTGGTGTAGGGGTTCCGGCTTCTTTATGGGACAAGATTCACGTAATTGATATTGCAAAATTGTTTTGTATACATTAGCGTAAACTTGCACCATTTGGTTAATTTTACCTCTTATATTTTGCAGATTTCAAATTCCAAGCATAGTTACTTCTCAAAGCTAAAAGGCACTTACTAGTTTCATTAAAAGGAAATGTCTTTTATGAAAAGTTGTCATGGAGTAGACGAACGAACAGGCACCCAAACATTGGTTAAGTCGGACGGTTGAAACTCGTTAAGCTCGCTTCAATTATTATTATTATTAGTAATAATAATAATAATAATAATAATAATAATAATAATAGAGCATTCATGGGGTCCGTGGCTCGACTCCACTTCGCGCCAAGTGAAATTTGAGGTAGACAAATACCGTGTGCATGGGTATGGGTTTGCTTGGAATTTTCCATTTTCCTCCCACTTTCTTCATTTCATCATTTCATTCATCATCATTCTCCCTTAGCGTAGGTGCATAATCGTGCAACGTTAAACTAGATATTCCATTTAATTTTAATTTCAATAATAATAATAAACAATTAATTCAACTGAAAGAACTGTAATTTATGTTGACGGCAATTATCATAAATATGCAACCATTATAAAAACAATGCTTTGAGTAGAAAGATAATCCTTCCCAAGTGTTAACGAATGCGCACGAGATAAGACATGTCTCGAGAAAGAGACGAGACGCGCTTTGTGACATCCAAAAGAAGACGTAACAAATGTTTTGGACACGAGATAGCTTTTAAAATGTCTCGTCTTGTCTGGAATGTCTCGAAAACAAAAGTCTAAGTTTTAAAATTATTTTTAAAGATCTATTCTCTCAAAAGTAGCTCTCTGCCTTAAAATTAATAAATGCATTTGTGATTTTTTTTAAAAAAAAAATTAATTATTAACTTTAGACATTGTTTACTTTTCGAAAATAAGCTTCATTAAGGGTGAACCTGAAAGATGTCCACAATCTTCGGGAGATGATTCGTGACATCAAAAGGAGACAAATAGCCCTCTTGCAGTTTTCGAGTTCAGCTTCGTTGTCGAGATACAGGCTTGCCAACTGGTCGTGTTTGAGAAACTCACTGGAAATAAATTCAACTCCAAGAATAAGCTACTACAGGTCAATTGACTTATACCATGCTGCAAGGTTAAATATTTGTTTATGAGGTGTGTACAAAATTTGCCAGTGTCCTTTCTGAGAACATCATCGAGAAAATGTCACCTCCAAGAATAAACTACCCCTCGTAAATTTTTCTAAGAGAAATATCTGATACTGCAATATAGGGTTGTTAATTAAATATTGATTAATGAAAAATAAACAAAATTGTTAAAACCATTTTGGAGAAAATAGCTTTTTTTTCGATTTTCGGCTGTTAGTAAACCACACTTATTTTGGGCGGTAGGAAAAAAATGGGAAAATCTCCTGTAGGAATACTATGTAAACCCTAAGTTTAAAATTTGGTGTAGATACGATGAACGGTATGGCCTCTAGGCGAGTGCACAGAAAAGTGTACCGAACGGACGGACCGGAAGGACGGGTATCGAAAAATCACATTTCCGGCATGTAGACGCCATGAAGTATGTAAATCCGTTGAAATCTGAATTTGATATACTATTTTCACAATCACCATATTTTCTACTCTCTTTTGTCGCTCGAAAAAGAAAAGCCTGAGTTTACCACAAAAAGCTAGCGTGTTTACCAAAAAATGTTCAATTACAGGGCCACCGCACTAAACTTTTTCAATTCAATTTCTTAACTGTGTTAGGCCGCAGTTGTTACTGAAGTGTGTATTTGGATAATACGAAAAAAAATATCGTATTATTCAAATACATCGAATGTCAGATTATCGAATAAAAAACTTCGATTGAAGAAAATCCACACTACAAAACTAACTCACACTTTGAACACATTCTCATTAGACATATAATAGACCAATTAATGCAATAATTGTTTATGAAATATGAAAAAATCAAATGAGTCATTTTCAAGAAAGTCGTTCAAAAATAACACGTCAGAAGTAACCTACCTCTTGTGAATTGTTTCGAACATGAGTTAAGATATACTTTTGCTTATTAATGAAATATTTATTTGCGAAATTTGAACAAAATCGCCTGTCGTTCGAGAAAATTGTTGGGAAAAACCTTGACCCCCAAAATAATCTATCCGTCGTAATTGTTTTTCATAGAAATGACTTATACTAAAATATAGGGTTATTAATGAAATATTTATTTATGAATTATCAATAAAAATGTCCGAGTAAGTTTTGAGAAAATCGTGAGGGAAAAATAACTCCCCGAATAAACTATTTCTCGAGGATTCTTCCAGGGCAAGCGAGTTATTCCATATCACTAGGTTTTTAATGAAATATTTATTTCTGAGTACGAACAAAATTGCTTGATTCATTTTAGAGAAAACCGTGGAGGAAAAACACCCCCAAGAGTAAACTACCCCTCGTATATTTTTTCAGGACAAACGAGTTTTGCCATATTGTTCGGTTATTAACGAAATATGTATTTTTGAAATACGAATAAACTCTTTTGAGTCATTTTTAAGAAAATCACCCAGATAACACACTCCACCAAGAATAAACTACCCCTCGCATTTTTTTAGGACAAACGAGTTATTTATGCCATATTGTTAAGTTATTGATGAAATATTTATTTATGAAATATGAACGAAAACACTTGAGTCCATTTTGAGAAAATCACTGAGAAAAAACTCACCCCTAAGTATAAACTACCCCTTGTAGATTTTTGTCAGATAAATGCCTTACACCACAAAATAGGGTTGCTAATTAAATATTGATTTATAAAAAATGAAAGAAAACAAGATCGTTAGAGCCAGTTATTAGAAAATAATTTTTTTCTATTTTCATCGTACAGGAAACTACCCTTGTTTTGGGAGTAGGAGGGAAATAAAAGAAACTATAGGAAATACTATGAAAATCTTAAACTAAAATTTGGTGCAGATAAGTTGAACGGTTGGCCTCTAGGCGAGTGCACAGAGAAGTGTAGCGAACGGACGGACGAACAGATGGACATGTGTCAAAAAATAACTTTTTCGGTATTAGGGGCTATAATACGTGTAAATTCGTTGAAATCTCAAATTTGATTTTTTTTTCGATCACCATACTTTCTTCTCTCATTTGTCACTTCAAAGTAAAAGGAACTCAGAACTACAGATAAGAGACACCTACTTTTACACATAGACATTTATTGATTTAAAACTGTTTTACTTTGTCGTTTCACTTCCAATTGAAAGGTTTTACCATGACTAACGGCATACCAATGACGAGACGGAAGTTTTGAGGAAGTAAATGCATTCAGAAGTCTAGACTACATTACGCCTATCAGCCTGTTTTTACTTGTTGACAGTTGTAATTTCGTCCAAACGCTACATGAAATAATTCTTGGTTGACGTCATTGTGTTACTATTTTAGTATTGTTCTCTTCAGACTTGGTTGAAGTTTTGTCTTAACGGTTATACATTTTTTCTTTCTTATTTCATCGTTACACATACGAATAAAATGTTCTGGTGAGTGGATAAATTCGAACCTACGAACATTGAGTTTTCATTCTTCCAACACATCACCAATGGACCAAGCTTTGTCTTCACGTTAACGCACGGTTACAGGGTTTATTACGATTTAAATAAAATGGCTGGCTGTTAGAGTTTCCTGCTCACATATTTCGATAAAAAATTTTCATTGCTTCGTAGATACGTAGAGCAATGTTTAGATACAAATTTTAGGAGAGTGAATGTTGGTGTATATCATAATTTCATGCCAGATAAAAGCTGGATAAGTTTTGATAACATGTTTCATATGTAGTTCTCAATAATAGGCTTGTTGTTCGGGATGACGTTCCAAGGTTCAGTATTGACTAGCAGTCTTTGCTATTTATATTCCTTCTAACAATATTGGCAATGGACAAAAGTTAGCCCGTGTTGAAGCTTTTTGCTCCTAATTAAGTTTTTTTACTTTATTATTTAACGAATATATTGAAAATTGTCAACAGACACGTATGCAGTAATTTATTTCGGGAGGGGTCCGACTTCAATATTAGGATAAATTATAATAAAATTTTAAAAGATAATCCCCAAAATTAGGCTAAATTTACAGAAAAGTTGGGATTTCAGAGGAGGTCCGGACCCCGTGGACCCACCCCTAAATGCGTCCTTGTTTGTCAGTAACGTTTCCTCATTTTGAAACCCTAAAAAACTTCGGATAGACTATATAAAGGAAAACGAGTTATTTTCGGTGAAATATCACTTCAAGGAGACGCGTCAGTTTTATTGCACATGGTGGTATCCCACGTTCACAAGGGCAAGAATTCCTTTCCATTGGTTCTCTGCCATTGTGCTCTATTAGGAAAGGTTAGGGCTGTCGCTACCTCTTTGTCAAGTCGAGTTTTTCCCTATCTAATAACATTGGAACTACTATCAAATTTTTCTCAGTAAGCAATGAACAAATCTCTACAAAAAAATGCATGGAGTCAGGTCAATAATAAAGGATTCCTTATATGAGCTTATAATTTTACTACAAGCCTCCAATTAAGTTATTCATTCCCCCCTTTTCTCATGTGAAGATTCGCAGCAACGCATTTACGACACTCGGTTCTCTCTTCTAGCAGGTTGCGGAGGGTTACTTTGAGGTTGAACATTGTCCTCAGCTTGAGGGGGCTCTTTCAAGAATGACATATTTATGGCATTTTAGTGAGGAGGCGTTGGAGTATGTTTTCTTTGCTGAAAGCAGAAAAAAAGAAATAAAAACAATGAGAACAAATCCATTCTTCTTTTACATTAGCTTTTCCCCCGTTCATGGATTGACAGTTGTAACCAATTAGAAGCGAACTGTCTCTATTGAATAAAGATACTTTTAGTGTATACCAAAGCGAATATCACTTTATTATTATTATAACTTTTTTTTCGAAACATGAATAGATACAACTTTCTTGATTCGAAATAATAGCATGCTAATAGATATTTAAATTGTGAACAGTGCTTCGCTGTTATTTAGCATTTTAATTATACTGCTTGTTTATTTATTTTTCTAATAACTTCATTAATGTGGTAGCTTGATCAAACAGTATTCCATCACATATTTTTATACTCATGCGAAAATGTTTTAGTTGAATAAGTATTTCATTGACAAACGGGTGTACTTCAATAAAAAGTAAGGCCTGTATTTTAAAATGAAGCATCAAAAGATAATGTATAAAATTATAATTATTCTGTTAATAATATATGTTGTACTATTTGTATAATACTGTATGTGTTGTAGCCATATATGAAATTTCACTTCCACCGTTTGGAAATAAATATTCCATGTGTAGAATGCGTAAGTTTCAAGGTTATTATTATCAGATTACACTATATCCTGTAACCAAGAGATAAATCCCTATTCATATTTCGAAAAGTTATAATAATAGAAAATATTTGTATCTACATTAAAAATATCTATTTCATTATGTATAGATGTCTTTCTTGTGTAATAAAAGAGTCCCTGATACTACAGTTCACTTTCTCCTACAAATGCGCTCTGTAAGAAGGGTAATGTGTAGTCAGTTCCTCAATTTCCCAATTGATTCGCGATACTGAATCAATACCGAAAAATCTGTCATCACTAGGAATAGATTTCGACAGCATTCACGCTAAGAAAAAATTTGTGTAACAAAAGAAAGTTTATTTCTAAATTTTCTTCGCATGTGGTAAAAAAATGATTACTATTTAGCATAAAAATTCTATAATAGTATTCAAAGGTGTTAAAGCGATACATATTATAATTATAATTATTAGTCCAAAATGCTACCTTAACTGGTTTACCTGTTTCTGTGAGGTTACAAAAGTGAAAGAGCGCTAGTGTATTCAATGTGAAAACCCAACTGGTGTCGGCACGGAAACAATGAATTGATTTTAACGTCCCTTTCAGCAGCGAGGCTATATGAAACGAGACTACTGATTAACGTGGATTCCGAACCACATGAGCTCCCGCCGGGAATCGAATAAGGATCTCCCACGCTAAAGGCGGCAGGGAAACGAGCATTACCGGCAAGGGAGAACCGATGTGGTGACATCACATTTTAACTAGGTTACTAGTGTCAAAGCCGCACCGAGATTCCCTGCTCCTTAAGGCTCTTGTTCCACGGATTCCCTATAATAATAATAATAATAATAATAATAATAATTATTATTATTATTATTTCACACAGGAGATTGATCTGGTATCACAGCCGTCTGTTAATTTATATTTGTATAACCAATCACTAAATCTAAGACTCTGAAATACACGAGATACAAGAGGCACCTTGCTAGGTATGAAAGTGGGGGGCCGCGGTGGCTCAGTGGTAGAGCGTTCACCTCTGGTGCTTGGGGTCCCGGGTTCGATCCCAGCCCCCGCCAAGTGAACTTTGTGGTGGACAAACACCGTGTGCGTGGGTTTTCTCGGGGTTCTCCCGTTTCCTCCCACTTTCTTCATTCCACCATTTCATTCATTACTCATCATCACCGTCTCCTTTAGCCTAACCGGCATAACCGCGGGACGTAAAACTCAAAGATTTCATTTCATTTCATAGGTTTGAAAGTAACCACAAAAACTTCCAATAAGACTGGACGAATATACTAAAAGCAATAGGTTCAGCAAAGAAAATAAAGAGCGCCCACTCTTCCTGATTGCCATAAATCTGTCCTCGAAAAAGGCGACAGGGCTAGAAACATTCATTCTGCAGATGCGTTATGGACAGAGTTTTAAAACCTGTTTTAAATGGCTAGCCCGAATTCCTCGCACGCTGCTAACACAAACAGGAAGAAAGAGAGATCGCACTGTTGCAAATTTTCACATGAAAAAAGGGAGGAATGAATAACTTAATTGGAGGCTTTTAGTAAAATTGTAAGTTCATGTAAGGAATCCTTTATTATTGACCTGACTCCATGCACATTTTTGTAGGGATTTGTTCATTGCTTACTGAGAAAAATTCGAAAAACGTTCCAATGTTATTAGATAGGGGAAAACTCGATTTGGCAAAGAGGTAAGAACAGCTTTAGGTTTGTAAAATATTACTTCTACGAACAAGCATGACTGGCAGATAGGAATACTGAACAGAACTCCACAGAAATGCGTGCTGAACTTACGTTTATAGCTACACTTTGGTGATTTGCCCTCAAGGTCAATCGAGTGGTAATTCAGTTCCGTATCTGTTCTTAAGCCATGTTCGTATTACTTCGAACAGTTTTGATAATGAAAAGCATGCCTTTTAATATAACATACTTTTTTCGCGTAAGAAATCGAAACTCAATTGGTCAGAGCAACTAGTCTGTACGAATTAGGTTGTTAGTTCGAGTAAGGGTTTGTATTATTATTGTTTTTATCTTTTTTATGTGAGGAAAAATCAAATTGTGACATCGCGATATCAAATGTATTTGGTTAGGTAGTATTGTCTTAGCTAAACTTTAAACATCAGTAACCGTCGAAATTATTTCACTAACCGATCACTTACTGAACATTTCAAACACGTCAAACCAGTGGCATAACATGAAGGTTAACCTCTCCTCCGCAGTCCTTGGTTATGCGTCAGTACTTTCAGGAGCGGACCAAGGGCCGGGAGACTGCCCGGGGCGCCAGAGAAAGAGGGGCGCCAAAACGAGCCTCAAAAAGTAAATTTTATAATGTGTTTTCTGTTGACGTTTTTGGTTTATATTCTTGTAAAGTAGTGGCAATTACATGATCTTTTTCCATTTCACTATGGAAGAAGAGAGTTTCATAGTACTGTATCGAAAAACGGAGAGATGGCATATAGAATAAAGAGTGCCGGGAAGTAAGTATTGTTTGTTTGTTTGCTTGAGTTTAGCGTTCCACGGTTATATCTTAATGGCCAAGGGAGATGTGGATACCAATTATAGTGGAATCCGAACCACTTTTATCGTTCAACAGTAATCCACCGGGAATTGGACCCGATACCACAGAAGGGAGGCGTGCTAGCCACTAGACCAGGGGTGGGGGCGGAATTCGTATTGTCTATAGCGGGCCATATTCTTTGTGAAGTTTTCCTATGTAATGGATTTCTTTTTGAAAAATGGGTTTAAAATATTAAAAACACTATAATAAAATGTAAAATATAGCCTAGTACTAGGGGGAGGGCGCTAAAAAGTCACTTTGCCCGTGTGAAAATTTGGCCTGCTCCGCCCCTGCGTACTTTTTGTATATTTTTTGGCCTTGCAGCTTGTGCGGTCCCCACGCAACAGGGTTGCGGGGGCGCTATTTACGCCTATGCTTCGAACGTAATTCAATAACTGCTTAAGAAATTCTACCATCAGCGTGGAAACGGGAATATATATTTTTCTAATAGTCCCATAGAAATTTCACTCAGAACGCCAGATGCAATTTTTCAGAGTGGGCTCTGGCTAGGTAGAAGGAAGATCTGTTTTCTAAGTAAGTTCCTTACAGAAAGTTTGGTATTTCTGTAACGGTGATGTAAATAAACATACTCATCGTTATTAGCCCGATACCAAACCATCCTGGACAAATCCGTCTAGAACAATGATTGGCAAAAGTTTATTCTGCCTAATTTTATAAGCGACTCAAGGGTGAAACACTTGTTAACGAAAGCAATGCTGTGTATATGCTGCCTTGTTTCTGACAAAATATAAAGTGCTTTGTAATCTTTAGACACTTTTCCTATTCTTTTTGTCACCCTCGGTTGTGTAGGGCAGCCTCGAACAAATAAAGAAGATGTAATATTACAGTCAAGGGGCACTATAAATATATTAGGTATTTCTTTTGTTACCTAACCATACCGGCCTAGGGTCGTCTTCAGTAGAATAAAAAATGCTACGATATATTCCATTCATGAAGGAGGAAAGGATGCTCTAAATATATTTCTTATTCATTTTGTCTGCCCTGCTTCTCAGGAATGATATACTTTCTGTTGGAGGGTGCTGAAAAGAGAGGGGGGAAATAAAACGTCGTGCCCCTTCATACATTTTAAATTTTGTGACATGGTTGCTCAAATTATTACTAAAGAAAGCACTTTAAACTAAGATGTCTAAAGTTACTACATTATGTAAGGGTGGCATATTCAGAAATAATAATTTCGGCTCTCCAAAGACATTCATATGCATTATTATTATGTGACACGAATCATTATATGTAGAGCTTTAAGATGAGTGGCCATAGGGGAGGAAAAAACAGGGTTTTTCTCTCTCTGACTCTCTAACGTTAAGATTATGTGCTGAAGGTAAGAAGCATCATCATTCTACAATAGGTTGCTTTTACGTACAATATCAATTACTTGAGTTCTCCTATTTCGGGCAACTTTCCTTATGTAGTAAATTCAAAACAATTTCAATTTAAGACAAATATGTATAGGGAAAATTAAACATTTAATAGGGAAAGCTGTTATCAAAATATCCAAACAAGTAGATAGAAGACTATGTAGTGAGAAACATTGTGAAACTATAAAATTCTCCAAATTAGAATTAACATTTACTGGAAAACATTCGTTATGCACCAGTGAGCATGTAGTGAGCAGTGAGCACAGGGGAAATAATTAGGAAACTGTTTGCAAAGAAAAATTAGAGACACTAATGCAAATGCGACGACATTTTGTCTTTTTTGGTATCGTCATGAGTTTTACACATATGTTACAATTTGATTCTTTCCCAAATAAAAATAAATAAAATAACATTAGTGATAAAAAATGACAAAATTACTTCCACGGTTTCGAACCCACTACCTGCGGCATACAGACTCGTTGCTTTAACTAACTGAGCTATGTGCTTTCTTACGTAAATTAACCTGTTCTACAGTAAAGACGATTTTTCATTACAATTGGGCTAACAATTCGTCTTTTTCCATAGGTAATTTCCACTATTTGCTCTATCTATACGTTAATACTTAGCATAGATTCATGTATTTGGAGTTCGCTGATAATGCATGTAGTAAGACATATTAGAAATATTTCGTTAAAATTTTCGTTTGTAAACCTAATCCACGCTTCTCTCAATGACATACATGTCGCTGCTTCGTGTTGAACTGCAGAATTCCATCGCGTTCTTGAAAATTTCCCACTTTAGCAGAGTTGGTAATTCTCGAGATTTCTGTGGAATTAAACTTTTTTGCTTCTAATTTATTTATTTTAAAGCTAATATCTAACACCAATATTAAAAATGGGTTTGTTATTAACCTGTCCTGCTGGGGAAACCTTCCGAAATTTCGAATATATAAAGCAAACGGAGATATTTTCAAAAAAACTTCAAAATAAAGAGACGCGTCATTTATTTTGCTCATAGTAGTACATACGAGCGGCTGTTAGTTCACACGATAACTTTGGACGAATGTGAATTTTTTAATTCTGCTTTTTGCAATAAATAAGTAGAGTGATTCCTCTCGAGGAAGTTCCCCTAAATGGTAGCCCCTACCATGTCCACTTCAATCACAAATTATCTCAATCGTTTGTACATCGTTTGTACAGAAATTTGCAGGCCAAAATTTCGTTTGTACACAATTAGGGGCGCCGCCAGAACGAAAACAATTTGGGGGCTCTCTAAGTGGTAGCCCCCCACCAACATGTCCAATTCAATCACAAATTGTCGCAATCGTTTGTACTTCGTTTGTACAGAAATGTGCAGGCGAAATTTTCCTTTGTACACAATTAATGGCGCCGCCAGAACGAAAACAAATTGGGGACTGTCTAAATGGTAGCCCCTCCATATATGCAATTCAATGACAAATTATATCAATCGTTTGTACATCATTTGTACAGAAATGTGCAGGAGAAATTTTCGTTTGTACACAATTAATGGCGCCGCCAGAACGAAATCAAAGTGGGGGCTGTCTAAGTGGTAGCCCCCCCACAATGTCCAATTCAATCACAAATTGTCGTAATCGTTTCTACATCTTTCGTACAGAAAGGTGCAGGAGAAATGTTTATACACAACTAATGGCGCTGCCAGAACGAAAACAAAGTGGGGGCTGTCTAAATTGTAGCCCCTTCATCATGTCCAATTCAATCACAAATTGTCGTAATCGTTTGTACATCATTTGTACAGAAATGTGCAGGAGAAATTATCGTTTTTACACAATGAATCGCGCCTCCAGAATGAAAACAAATTGGGGGCTGTCTATGTGGTAGCCCCCCCTTAACATGTCCAATTCAATCACACATTGTCGCAATCGTTTGAACATCATTTGTGCAGAAATGTGCAGGCGAAATTTTCGTTTGTACACAATGAATCGCGCCTCCAGAATGAAAACAATGTGGGGACCGTCTAAATGGTAGAAACATTAAAAAAAATGTGTCACATTTGTGGAGTGTTTTTCTAACAAGACTTTGTTCACACTATTGTGTCGATTGGTATGTTCACACTATCGTGTGATTCACTATATTGATCTTATTCTAACGATGATGGAATTGAATGTTTTTTTTTTTTAATATTTATATTTATACTTACAATCATTATTGCTGAGTTAGTTTATCACTCCTCGGCTCTTATTATTAAACTTATTCATTATTTCTTACGTAAGCTGAATCCTTATGAGAAAAATTCGTTTTTTCTTTCTAACTTGCGCAGAAACCGTTATTCTCATCTCGTACAGGAAATTGATAAGTGGAAGATATAACAAATTCACAAAGTAGACTGTTAAAAGGAAAACATAACACTGTATCTTGTTTTATTTGAACATCTTCATTAAACTCATTTTGCAGAAACTATAGAATGCATGGTGAAGTATTTTGGTGCATTCAGCATTCTGATT
Source organism: Thermobia domestica (assembly GCF_964235325.1). NCBI lineage: Eukaryota > Metazoa > Arthropoda > Insecta > Zygentoma > Lepismatidae > Thermobia > Thermobia domestica. Next base: position 155,834,630 of record NC_137459.1, on the reverse strand, counting down.
TACGAGTAGAGTTGCTAACTGGCCGGTATTTGCTGCGATTTTGATTAAGGCCGGTGACCGGTACAAACTTCTTATTAGCCCCCTTCTGACCGGTATTTTGGAATCTGCAATCCAGAATATAACATTGAACATCGACATTTTTCAACAGTGCCTTTAAAAACACAAATTTCCGTTGTATTATACATTATCGATATATTTTTTAATGTATGGCATTTTTTTATTTATTTAACATAAGAAATTTGATAACACTTAGATTTTATTGTAAAAGAATTTTATACGTTTATTGAGAGTAGAAAATGACTTTTTAAAAGCAATTTCCTTTGTTTGAAGTGTAAGTTTATAGAGTAAATTTCATTTTATGAATCAACTATTGTTACGTAAAAAATTAATATCCAGTATTATTCATCTGTTTCGATAATTTTGGAAGAAGTGGCAATTGCTGGTAAATACAATAACGATCAATACAGTCTTCAGTTTCTCATTTGTACAGAGAATTTTGAGCGTGTGCCGGTAATTTTGTTTTCCTGAGTTGGCAACCTATTTACGAGGTTTTGTTTCAACTCTGCTACGTAGTGGCTCCGTACTGACACTCCGCATGCAAATAAGTATGTAAGTCTACCATGCGTGCCGGTTTCTCAAAAATTGTCCCGGTGTACAGAAATTTTCCTTCTTGTCCTTTTTTTATTATTAATTACATATCAAAATTTCTGAAAAGATGATAAAATCGACTTATTCCTTTTGCTTTCGATTCCGACAATACTATAGGAACAATTTGATTCTAATCTTTATTATTATTCCAATCGCTGCTTCCCCGGATATAACATGCAATGTTTAAATCCTCCTAAGTAGCACTGTTATCACTAAAAGTAAGAATGTATACCCCGAGGTGGCAACAAATTCTTGTGACGTTGCAGACCAGCCCCGAAAACACATTTATTTTTCTGCTTCAGAAAGACAATTATGGAAATTGCTTTCTTTTAGTTCGAATTTTAGGTTAACAAAAATAAATCAGTCTATTGAAATTTGGAAACAACTTCATAAATCTGGATTTTTTTCTTTATAGACATGTAGAGCATGTAAAAGTGGTATGTGTAATAATATTGAAAATATAATTTTTGCCTAAATATTGTATGTTCACTGATTGTGTTTATATTGTATAACAGCTTCTAGCTTCTATAATAATTTTTAGCACTGTTGATTAAGTATGGACTATATTAATACATTATTTTAAAGTTGTATAATTAGTGCGATACTCTAGTAAAATTCGAAAGATAAAATTAATACAAAATGCAATATTTACTACTAATTTGTAAGATGTCCCGTTTTTTCTGTTTTCAAAAAATATGGTAGCCTTAAAGTATGCTAAACCATACAAAATAAATTGTACTGTAAATTGTACCCCTCTGATAGTACTCTCAAACGGTTCGGGTCGGGTTGTCGGGTCGGTTCAGTCGGCTCGGGTCGGGTCGTCACATTCTTCAGTTATTTTCTATACGGAATACTATAAGGAGCTTTGTTCTAGAATTCAATTCGAAGTTGGTGAATGAATGATAATTGTGACTAATTGTAGGTGAAATTGTAATAAAATTTTAATTTAACCCTATATTAACTAATTGGCATGGTAATTGTAATTAATATTACTACTGACTTTTTTCCTTTCTGCGTTTTTATGTCAAGTTAAATGTCACATTAAGTGAAATTTAAGGAAATATCTAGTTAACGTCCCACGTTATGCACCAACGCTAAGAGAGACAAGTGATGATGAGAAATAATTGAAGTGGTTGAATGAAGAAAGTGGGAGGAAATGGGAGAACACCGAGAAAACCCATGCTCACGGTGTTTGTCCACCAGAAAACTTACTTGGAACGAGCTGGAATCAATACCCATGCACCTTCGAGTCAAACATCTGCCTTTGGGCAGGACACATTATTATTATTATTATTATTATTATTATTATTATTATTATTATTACTACTTTAAGAATGACCAAGAAAGTTCCGCCGCCTTTTCACCAACACCTTCGAACATTGATATATAACCTAAGACGTACCTGGAATATCAAAAATCTGAATATCAAAAATCGGAATATCAGAACCTTATTCTGATGTAGTGCTGGCTTGGGCTGATTTTGAACCGGTTCATGGGATGCTAACCAACGATGACGGCGCCGTGGAGCTTCGTACAGGGCCCACTTCCCATCACATGTGAACACCCTGTCCAGAAATTGCTCCTTCATCAGACGAGACACCAAAGAAAAACAGGTGTCTGCTCGCGTTGCTTTCTGGCCCCAAGTCAAATCATGTAGGACCCATTAACCCAACTTGCAGTGCTTCCCAAGTTGATGGTGGTGGTGCCGAATGGTTTCTCCACTCACACTGAATTGTAGTACCAGTTCCTCATATGTCTGTCTTCGCCTCAATTGCTGCCTGAAGATCTTTATTTTGAACATCTGTTTGTCTTCCGGCACGTGGTGCGTCTTCGAGTGTTTCGTCACCGTCCTTAAACCGTCCTACCGCTGCACTCTCCGCGTAGTCACGATACCCTCACCAAAGGCCTGTCTTATCTTCCGCCCCGCGGAGCAGCAATTTGAACTCGTACGGCAAACAAGCCCTTATGACGCTCTGTGAAGGTCCCATGTTCACTCAATCCTTACGCACGTTCACGGTGTATCTGAACAGCCACAACCAGGTAGTATGTTGGATATAGTTACTAGTGTTGCTCACGAGACCAGGTTTGGGGCATTCTTGTCTCGAAAATGTGTCGTGAAGGTAGTCTCGTCTCGAAAAGTGCATATGTTTCTATTGAAAGAGCTCTGTCTCATCTCGTACCCCTTCATGAAAACTCTGTCTCGTCTCGTCTCGTCCAACAACTGACCTTCGCCTATTTGCATTCTACTCACGGTGTGAGGGCCAATTGAACACAGACCTCCACAAAGAGACAGAACTTTCTTGGTCACCTTCAGATTATTATTATTATTATTATTATTATTATTATTATTATTATTGCTGCGGTAGTGATTTGACTTTCTCCGCAATAAAATATTCGCTAATTTTATATAACGTTGCAAATATCTTCTAGATAAATTAATCAAGAAAAAATTAAAAGGTAATTCCCTACAGAATGATATTTCAGTGCAATTAGTTCCTTATGATTCTATCAGACAGCAACGCTGTTTTTAAATAGGAAAATCGGAATGTTAACGTGATGAACTTTTTGTTTATTACACAGCAAAAATATTAAAAGAAGTTCTATATACATTCCTTACTAGAAAATCATGTTGTCTTCAAAACTTCAAATTTTATTTTGACTTTCGAAGTTGATTGCCTAAATTTTAACCTTGGAAATTTGGATGTGGAGGAAAACAAAGAAGGTTAGCAGGGTAGAGAGGAAAACGAATTAGGAAATGCTGAAAAATGCAAGAGACGAGAGCAATATTGGACGATATAAGGAAGCGAAAAAATGGACGGATCACAAGTTTCGATCTTGCTAAGAGATTGCATTCTGAGAGGTGTAGTAAACGGGGTGGCATCAGGAGAGCGGGAGTGTGTAAGAAGGTTGCAATTGATAGATTGTAATAAGCAGGGTGGAACATTATGTTGGGTTGCGAGGCAGATATTAGCGGGAAATCGCAAAAATGGAAGCTTCTTACCTAGTTCACTGAAACTGGCCTGTCATTAATGGCAGAACACTGAGGAGGAGGAGGAGGAGGATAATTATACTACAAATAAAGAAAGCCGAAACAATGGTTTATGCATACGAATTAGCCAGCATTTTTTTCTGGTGGCAGCTTTGTAAGGTTCTAGCTCTCTCAAACTTGTTAGATTCTAAGGTCAGGTCACTCGGGTCGGTTGTCGGGTTAGGTCACCTCGGGTCGGTTCACTCGGGTCGAGTTGTCGGGTCGGACCAATCGTGTCAGTTCGGGTCGGGTCATTCAATTCGGGTCACGGGTCGGGTCGGTCTTCAACACATATAATTTCCACGAAAATTATAATATATCACGGTTTATACCTCATTGCACTTGCAATAAAACATTTTCAGTGATGTGTACACCATGTCGCCATTTTTGTATGAGGGAATTTCTAGAGGGATTTTGTGGGAATTTGATGGAGTGTAGATTCCTGTGTGTATGCGTGTGTGATACCTTACAGGATACAAGATGCCGAGGAAGTGTGTAAATCAACCGGACAATTTGTGTTATGTATGTGGGGAGCTGACATTTAAATCGTAACGTCGATGTTTTACTCCACTTGTGAGGAAGTGTTATCAGTTATATTTTGGTTGCTGTGTAGGAGACCAAGATAAGAATTGGGTTTCTCACTACATTTGTTGTACTTGCGTAAAACGTCTGGCTGGGTGGGCAAATGGTGAACGAAACATGAACTTCGCAGTACCGATGATCTGGAGAGAAACAAAAGATCATTTTTCAGACTGCTACTTTTGTATCACACAGATAAAAGAAATAACCAGTAAATCTAACCACACAGTACAGTACCCTAATTTGCCATCAGCAATTAGTCCAGTACCACACAGTGCAGAATTACCTGTACCACCACCACCTCCTCATCTTACGGTAAATGAGGATTACGTATTTAAACAACTATTGAAGTTCCAAATGAAGAAGATGATCCTACTTATGTAGGAAGCACATCTACATTGGATCCCCATCTGATAACTCCGGGTGAACTAAATGACCTCGTATGGGATTTAAAACTCTCCAAGACACAGACAAAACTTCTTGATTCTAGACTTAAGGCTGGAATCTGCTCCATCGTGACTCTAAAGTGTGTATTTTTCGAAACCTTCATACAGAGTTTCAAAAATATTATTCTCAAAAAAATGATTTAATGTATTGTAATAATGTCTGTGCTGTGATGGATACACTTGGACATGCACATATAAGTACAGAGTGGAGATTGTTTAGTGACTCTTACAAAACTAGTTTTAAGGCCGTCCTTTTGCACAATGGCAACAAATTTCCTTCAGTGCCTTTGACTTATGCAACTAATATGAAGGAAACCTATGAAAACATCGAAATAGTGTTAGAAAGAATTCAGTATGAGAAATACCTTTGCTGTGATTTACAAGTCATTTCTTTGTTAATGGGTTTGCAGCTTGGTAATACGAAATATTGTTGTTTCCTCTGCGAATGGGACAGCAGGAACAAAGCGAAACATTACATCAAGAAGGAATGGCCAACACATGTATTAAATCCTGGACAGAAGAATGCTGTTTATTACTCACTGGTGAGCCCTGATAAGATAATTCTACCTCCTCTTCACATAAAGTTGGGGCTCTTCAAAACCTTTGTTAGGGCAATGGACAAAAGTAATGCAGGATTTTGTTACCTTAAGGAAAAATTTCCTCGGGTTAGTGACGCTAGGGATTTTTGTAGACCCCCAAATAAGATGTTTGATTCGTGAGCAAAAATTTGATGATCTCCTAACTCTGGTTGAGAAAGCACCTTGGTGTCCATGTAAATGTTTAACAGAGAATTTTTTAGGAAAGAAGAAAGCCCCAAATTGCCGTAAAATTGTGAGTGATTTCCGGCAATCATTCAATGAAATGGATTGCAACATGTCCCTTAAAGTTCACTTTCTAGACTCCCACCTGCATGTCTTTCCTGAAAACCTTGGTCCTGTTAGTGATGAGTATGGGGACGTTTTCATCAGAACATTTCCTCCATGGAGAAGAGATACCACTGACAGTGGAGTTCAAAAATGCTAGCTGATTACTGTTGGACACTTAAAAGAGATGTTCCAGAAGCCAAACACAGAAGAAAGTCGACAACTAAAACATATTAGTTGAGGTAAGTAAGTGTTCATTTATTAAGAAGATACCACTCAATTCTTTTGTATTATTTATATGAACAAAAACACCAGAGGTGCTATAAGTGCAGCCAAGTTCGCCAGCCTCAAAAAGTGTTGAGATGAGGATGGATGAGCCAAGTTTCTTGGCCACTGCATCTGAAAGGAATACTGGAACTTGGCGTGAGGTGTCTAACATATTCGAATACATTAAGATGTCTGCTCCTAGTTTCACGGCCGGGACATTTCAGCACTAAGGCTAGTGGTGACACCCAAATCCACCACGCTCACAAACACCATCCCTAAGGCTCGTTAACATCATTTACACGCCTCCACGAAGTGTCAAAGTAAATTTTCCTTGTCTGGGTTTCAAACAGGAGCGTCATTTAGGGGGCAGGGAGGGGCATTTCCCCCCTGAGTTTGAGATATATCTAGATTTTATCAAAAGAATAGTAGTAAATCAGTGAGAAACGCGAAATTTTACTAATATAAAGGGATCTTGCTCCCCCCAAGCAAAATCTGAAATTACGCTTCTGGTTTCGAACCACCAATCTTACTGCAGTATACTGTATATATGCCTTAGCGCATTAGCAAAGTTGATATTCCTAAGGTTGATGGTGGTCCCAAACCCACCACGCCCACCACCACTATCCCTAAGGTTTCTTAACATAATTTTCCTTGACACCTCGCACCAAGTTCCAGTGTTCCTTTCAGATGCAGTGGCCAAGGAACTTGGCTCATCCATCCTCATCTCAACACTTTTTGAGGCTGACGAACTTGGCTGCACTTTTTGCACCTCTGGTGTTTTTGTTCATATTTCACTTATTTTTGTAGTTCACCATGTCAATATCGTATATTGAGATTCTCAATTGTGGTATATTGCTGGATTTAAATTTAAAATTGTACTTTTTTAAAGTAGTCATAATGTGTCACATGCAACATTAGTTTCCAAGGGCTCTCCCACCGGGAATCGAACCCAAGACCTGTACAAGAAAGGCGCACATGCTAGCCACTAGAACAGCAGGGATGATTTATTCTATTAAATATCTGTCAGAGTGTTATGTCAAAACGAGATTCCAATTCATTTACCCAAACTACAAAATCACGATCGCTAACATCTCATTTTTCATTACCTAAATACGAAGAGTATCAACAGGGCTCAAAACCCTTGATGCTGAATCCTCGCTGCTACATCACTAGACATAGCTGGTGTTTCAATATACCTAGTTGTTCTCTACCTTTTCACATTGAGAAATTACGGAGTTCATTACATGCCGCGCATGTTGCGCAGTTTCATACTGCCTCGGGTTTTCCTTCCAATGATATACACCTTTCAAATAGCTTGTAAACTTAATAATATTTGCCACCAACATATCCTAACTGTATATAAAACTACATGAACTGACAGAAATTAAAGGGGTGCTTCCGGTTGACGTGGGAATTTGAGATGATGAAGGGGGATGAAGAATTTTCCCATGTTATTTAAATGGATCTTTTTTTTTTTTTTTGACATATAATCTCATGTTTTAGGAACTTGGAATTAGGTAATACTAATGAAAGCGTACAAGCATACCGAATTTCAATTTTTTATTCCAAGTAAATCAGTAAAAATAAACAATTCCAACTTTAGAGTGGTTTTATGAGGAACTGTAAAATCTTTCCCATGGTACGTATTTATATGGGACACCTTTTACACCCCAAAATTATACGGCACTTCCTGTAGGGCGACAATGAATAAATTTGACATGATTGTAGTTTTTCGGAACTAACCGACAGAAAAATTGCCAAAAGTGAATATTTTTAATTTTTAGGGAGTCTAAAGGGGAGATGAAGAAATTCCCCATGCTATTTAAATAGGCCTTTTTTTTGGACATAATCTCATGTTTTAGGTACAGTACTTGAAATTGGAATACAACGTGAAATTCGGTATGCTTCAATGTTTTCGTTAGTATTACCTAAGTAAGTCAGTAAAAATGAAAATATCCGAATTTGGAGTAGTTTTATGGGGAACAGAATAACCTTTTCCATATTATTTATATTAGACGTCTTCTACACCCCAAAATGTTTAGGCACTTCCGGCAGGATTAGAATGATGAAATTTGGCACGATTGTAGCCTCCCGGGACTAACCAACAGGAAAATTGCTAAAATTGAATATGGATGGGAGATGAAGAAATCTCCATATTATTTAAATAGGCGTTTTCCTGGAATACAAAATCTTATCTCTCAGATAGTTGAAATAGGAAAAGAAACTTGAAATTCAGGAATTGTAAGCTTAAGAGGTGTGAGGAAGTAGGACGAGCAAAGGCGAGGGTGTGGGGAAGAACCCCCGAAGGGCAAATTCAGGAAATATGAAGAGCAAAGGCACGAAATTCATTGTTGATGAAAAGGCTGATACGAAGAGATTCTCACACTGTTCACAGATAGAGACACGAAGTATCAAGAACATTTTTACATAACTACTGTGGTAACTATAATATAACTCTGGTACCAATATATTTACGAAATCGGTTACATTTTGTTGCTAGTCTCACAAATTCGAACAATTGGATTTCTCGTTTCTTCGAAAACTTCATTAATTTTAAACATTCTCACCTCTACATTATCTTACTTATCAAATTAATTTCAATATCTATTTAATACCAATGACTGCAATAAAGGAAAAATATTCACCGAAAAAAGACAAAATATTGGCTTTCCTTGTCTGGGTGTCCAACCACGAAATTTACGGTAGTATGACGTGTCTTAGCCCACGTTTTTAAAAGTTAACTGATTCACAGAACGTGCCTCATTAACTTGCTTAACTACTTATTACTAGCTTTCACTTATTTTACTTGCACACTGAGAAAAACTGTATGTGGCGTACGTAAAAACGTTTCTTACGTGTGTAAATCCTGTAGTTCTTGGACTTAACGTACACTAAACGTGTAACTGAAAAAGTATTTTTGAACGTACTTTCCGTATAGGTGTTCTAAATAAACGTACTTTCCACACGAACGAAAAGACTGTATGTAGGCGGTCAGGATCTCACATACAGATGGCCGTAACTAACTTATAGCTGACGTACGTAATGTACGAAAGACTGTTAGATGTCAGACATCCTGCAACGACATTTTGTAACATCTAAGCGGGAAAGAGGACAGTACGTATGTAGCATATGGATAACATATGATAAGTATTGATTTCTGAAGTAAACATAAGGATCCCGTATATTTGTACACTATACCGCTATCCTGATAACGGATTTTTCTCAGTGACCTTAGCTCATTTTTCTATTAACCTAGAACGACAAGGACACGAACACAGAAACATCGAGGAGAGTTAAGATTCCAAAGGCTCTTCCACCGGGAATCGAACCCAGGACCCCATACACCAAAGGCGCACATGGTAGTCAATAGACCAGCGAGGAGGGCACCAACTTGACCACTCAGACGATTGACAACATTATCACTATGCACATGATGTGTTCTATAACGGAATCGTTTCCGATTTCTAATTGTAAGGACAGTTTTTTTGCTAATGAAAAAATTTCCGTAGCAAATTCCTCGAATTTCATTTTCAAGCCGTTATAGTGTACCTTTATGGAGAGTTTCGCATCTTTATCTCATTAAGAAGTACCTAATGGCTATGGACAGTTTTTCGCCCATAAAAATTCCCACAGTACATTCCTTAAATTTGGAACCTTTACATACACAGGTCATTACATAATGTAGGTACCATTATGCAGAGTTTCAATTCTCTATCTCATTTGGAAGCACCTAATCAATGATGAGTGAGTAAATGAACCGATCTCTGTTTGAGTAAGGACAATTTTTCGCCCATAGAAAATTCCATATCACATTCCTTAAATTTCGGATATTTTTCATATTCAATCCATTATAAGCTACCTTCGTGTAGACATTCACATCTTCATCTCATTGGGAAGTACGTAATGGCCACGGACAATTTTTCGTCTATAAAAAAATCCCATAGCACATTCCTCACATTTCGGACTTTTTCCACACTCAGGTCATTATAAGATACCTTTATGCAAAGTTTCACGACTTATCTCATTGGAAATACAAAATCAATGTGATGAGAGAGAGAGAGTGAACCGATTTCTGCTTGACTAAGGGCAGTTTTCACCCATAGAATTTTTCCATAGCACTTCCTTAAATTTCGGACATTTTCCAAGCTCAAATCATTATAAGGTACCTTTATGCAGAGATTTATCCTTTTATCTCATTGGGAAGTACCTAATTAATGCTATGAATGAGTCAATCAGTGAGTGAACCGATTTCTGCTTTGCTAAGGACAGTTTTTCGCCCATGAAAAAATTCCAATAGCACATTCCTCACATTTCGGAACTTTTTCACACTTAAGCCATTATAAGGTACCTTTATGAAGAATTTCAAGTTTACATCTCATTGGGAAGTACCTAATCAGTTTGATGAGTGAGAGGACGAACATATTTACGTTTGGCTAAGGACAGTTTCTCGCCCATAAAAAATTCCCATAGCACATTAATCACATTTCGGACTTTCTCTGTACTCTAGTCACTATAGGGTGCTTCTATGCAGTTTCACGTCTATACCTCATTTGGAAGTACCTAATCAATTTGATTATTGAGAGAATGAAACGATTTCTACTTGGCTAAGAACAGTTTTTCGCCAATAAAAAAATTCTTATAACACATGCCACACATTTCGGAATTTTTCTATGCTCAAGTCATTATAGGGTACCTCTATGCAAAGTTTCAAATTTCTATCTCATTGGGAAGTACAGTATCTAATCAATTTGACGAAGGAGAGAATGGACCGATTTGTGTTTGACTAAGGACAGTTTTTCGCCCATAAATAACTCCCATAGCACATTCCTCACATTTCGGACCTTTTCCGTATTCAAGTCATTATAATGCATCTTTATGCATAGTTTCACGTCTCTATCCCATTGGGAAGTACCTAATTAACTTGATAAGTGAGTGAGTGAAACAATTTCTTGCTTGGCTAAGGACATTTCTTTGCCCATAAAAAAATTCCATAGTACATTCCTCAGATTTCGGACTTTTTCCATACTCAAGTCGTTATAGGGTACCTTTATGCAAAGTTTCACGTCTCTATCCCATTGGGAAGTACCTAATCATTTTGATGTGCGAGTGAGTGAATCGATTTCTTGCTTGGCTAAGGACAGTTTTTTGCCTATAAAAACTTTCCCGTAGAACATTCCTCAAATTTCGGATCTTTTCCATACTCAAGTCATTATAAGGTATCTTTGTGCAGAGTTTCACGTCTCTGTCTCATTAAAAAGTATCTAATTAATTTGATAAGTGAGTGAGTGAAACGATTTTGTTTCTGGCTAAGGACAGTTTTTTGCCCATAAAAATATCCCATAGTACATTCCACAGATTTCAAACTTTTTCCGTACTCAGGTCGTTATCGGGTACCTTTATGCAAAGTTTCAAGTTTCTACTTCATTGGGAAGTACCTAATCAATTTGATGAGTGAGGCAGTGAGCCTGAAAACTGCATATTTCTGGGGTCCAGTAATCAAATATGGTTGAAGGTAGGAAGTGACATTTGGCATATGAGTGCATCTTTGGGATATATCCTTACATTCTACATTTCATCTTTCTACTCTTAATAAAATCGTTTTTACAAAGCCTCGAAATCGGCGATTTTACCCAAAACTCTTGTTCGGGTGTAATATGCTTACGGCAGTGCAGACCAGTTTTCATGTTCTTCGCGGAACTTGGCTGCCATGCACTGCCGTGCATGTTGATTAGGTAGATATAAAATGGTGACACGGTGTATACATCATTGAAAATATGTTTTATTTCAAATCCAATAAGATATAAACCGTGCTTATATTGTAATTTTCCTGGAAGTTATATGTGATTTTATCTGCACACATATAGCATATTTTTTTATATAAATATGTTTATTTCTCTAGAAAGAATAATGCTATTCTTATGAAACTTAGAGGGCTTACTAAGTATAAACCAAGCTAACATACAATATAATTTGTACGTTTATATACCGAAGGTACCCGAGCTACATGTATGAAAATGGTTTAAAAAAAGAAAAAGAAAATAAATTTGAGGGGAAATTTTCCGAAAACACTTCTGTTACGGGAAAACTGAGGGTGATTGAGAAAAACTGACTGCAGATTCGAATTCTACGTGAAAAGTTCTATTAGAATCAGGTATTTTTCCGTGTGCCAGAGAAAAATATATATATATATATATATATATATATATATATATATATATATATATATATATATATAATATATATTGTTTTTGTCGACTAGTGTAACAAGTACCATTTTCAAACTCAGCAACCGTTACTCAAACCGGTTAACGTTGATCGCAGATATTAAAAATAATTAAATCCGTATATTATTTAATACGAACGAAAAATTTACCTGCACATTTTTGCACAAACGATGTATAAACGATCGCGACAATTTGTGGTTCAATCGAACATTGTGGGGCTAGCACTTAGGCAACTCCCCTTTCTTTTCGTTCTGTCGACGCACCTGATAGCGTACTTTCGCCTGCGCACTACTGTACAAACGATGTACAAACGATTGAGATAATTTTCTTTTGAATCGGACGTAGGGAGGGCAGCTTATACTTTGTTATCGCTTTGGCGCGCCCGTAATTGTGTAGAAACGAAAATTTCGCCTGCAAATTTCTGTACGAAAACGTACAAACAAGTGCGACAGTTTGTGGTTGAATTGAACATGGTGGGAGGGCTACCATTTAGACAGCCCCCCACATTGTTTTCGTTCTGGCGGCACCCCTAATTGTGTACAAACTAAAATCTCGCTTGCACATTTCTGTACAAACGATGTTCAAACGATTGCGACGATCTGTGATTGAATTGGACATGGTGGGGGCTTATCACTTAGAAAACCCCCACACTTTGTTTTCGTTCTGGCGGCGCCCCTAATTGTGTACAAACGAAAATTTTGCCTGCATATTTCAGTACAAACGATGTAGAAACGATTGCGACAATTTGTGATTGAATTGGAAATGGGGGGCTACCATTTACACAGATCCCACTTTGTTTTCGTTCTGGCGGCGCCCCTAATTGTGTACAAACGAAATTTTCGCCTGCACATTTCTGTACAAACGATGTACAAACGATTGCGATAATTTGTGATTCAATTGGACATGGTGGGGGGGGGCTACAATTTAGACAGCCCCCCACATTGTTTTCGTTCTGGCGACGCCCCTAATTGTGTAAAAACGAAACTTTCGTGTGCAGATTTCTGTACAAACGATGTAGAAACGATTGCAGCAATTTGTGATTCCATTGGACATGGTGGGGCTACCACGTAGCCAGCCACCACTTTGTTTTCGTTCTGGCGGCGCCCCTAATTGTGTAGAAACGAAAATTTCGCCCTCACATTTTGTACAAACGATGTACAAACGATTGCGACAATTTGTGATTGAATTGGACATGGTGGGGGGCTATCATTTAGTCAGCCCCCACTTTGTTTTCGTTGTGGCGGCACCCGTAATTGTGTACAAACGAAAATTTCGTCTGCACATTTCTGTTCAAACGCTGTACAAACGATTGCGACGATTTGTGATTGAATTCGACATGGTGGGGGCTACGACTTACACAGCCGCCCCAATTTGTTTTCGTTCTGGCGTCGCCCTTAAATTGTGTACAAACAAAAATTTCGCCTTCACATTTCTTTACAAACCATATACAAACGATTGCGACAATTTGTGATTCAATTGGACATGGTGGGGAGCTACCACTTAGACAGCCCCTCTTTTTATCATTCTGGCGGCGCCATTAATTGTGTACAAACGAAAATCTCGCCTGCACATTTCTGTACAAATGATGTACAAACGATTGCGACAATTTGTGATTCAATTGGACATGGTGAGGCTACCACTTAGACAGCCCCCACTTGTTTTCGTTCTGGTGGCGCCCCTAATTGTGTACAAACAAAAATTTGGCGTGCACATTTCTGTCCAAACGATGTAGAAACGATTGCGACAATTTGTGATTGAATTGGACATGGTGTGGGGCTACCATTTAGACAGCCCCCACTTTGTTTTCGTTCTGACGGCGCCCCTAATTGTGTACAAACGAAAATTTCGCCTGCACATTTGTGTACAAACGATTGCGACCATTTCCGATTGAATCTGATAAGGGGGGGAGGGGCTGTCTAAATGGACGTCTCCTTTTCACCTCTACTGTAATGAAATTCTTCCACGAGAAAATCTGTAATCAAGACTTTCAGTAGCTACGTCCTCGATTAATATACATTTACAAGTACAGCTTTATTTTCGTATTTCTTTTCAACAGTTAGCCAATTTAAAACTATCGTAAACAAGAATATGTAGTCAACTTCTTAAATACTTCGATCCGCAGGAACCCGTTCAGCGCGTGCAACAAGAAAAACAACTTGTTTGGCGTCTCACAAATGACAAAGGAGAAAAAAGACAAGCAAAAGCAGCACGGCAGTGCCTTATCGCAGTCAGAGCTGACAACATAGTTTCGGTCGTCACATACGCCAATAGACCTACAAGCGGTGTATAAGAGTTATACAGTTACAATATACGTTGTGCCACAGCAGCGCTACAGGCGGAATGTGCACGAACTACAAATGATATGTTTCTTACAAGCATCAATCACTGTTGCACCCTCTTTACATTCTACACATACTTTTTTCTCCCACTTTTTGACCTTGACAAGCAGAAGTACCAGGCGTTCCGAGTTCACAACCATAAACTGTTTGTGTACAGAGTACGTTTTCAGTTCTTCGAATGACTGTGCGCGCGAAGAACAAGGGTGATGATCGGGCTACCGTATACGGCAGTCTGAAACACCCGGTTGCAACTTTAAATGTAAAATACAAATATAGACCCTTGAAAATGCCGTGAGGATATATATATATATAAATATATATATATATATATATATATATATATTGTCAACCCAGTCACTCTGTGCCTAATTTGGGGATGCTAATTGAGCGATACTGAGCGCCTTCCACTCACCATCTAGAATGAGTAGGCATGTTCACATATACATATGCGAGAGGTTTACTAAATCTACACATACCAATCTGGGATTAAATTCTGGTAATAAAACATTTACTTCAATCATTCAATAACAATTATATTTCTCTTTGATAAAAGTAGTGAATGTAAGTGTTGTGATATGATTACGGATAATCGGAAACTTTGCCAGTCGAGTATCGCCTATCAAGCATTGAGCCTTTGAGCCCTGAATAGGAGTAACACATACCTTATCTCTTCTGATGACATTCGCTGATGATCTCGATGTTGTATCCAGTATCGCCAGGTTGATACTTCTTTATGGAAGGTTGCTGCTGTTAAGCATTGAGTCGGCTTACTCCCAAATGCTATAGACGAATCGACGATCTCCGTAGATTGAATATTGGAACTTCTCAATAACCTGAAGTTTCCATTCGGATTACTTAGTGTTCTCACACGATGAAATACTAAGTTGACTGTCAGTTGACTGTCTGTTGACTGTCGCGCTCTCTGTGAAGCTCTAGCTGATCACTTTACTGATCTCTCCAACTCTCTCTATCCTCTATCCTGAAGACCTCCCGTCTCCTGGTTTTATTCAACTTGGTCCTTCTAGAATTTTCTCCTGTCGTCTGCTGGACGGCACGTGTGACCTCCTTTCACTTGGAAAACAAATTCTTTCCTTGTGTCAAGACTCAAAAACTGCAACTCTCGACACACTCCGATTTCCCGATTCTAAGCAATTTCCTCATATCCGCGGATGTGTGAAATGTTCACAAAAGCTTACAATCTCTTTTTCATAATTTACAGAATTCAGTCAATGTCGGAATTGACGCATAACATGCATTTTCTTCCTGCATTGGCAGACTCTCAATAGAACATTTTATTTACATCATTTTGCTGACTGTTAAATAATAACTTTTCCTCAGCATGCAATAATCTTAACTCATGACTGTTAGTTACCTTCACCTCATTTTTATAAACGCGATATACACAAAATAAATAAACATTGATTGATAAAATAAAATAATTATACATAATATTTCAATTTATAAACGGATACTGCCACATGTCCCCCCTTAAAATCTTGGTTGCTTCGCAATCCAAGCTAGACCTCGTAAGAGAGCGTTATCTTATTAAACTCCTTGTAGATATACAATATATAAAAATAATAATACTGAAAATAAACAAACTTAAAAATGAGTGAGACATGTGTGATTACATACATTATAAAACAATAGTTGTTTTTCCTGCACCAAAACATTAACATTATATATATTTTAACTTTTAATCATTTTCATTAATTGATGGAGAAAAACTACATGAAGCAAATACTTCAGAATCTCTATGCTCAAAAGTGTACACTCACGACATCTTGTGAGATGTAACAGAATTATTAGATGAGCATGAGATGAGCAAGTACTGTGTGCGAAAGATATATGTATGTACATTTAACAGTACTCTGAATTGCACATCCTCCTCGCAATTAAGTTTAAGTGTCAAATTTCTGGAACTTTCCATTACTTGGTTGTCCATACTTGCCAACTCAAGCATTTGTTGACAGTATCAGTAACAGATGAAAATTGTTTATTCCAATTGTCATACACTTCAAAATCTAGAAGATAAAACTTTTTACGAATGATTAAAACATATTCACTGATAGTATAATCGTAGCACTTAAAATATATTGCAAAATATCGTTTTTATTTTCTTCAATAAAACTGAACACTAAATTTTTAGATGCGGGGAAATAAAATTCTGCTCTAGGGCATTCGCTACACTGAGTAAGTTTCTGGGCAGCAACTGCAATTCAGCAAAATTTAACCAAGGTTAAGAGTACTTCCACGCCAGCAATTCCATTTGCGCGTCGGTTTCGTTTCGTGAACACTGGATGTCGAAACGCACTACGAAATTTTAACAATTTCGCCAAAAATTTTGTATTTTTACAACACAATGACGTCACATGGTGTTTTCGAGTTTTCCTTCCCATGTCGAATGTTTGTCGGGCACTCGGGTTTTCCGTGTTTATTGAAATTTCCAACAAAAACGTTGGTTTTCGTGGTTTCACTGTGTCCCATTTGTGTATTGGTGTGTGCATCTTCTTCTTTAGTGGTGTGGTTCATGTGTGTGTTCTTCAGTTTCAGTGCTAGTACTACGATATGCTTTACTACGATCTGGCAAATTACTACAAATAGTGTTTTCAGTGCTTTGTGATATGTTTTTAAGTGGAGGTTTATTCTTATTTAATATTGTGGCATAGAGTGGAGAAACTTGTGAAAGTACGTAAGTTTCAGACTCTTCTCTACCACTTACATCTAATTCTATATTCTTATTATCTCTTACACTATTTTCGTATTTTCTCTCTAGCTTATTTAATCTTGCCAATTTATAACACGTAATAATCACTATTATAACTAATACACTTCCTAAAACTATCGTAGATGTTAATAATAAAATTGTTTCGATGTCCATTTTCCTCGTTTTGGATATTAGCTGAAATGGACGAGAAATAGATAAAGTCGGGATAGGCCTACTTAAAATTCGTAGAAAATTACATTTACTATGATTATTTAAATAATTAATATTCCCAGCTTGTGTCTGCTTACACTTTTTGCGACAACAATTCGCGTATTTTTGAAGCAGTCTCATTTTGTTCTCTACTGTGTCTAACACACTTGCTACTTTCAAAGTAATTCTAGTGAAAGACCGTTAATACTATGTGTAAAAACTTAGCTAACAATGAGTTGTAGACTTTGATTCACACTTAAAAGCTCGTATTTTCCTTCGTTTTCTACATTAAATGTAGTACTGAATTATATTCACTATATTTCCATATATTTAAGCTTATATTTCTTCTAACGTACGTATTTCTGTCATTTAAACCTTATTTTAACAAACTACACACTTAAATATCGTTAATTATATTTAATATTATTATTTTCTGTAATTTAAAATCATATTTCATTGATTTTACGCTCGGACTTGATTGTTCGTTTCGGATGGAAAATTCGCTGCTTGGCGAGATAGCTGTAGGGAACGTTCGTAATCATTCGAGCTCACTCGGAACTGTTCGGTTTTCGTCTGCAGTCTTGTCTGAGGCCTGGAGTGGAGAGCAATTCTAGTCTCTCGCAGGGTCTCTGTTCATGTTTTCACCTCTTGGCGTTCAGAACGCACTGAAAGGCTTTGACGCAAATGATTACTGACTTCCATATGATCATTGCTTATAGCGCTAGCAAAGTAAATATAACAATGAAATAAATAATTCCAATCATTATTTCTAATCAATATTGATTGATTATTACCAATTGTAGTATATTATATTATTTTCTTCTCCTTTCTTTTCTAAAATTTCTAAAAATTTCTTACTTTCAAAATAGCTATTAAATATATTATTCCTACTTAAATTAAACATTCTTCTATATTCTTTGTGAACTATTTCTTGCTGTATCTATGCTTATTCATAGATTTTAACCCTTTAATTCACAATGTAAATACTAAATAAATTTAATTATTCTCTATTTTCTATAAATAATCGTAGTATTTATGTATATATTTTAACTATTACTACCATAATAGTAATCTACTTCTATTTTGTCTATTTATCTATTATTAACTATTTCTATTATTATTATTAATGATATTTTCTACTCTTATTTTTTCATCCCTTTTGGACATTCTTGATTTTATCTATCCTTCTTTGATGTTACTATCCTAGATTTATCTAGGTTATCTATTCTTATATATTTCTATCATTTTCATTTTTTCCCTTCATTTACACCTAAAACGTAAATGGGACATCGTTCGGTACGGTATTTACAATACAATCTATTCGGTTGGGTACTATGAACTACTATGAACTATAGACTTTCTTTACTTGAATTCATTCATACACTTGGTGATGGTGTTTACTGTTGGTGATGGCTGTTCGGTGAGTATCGAATGCATGATTCGTATCGACTATTGATACTTCCTCCTTGTTTGTATACATTCGTTTTCATTTTTTTTTACAATTTACCGATCCATAACTCCATTGTTTACAAACTTTTTCATGAGTGTTTGTGCACTAGAACTTGAATAACTTTTATACAGTGTGTCATTAAATAATATTATTGTTATTATTATTATTATTATGGTTCATTGTTCTCCAATTTATACTTTCTTATTCATTTATACATTCTACAATACAATGTTATTAAAGCAACGACTGAAACGACTAAAACTAGTATAATGGCTGCAATTACATACATTATATAGTTTGTTTTGATTATTAACAGTGGTACGGTAGTATCCACTTTTAGTTTTAACAAATTTTCAGCTAGACTATTGAGTTCTTCGTGATGTAAACTGAAATTTAATTGCTTTTGCGTCCAATTTCCTATCAAATTTAGATGTTTATTGTTTACAATTATTACTTTTTTCGTTGGAATATCCAATTCTCCAAAAATTAAATTATCGAATAAACTATATTTAATAAAATAAGAACAATTATTTCCAAAATTTAGTTTCGTCGATGTGACTTCGTGATGTTTTCCTAGTTTGGTTATGTATCCTTCTATTAATGACGAATATAATACTCCAGCATGAGTATATTTATATACTACATTTCCTAGGTATTTCTCTGTTTGTTGTTGACAACCACTTAGTGATCCGTTGAACACAATATTATTCAGGCATTTTGCTTCGTCATCTAATGTTATCTGTTCACAGAAATACAAAAAGCTCTTAAATTCGCATTTCGATCGATCCAACGTATGATACATACCATTTGCTAAGTATACCACTTCCGGTAATTTGTAATAGGTTCTAAAATTTTTCGTTAGGAAACCCATTGAAATCACATTAAACATCCAAGATACTGTATTTTCATAAACAATAGGCGTTTTTAGTAATAGGTCAATATTATTTTCGTTATAATTATATTTCATCAAGTAGATTGATGACACTCGATAAAACATTCCTATGTCAAACCGATAAATAGAATGTTCCAAAATGTCATGTGTAGTTATGAATTTGTTTACATGTAAATTTGATAAAATATGATAGGATAATTGGTTATTCAATATGTCATTGAATATTTTATTAACTCTCTCTCTAGCCATGTGCGAAAATAAATTCGTTAAAATTTTCTTCTGAGCTTGCTGCAAGTAACAATACATTTCTTGCAGTTTGCTCCTTACATTTTGGAGAACATGATGAACTTTTACTACAACACCATGCATTATAGATATTTCTTCGTTATGTGATACTTTCAACTTCTGAATTTCCTGTGCTAGCAAATTTTCATGTTCAGACAGTTTCTGAACTGATGATGACAATTGCTGCGTGTGTATTAGGTTATAGGCTGACAATCCTATAGACCCAAATCCCAATAAAAATGACCAAATTGATCGTTTAGTTCTCGTTGAATCTATACACTTAGAACTACCATTTATGAACACAATGACATGGAATAGAATTAACAATGTTATTTCTAAATTGTTTTTCTCTCTCTGCATAGTCTTCTAGAATATCGTAGGACTCACTACATACTGTGTGCATAGGCCCAGCTTCGTGGAAATTCACGTGCATTCTGATTGTCGTATAAACCATATTCGACGCATGAACCGCCAAAGCGTCTTGCGTTAATGCTATTCCTACATTCTTCATTGTCAGTTGATGATGATCGTCTGCGCTTCCATAATGAACCATAACAACCCAATTTATAATGATGAACAATATTCTTGACTCCATGATATAATGTTTTCCTTTCAGTCTCGTATAAGAAGTCTGCAATTAGTAAAACCTAATATTAATTCTTTTCTCTTGTTGTTATTCGTTTATTTATTTATTTATATTTTAGATTATTTTTAACAATTTATTAATTTATATGTATTTCATATTTCATTTTATGTTCTAGGCACCTACTCAATTTAACTTCAATATTACTTGCATATTTTTTTTCGACTCTAGTAACTATAATCCAAAAAGTGTCTATCGATTCGGGAAATTTCCTGATGGAGATTACCATTTCATCCAATCTCGGGATGAGGGTTTGGTTGAGAAAGTGCCCCCTAACTGACACTTCATCGGTAGACCCAATTTGTACCATAGTTACAGTAAACCCTAATTTAAATGTTTTTTTTGAATTTAAATTTACTCTTCGCCATCTGACATTTGATGTATATCACCAAACTTTTCACCATTTTTACTAGCTACAAACAATTTTAACCGTCTTATGTCTATAGTGTCCGTTTTCGTTTCTCCCTTTTTGGTTTCATACTGCACTTTGTATGAATTGTTATTAACTTTGTCCACAATTACCCCTTTTGTATTGTACCGTTTTCCGAAACATGCCGGCAAACCTGCTCGTGGCATTTCTCTAATCAACACTTTTTGACCGATCTCAAAATTTGGTTGGTCAAATTTCTTTTCAATTTGCTTTTTCTGGGATCTGAATCTCCTTTGCAAATTTTTATACGCTAATTGACGTGCCTCCTTTATGCCCTGAAGTCTCACTTCGTTTTCCACAAACTCCCAAGGAATGTCTAAATCCTGCTCGAGAAATGTTCTCGGTTCGACTCCATGCAATAAATAGTACGGCGAAAAACCAGTACCATCATGCACCTGCGTATTAATTGTAAATATTAAACTCGGTAGTATCTCATCCCAGTTTGTAAAATCTTTGTCAATATAATGCTTCATTACTTGTTGTAATGAGCCTATGGCCCTTTCTGCGCTTCCTATCGAATAATGGGCACTTGTATTTGCGAAATGTAATTCCATACCAAATTTTTCAGACATCTCCTCTAAGATCTTGCTGCGGTGGGTTGACAATCTATCCAGATGGAGCTGAGATGGGACGCCATGTTTCGTAATAAGATCCTCAAAAATTACTTGAGCAACAATCTCTGCCGTTACAGCTGGTACCGCTCTAGCGATAATAAATCTTGTAGCATTGTCTACGAATACTAAAATATACTTATTTCCGTTTTTACGAGATAACTTAAATGGACCGAGCTCATCCATTACGACTGATTGAAATGGAGCATAAGATGGATAAGTCTGAGCATGAAAGGGGACTCTACCTGTTTTCCTCTTCTGTATTTGACAGCTTATACATTCGCCTATTTTCTCCATAAAGAATTTCTTCATATTAGGAAAATATATTAACTTCAGTGCTCGTCTGTAACACTTTGTATACGAAAAGTGTCCACCACCATACACTGAACAATATAAGTTCCTAAATACCTGTTCTCTCAAGGTATATGGGATACACAACAATAACTTCGTACCACCAGCCATACGCTGTGTTCTATATAACCTGTTGTCTTTCACAGTGTACCATCGAACCTGTTTTTCCGCTTTTCCATCTGCGTCTTCTGGATGTTCAATTGCGTGCATTATAGGACCAAAAAATGAATCTTTACGTTGTAATTCCCCTACGTCAATATCTTTATCGAAGGTCAAATTGACTTGCAAATCCTCAGAATTTACTTTCAATGTTTCCAATTCTACATCATCTACTGTCGGTTCAATGTCAGTATTCCTGGACAAAATATCACTCGGATTCTTTTCTCCAGGACAATGCACCGGCGTATACTTATATTGTGCTAAATGTAAACTCCACCTCACAAGTTTTGGAGCTATCTTCGGCGATGTTTGTAAATACTTCAACGCTTTACAGTCGGTATACAGTTCGAATTCCTTATTAAACAAGTAATAATTGAACGCTCTTAGAGAACTTATTACTGCCAATATTTCTAATTCTACTATATGTCTCGTTTTTTCTTGTGGTCTTAATACGCGACTGTAATACGCTACTGGTGTCCATTCACCATTAGCCTGTTTCTGCATCAGGACGCCACCAATCGAACTTGTCGATGCATCCGTATATACCCTCGTTTCCAAATCCTCCCGAAACGGGGCTAATAATGGTGCATTCATCAACGCCGATTTCAATTTTTCAAAAGCCTGCTGATACGACTCGTTCCATTCAAACTTGTGACCCTTTTTTTAAAATTGGTTGGAAAATTGAAGTAATCTTAGCATAGTCTTTACAAAATTTCCTAACGTAATTCGTTAGTCCGAGGAATGACTTAAGTTGCTTGACGTTACTCGGGGCTTTACACGCTTTAATGGTCTGTATTATTTTTGGGCTAACTTCGTAACCTGCGTCACTGACGATGTGTCCAAGAGCCAAAATTTTCCTTTCAACAAAGTGACACTTCTCTACTGACAACTTGAGACCATAATGCCTCAACCTTTTGAACACTGATTGTAGTACGTCCACCATTTTATCCTGTTCGTCGGTGTAAAGGAATACGTCATCCATATAATAGGATAGGGACTCCGGATTTACATTGGCCAAGGTCATTGCCATTATTTTTGTGTAGATAGCGGGCGCTTGCAGATACCCCATTGGTAGAACTCGATATGAATAGGCTCCTACGCCTGGTATGTTGAATGCGGTATACTCTCGAGACTCTTCAGAGATGGGAACTTGATGATAAGCCGATTTCACGTCTAAAATGCTAAAATATTTATGTCCTCCCATGCATGTTAATATCTGATGGATTGGAGGCAGCGCAATGCTATGTAGCTTAACGCATTTATTTAAAAATCTGATGGTTTCTGTATAAACAGCATAGGAGAATTATAAGCACTTGCACTTTCTTCTATTATACCTTGTCTTAGCAAAATATTTATCTGTTCTTTCACTTTGTTTTTGAGTGCGATTGGAATGGGATACTGATGTCTCCTGAACGGTACTTTCGTCTCTAACTCGATATGATGCTGGAAATGCTTAACCTGACCTAATTCATCATCTTGCCATGCAAAAACATCTGCAAAATTATAACATAACCCTTCAATTTGCTCTTTAATTTCAGGTCTTGTCTCTTCTCCAAATTTCAATCGTGATTTGTCAAAATTCTTCCGTGACCTTAAAATACCGTCTATATCCTCATTCGACAATCCTTCCTGCTTTAATTGTTCCTCATCTACGCATTCCTCTGCTTGTCCTAATGTTACATTTGCTCTTAACATAATTGATCTATTCGATGGATTTACAATTTCAATCTTATTATTCTGTGGTGATAAAAGTGCGCGCGGGATTAATACATTCTATTGGCTTTCTATCCTTCTGTCTGGTTCTAACAAGTACTCCTTGTTATTCCATGAGTTAACCAAATTAACTTCTACTGTTGTCTTTGTCCTAGGTAACAATCGTACCTTATGACCTAGCACCCATTTCGGTCTAATACTATATTTTATGCCAATAGATGCATTTTCTGATACAGTAACAGCTTCCTGTTCTTCCCTTTTCCTAAACCGTGGCTTTCCAAATCTCTGTAATGTTAATTTATTCTGTCCGTAATTTATTTGACAATTTTGACTTTGTAGAAAATCATTTCCAATCATAACTTGATACGGAAAATCCTTTACTACACGGAATTCCAAATGAAACGTTTGACCAGCCATCTTGAATCTTAAAATAGCTATCTTATTTACTACTAACACATTCTGTGTTATCCCACGAATTCGTGTTGGTTTAGAAATTACTTTTGCGCTTGGTGGAACCAGCTTTTCATTCACTATTGATATTTGGGAACCTGTATCGATTAATGCCTTATGATTTCTCCCGTCGACCTCTATCGGTACGTACAACATGTTATTTTCCGTTAGTGTAGAGGCTACAATTTCTCTAATCTTCGATTTACTTCCTGTAAATGCGCCTCCGTCATTTACAGTATTACTTAGTTTAAATTATTTGTATTCGAAGCCTGATAATATGTTGTCCCATTAATCTGATTTGGTACAACCGGTACGTACTGTACTTGACCACTCATCTGACCATGATTTTGACACCATGATGGACCATTAGAACGACTACCACAACAATTATTCCCACGTTGTTGCCAATAATTTGTCCTTCTTCCACCACGATTACCACGCCAGTTGTTATTCCTATATCCTATGTGTTATTATATTCATTATTACCTATATTCCTGTTGAAGTTACCATTATCACGGTTCCGACTTCTATTACCGTTATTCCTATAAAAGTTTCGTCCTTTATTCCTAAAATTCTTGTTTCCTCTAAAACTATTTCCATTCTTCTGTTGTTTCGACTCCCTATCACGTCTATCCTCTCTATCATCCTGATCTTGAAACTTCGTTGCTAACGTTAACTGCAGCTTTTCTATCTTTTTCTCTAACTCACCTAATTGGGTGATACTCTGTGGTTCCTGTTTAATTTTTACTTCGTCCCTATTCCTAATTTCTTTCCTCAATAATAATTTGTCTACTTCAATGTCACTATCCTCCTCTTCTACTTGTTCACGCATTTTCTTAAGAAGATCTTTTACTGTAACCTTTCCATTTTCTCTTTTAACCCGTTTGTCTACTTTACATTTGTTCTTCTCGATCTTCTGGAGATCTTCAACGAATTTGTCTATTGTGGAATACGAGATGGTCCCCACTTTCTCCATAAAATATGGCTGAAGGCCACCTACTATGATTCCGATCTTCTTTTTATCGTCCATGCTCGAATCTAACCTTTCACATAGCACTAACATATCATAGACGTAATTTATAATAGGTTCATCCTCGAGATGTAACCTCTCCCTTATCCTTTCTTCTATGTCTAAAGTCACATTAGTTCTTGTAAATTCATCTATAATACTCTTTTGTAATTCTTTATAACCTATGTCACTGGTATTTCACCTTTTCAAAAATACTTTGATCCATTGTCTACTGTTTCCTTTAAACACGCTTGGCAACAATTCCTTTCTTTTATCTTCGCTTACGCCTGCCATTTGACACGCGTCGTCGAACTCATCGAAAAATCCTACAATGTCATTATCGATTTTGAAATCAAATTTCGGGATTTTATTAACGTCCGAATAAAACATTACACTGGTCGTCATCTTGTTTTCTTGCGAACTACTGGACTGATTATGATTTATAACGCTACTTTCGAATGGAAAGATAGATTCAAAATCTTCTGAGTACGACTTCGCTACGGGACTTGACGGAAAATTTTCTACAGGACCTAATTTTAAACTAGGTTTAACACTTTCTTGCTCTGTAACTTTAACTTGCTTTTTCTTACTTGAGGTAGCAATATTGAATAAACTTCCAACTTGTGCCCCTCTTCCAGCTCTTTGTGCTCGAGTACGAATTGTATCGTCACTCATTTAATTATTAATCACTACAATTCTTATTATTCATATAATACTTATATTTCGAGCATCTAAAACTAATTGCTAGGGTGGGTTGGAATTTCTTCTTATCGCTTAAAATTATAATCACGTTTCGTAAAATCATACTTATAACTAACACCTTATAACTAAACCAATATTGCTAATTTGAGAAAATACTTGAAATATTCATAATATTAAACTTCATCGTAGACAGGGTGGGAAGGGTGGGTTTTAATATTCACTACCGTAACGTAATATAGCATATTTCACCAAGAAAAGGGTGGGTTGGGAGGGACTTAATTAATTCAATGACACGGTAATAGTTAATAATAACAAACTAGTTGCAGCGGCACTCGAACCCTAAGTATCTCCACCATGAAAACCTATGTATTGGACTAGGATCGCTACCTTGACTTTACGTCTGACAGCATCTCCATCATGAATCGGTGGGTAGGGTGGGACTTACTATATGTACTGAGACCGCTACAAAATGGCATAAGCCTCACAGCATCTCCACTATGACAACCCAGTCACTCTGTGCCTAATTTGGGTATGCTAATTGAGTGATACTGAGCGCCTTCCACTCACCATCTAGAATGAGTGGGCACGTTCACATATACATATGCGAGAGGTTTACTAAATCTACACATACCAATCTGGGATTAAATTCTGGTAATAAAACATTTACTTCAATCATTCAATAACAATTATATTTCTCTTTGATAAAAGTAGTGAATGTAAGTGTTGTGATATGATTACGGATAATCGGAAACTTTGCCAGTCGAGTATCGCCTATCAAGCATTGAGCCTTTGAGCCCTGAATAGGAGTAACACATACCTTATCTGTTCTGATGACGCTCGCTGATGATCTCGATGTTGTATCCAGTATCGCCAGGTTGATACTTCTTTATGGAAGGTTGCTGCTGTTAAGCATTGAGTCGGCTTACTCCCAAATGCTATAGACGAATCGACGATCTCCGTAGATTGAATATTGGAACTTCTCAATAACCTGAAGTTTCCATTCGGATTACTTAAAGTGTTCTCACACGATGAAATACTAAGTTGACTGTCAGTTGACTGTCTGTTGACTGTCGCGCTCTCTGTGAAGCTCTAGCTGATCACTTTACTGATCTCTCCAACTCTCTCTATCCTCTATCCTGAAGACCTCCCGTCTCCTGGTTTTTTCAACTTGGTCCTTCTAGAATTTTCTCCTGTCGTCTGCTGGACGGCACGTGTGACCTCCTTTCACTTGGAAAACAAATTCTTTCCTTGTGTCAAGACTCAAAAACTGCAACTCTCGACACACTCCGATTTCCCGATTCTAAGCAATTTCCTCATATCCGCGGATGTGTGAAATGTTCACAAAAGCTTACAATCTCTTTTTCATAATTTACAGAATTCAGTCAATGTCGGAATTGACGCATAATATTTCAATTTTAAAACGGATACTGCCACAATATTTAGTACAACTATGTTTATGCCGAGACAAGATAAATGAGGACATTTTTGATATTTTGTTACAGAACTGAGTTTCGTAACCTATTTACCTCAGTGTTTCACATGTGGATATATATAAAGATGGCGATACAACAATGTAGGTATGTAGGTTCACGTATCTAGGTTCACGTCTTGCAGAAACTGCATTAATCTGGTATGAATAGTTTTCTTGAAATAGTGCAAAAACTTAATTTGCACTAAAAATGACCACAAGTGTAAGCAAAATGTAAAAGTTTTCTTATTTACTTTCTTACTCTATTATAGCTCGCACATTTAAACAGAAAAGTATAAATGAAATGAAAATGAAATCTCTGCGTTTTACGTCCCATGTTTATGCCGGTTAGGCTAAAGGAGACGGTGATGATGAGTAATGAATGAAATTGTGGAATGAAACAGAAAAGTATATGGTGAAATAAAAATTTATGTTATTTTTCTTTTTATCACTATTTTTCTTCTTTTCATTTTCCCTCACAATGTCCGCACATCTTGGCGGACAGTGAAGCCTTATTTCGCCGACAAAATTTCAACCCTCCGGTAAAAGATTGAATTTTATAGATACGCATTCCTCATACGTTGTACCATGTACCGCGTTTGGTCACGTTTTGAATACAACTTCAGCATTTGTTGTCTCTACGGTTTCTTTACAATTGACAATAAACCTGATTTGGCAATGTCATATACCGTTGCCGACTGTGTACACTGCAGCTGACGGTGAGCGAGGCCTCTTCTCGCCGTCAGATTTTAGACCTTCTGGTACAGTCAGCGACAGTAAAAAGTGGAGGTTGGATACATAAGAAATGATAGCTTTTTCCAGAAGCAGAAAAGTTTCACTGTATGCCTGATAGTTGGACAACCAACATGACAGCAAATACATGCCCGAAAACATAACATGCCAGGATATTCCTCCATTTGGAGGAAAAATATTACTATCTAAGAGCATCACTTAGAGAAACAACCACGAGATAAATCTGCAGAAATTCCATTCGCGTTAAGTTCAAAGAGATAGGAATTAATGCAAAGAAAACGAAAAGAATAATACGCATCATGTAGAGACCGAAAAAGTATGTAAAGCTAAACAAAATGAGAAAAGAAGGAAAGAGGGAAAGGAAAGAGCAAAAGACATGGGAATAAATTAAATTTTAACACTTAAGGATAAACAGTCTCCGTCTTTCCCCCTGCCCCCTGTATTGTCTTGGTTTTTCTCCCTTCATAGGATAAATCTCTTTCAGTATCAAACGCGAACATCATTTATATTTTTTAATTCCTTGAAAAAATGTAACTCAGTCTAGGCTCAGACTCGAACACAGAATCCTTAGAACGACAGTCACACACGGTACCCACTTATCTACACAAGCTCTATCAACTGCGTTTATAAATAACCCATTACACGCGCTGTTATCAAATGTGTTAAATCAGCCATTGTCGGTGAGTTACCCCAGTTACACTTGAAGTTTGATTTTTATTTACGGCCTTTAGCTATCTACAGCAACAGCCCCCATGTTTTCATTAAAAGCGTTTGTTCTGCAGATTAAATCAAGAATAAATTAACCTATTATGAATTAATCACTTGGGTGGACTAACACACACACAAACAACTCACAACAGACACACACACACACACACATACTTACCTTATATATATACATGGGTGGCGATTAGGGGGTTGTAACGATCTCGTTACGAAGAGCTGTGGAGAGAGGGCAAAATAAGAAGATAAGGATTGAAAAACATCTTGTCAATGTCAATCAAGCTTTTCTCATGAAAGAGAATGTTTAAATTTATGTATCTTTTCGTTTTGATTCTTAAAAAAAAAGAGAAAGGTAAGAGAGGAAAAAGAACGAAAGAGTTTGTATTGCGAGCTGTTTATCAGCTTGAATTGTAGTTAAGGAGAGAGAGGGGAGGTATTCTTTCATACTGCCTCAAGGCCGTGGTCGTTACGTGTGTATCTCGTGACGCGATTGTGGCGCCAGGAACCATGGTGGGTTCGTCCGTCCGTAGGGACGGCGAACTAACTATGTAGTGTCGAAGACGTGCAGGTGTCTTGGTTTTGGTGTCTAGGGCATGCAGGTGCCTTGGTTTTCGTTGTTCAAGAGGAAGAGAACGTCTGTTCTGTTAGCGTTCGTTATGGTAGAAACGGACTTCTGTTAATAGGACACTTAGTACATCGTTTGAATCTAACTAAAGTCCTTGTTGGATTTCATCGTTGTGTGTAAAGTAACAGGAATGAGAATAGTGAATTGTTGCTGTGAATTAATTTTATTAAAATTTCAGAAAAAGAAGTGCAGTGAAAGAAGTGAAAGAAGAGAGTTACTTTGTGAATGTAGCTTAGTGCTGCTTGTGCCCAATTGTGTTTTTCAATCGAGTGGAGTTTCTTACCTTTCCGCTCTTTCTGTTAATTTAATCATTTTTGTTCCTCGTTTTTCTGCTGTGTTCAGAACGAGTACAAAAAGAACCATATTAGACTAAGTTGGGTCATACCGTCGAGCTACCTTGTCTGAGGAAATCCCTCGTTTAAGTTGTTTTTCTGTTCTCTATTTTTAGTGGAATGAGAACGTGGGTAACTTGCGCATGAACTGGCTGAAAGATCCCACTTTAGTTTTCCTAAGCATTCCAAAGAGTAATTTGTTGAATGCAACTCTCTTAATGCTAGTTCTCAATGAGATACAGTGGATTCATTTTGGATGGTGAAATGGGGATGTGGGAGGCGTAAGTGCGCATGGCAATTAAACCTTTATTTTGTCTTAATAAGGTTTATTCCCACCATCTCAGGAAAGTACCTTTGCTTTTGCTAGAACTTGACGTTTTTGCTAGTGGTGGAATGCGAATGTGGGAAGTCACGAGCCAGAAACTTAGCCAATTGATCAGAAAGAGAAGTATCTATAGTGGAAATATCCTCATCGGGCCCATTTAAAATATTCTTTTGAATATTAAACATTTGTCACTCAATTGTAATTTCTTACGAGGGAGTGTTGCAAAGTGCAGCAACTTGTATGCCGATTGAAAACCTCTGTTTTCAATCAAATTGACTAAGGATAGTCAAAACCCTTAATTTTTCCTGTCCAGATTATACAGCAACGACCAAATTATTCTCGATTCCTCCTTTTCACTTGCAA
Source organism: Thermobia domestica (assembly GCF_964235325.1). NCBI lineage: Eukaryota > Metazoa > Arthropoda > Insecta > Zygentoma > Lepismatidae > Thermobia > Thermobia domestica. Next base: position 155,804,035 of record NC_137459.1, on the reverse strand, counting down.
GACGACAAGCAGACCCAGGTCCAATGTATATGGAGGTAATTATAAACCCAAAGGAAGTGTGAGGTGAGTGTTAAACTATTTGTTATTTCTTTGGCTTGTCCGTTGTGTGTGTTTTATGTTATGTGGGTTGTTAATTCGCATCCATTGTTGCTTGTTCTGGTTCGGTTCGTCACGCATACGTTTATGATTTCCAAGATTTTGATAATTCAGCATTTAACATATTTTGGCTGTGAGCCGATATTATTTTTCATATTTGTGGTATTATTATTATTGCTTAAATATAATTCGATTCATGAAATATTGCTATTATAGTATAATTAGATTTGAATCAATTCATTGATTAGATTGAGATTTAATTGGAGAGATTACTGAATGAGATGCGACGTTATCGGGTTCGACGTTGAGTTTTTGCTAATGAAGACCCTTGCTGAAACTTTAATTATATATAAGAAGTATTACTATTGAAATTGCATTTAGTATTCATCCCCCCGGAGTTTAGACATTTTCGAAGTACTTTATGAATTGAATGATATTGATAATACTGAGGCATTATGAATCTTAACCTCTCTCCTTAATAGAAAATTGAATTTAATAAATACATTAATATTTGGACATTATTTATACTATTTGAGAATTGAATATTTGACTTGTTATCGACTTAAATTGATATTGAACGCAATTAATTGGAGCTGAAAAATAGAATCTACGATATAGTATTTCGACGACGAATTTATTGTTGTTTTTGGATATCTGAGCGATCAGATATCACACTGTATATAAATTGTTAATAAATATTTGTTAAGTTGAATTGTGTCTGTTGTTATTTATTAGATTTAAGGTACTTTGATATTTGTGGTATTTTTGGTTTGATGCTGAATGCTGAATTATCTATTGTTGCCTGCTCCAGCTTTGGATACCATGGAAAGACATCAGCTCGTGTAGATCCCTCTGTAGTTGGTTGGGGGTATTGCTGACTGATCAACATATCTTGCGACCTTTTGCTAATCCATGTGTGTTGGACACTTAGCAGTTTTCCTGACTTTGACGGCGGATGGGAACGCTACAGGGTGCAAAGGGGGCAGTTGCCCCCCACTTTTTTGAAGCAACCCATTAATGTATATATCGTAGTTTTATTTGGAAATATAAAGTTTTTGTATGCATTACTGTTTCATGGAAAAATGGTGCTATATAATATTTGCCGTTGCATGAGTACGTATTGGTTGTTTTCCCGTGAAGTTAAGAAAGCTAGAGGAATTTCGTTTTAAGTGCGACGGAAAACAATCCAAAAATTCGAGCACATTTTCAATCCAGAGATATAGAAGCCAAATCTCTTAAATTCATTTTCAGTTTTGTCAGGAAACGAAGAAGTGATGCCCTTATGTTTCAGAATTGTTGAACAATTTTCTAGTTTAGTGGTCCCTACTTAATACAAATTAATGAAATCAACCACTAAACAAAAAAAGCTGTTCAACAATTGAAAACATGAGGCGTCACTTTTTCTTCGTTCTCAGACAAAATTCAAAACTGGATTTAGCAGGGTTTGCTTCTATATCCCCTTCTTATAAGGGCTCGATATGTTAGTCAGCCGCTTTGAAACTAATTGAGAGAACAATTCACAAAAACAAAAGTATTTCAGAAGTTATTATTTAATTGAACAAAAATTGACAATTCCTAAAATGGCTTCTCTTCTTTCTAAAGTAAGGAATATTGATTAAAAAGAGCGTAATAAGAAACAACAACTACCTTTTTCATTACTTTGTAATGTAATATACGAGTGAAGTGGTTGTGTTTAGGGGTGTAAGTGTATATACAATTAACTTAAGTGAATTCAACATAATTCTAGATTTTAGGATTATTTTGTATAGCAGGAGTGTGGAGTGATTGTAAGTATTGTGTTTTGATGTGTTCCATGAAAGTTGAAACTGCACCTAATGGCAACGAACATGTTTCGGGAAGCTGCAAAAGCAAATACTGCTTTAAATGTCGTAGCATATGGTCGTAGTATTTACTGTCTTTCATTTTCTAAGAGTAATAACATACGTTTAATAGCATGTCTGGAATTAAAAATTAAGTTGTTCAATTACCGCCAGTTTCAGTATAACATCTACAAAACAAGACTCGTTATTCATTACTATGATTAATATTATCCTTTCTATTTATTTGGTTTGCAAATTTGTTATTAAATAATCTGATTACACAATTTTCCAGACAGAATTTTAAGATGTTCATGAACAAGGAATCAAATCTCTTTTTACACTTTCGTTATTTAAGAGTACAAAGGTCTAGTACCTATTTGCTCTAGCCTTGTCAATTTACTTAATAAAATATGAAATACGATATATCGTGCTTTAACTGAAAAAATATAGTATCCTATTAGTTATACAACCTTTCGTCAAAGTGTTAGAAACAACCAGGGAAACTAAGATTGATATACAAATATTCAGATCATGTCTTGCCTCCCACTTTTAACGTCCAAACGCCGCCACTGTATATTATATATATATATATATATTATTGATTAAGGATTAAATGAGTTATTTCGTAAATTTTCGGAACGGGTCTTGAAGGAAGTCGTCGCAACAGTAATGACATCTCGTAGCATTGTTACGTAACACACGCAATATAAATAAAGCTTCAAAAGCAGAAGTCACAGGTTGTGGCGTGGATAATTCGGTAAGGTGTCTGCTTCTGGGGTGGGCAGCGCGGGTTCGAGTCTCGAGTACTCCGATAACTTTTTTCTTTCAAAATACATTTCTATATTTTTATGTGTGTTATTAATAATTGGTTTCTTGCATTTTTTGTAAATTATCTTAAATTAGAGGAGTTTAAATAAAGTAAGGAAGGTTAAGACACATATATATGATTGCTTTATCCGTATATGCAGTCCAGAGATGGAATGGGTCAGTGGGCCACAGGTCAACAGAACGTGACCCACGGCGAACCACCGGACCTACTCTGGCCCACCGATCCATTCTGACTTAACAACGCATTACAACCCACCGACCCATTCTGCTCAGTTCACAGCTTCTGAACACTGGTGAATTTGTCTACGTTTTACTCTCAAGGCATCCTTTTACTTCTTTTTTTTCATTTGTTTCTATTGAAAAAAGAACTTCAGGCAATCTTAGATATTGATATTTGCAATTATAATAATAGCAGTAGGACTTATTAGTTAGCTTTGAGACGCAGCCTGTGACATTTTAGAGGAGCTAACTACTGAATAAAAAAATCTTTGAACCGTACCGTACCGAATGTATATACCGTACTTTGCACATCAGGGGTTACTTTGCACAAAATATGAAAAGAGTTTCACAGTCCTCTGTCGGCAAAACCATGAACAGAAAAGAGGAAGTTTCAACTGGCTCCGTAAGATAGAACATCTAACTGTATTTTGGCTATAATGTTGGCGGTTAACATCAGTTCTAATTACCGAGAGGGTTCATTGTTGTAGATGTATGGAAAGCACTCACTATAAAGGCCGCCAAAATTTGAAAGATATCACGTACGAGTTTTTCCGTCAAAGTTAAGTCAGTTTCGTAGAATACTACTGTGGATAATGGAACTTCGATGCAATCAGGGACGTACGCAGGAATTTATTTCGGGAGGGGTCCAAACCTTTCCGGGGGAGGTCCAAACACAATTTCAGGCTAAATTATATTAAAAATTGTAAAATTGCCCCTAAAATTAGACTAAATTTACAAATGTCCGGATTTCGGGGGGGGTCCGGACCCCCAGGACCCACCCTCTGTGTACGTCCCTGGATGCAATAGTTGAAATTGAAATGTGAAACGTTTTAAAGTCATAAAAAAGTAAAACTGCAAGAAGGCAGTTTCAGTCTCTACTCGGAGTTCCAATGCACCGGTCCAAAAATACCGCTTAGATAGGAAATAATTACTACTAGAACCTACTGCATTCTAAATTTAGGTAAATTTCCTATTTAGGAAGATGTTGGAATGAATTTCTTGTTGATAAATAAATTATGAACAGTGGCGGATTCAGAAAAGTAGTTTGAGAGAGGCTTCAACCACAAATACTTCTTTTTTATATATATAGAAATGACTAGACTTTTTTGGGGGTGGCTTCAGCTTATACGCATAGGAATGACTAACATTAGATTTTGAAAAGGAAATCATGCAATTTGGGTAGTTTTCATCCTGAAAATCCCAAATCCCGTAAATGTCCCACTAATTACGGTTGGGGTGATATTCTTGGACATAAGGAACAACCAAGGAAAATCAGTTCACGGGGATTTTTTTTCTGTCCCTGAGTTGGCATTTTTGTGGGACATATGCTAAACTATTAGAATGCGGTTCCTGTGCCGGTAGCAGAAAATACATAATTTTCTTTACAAATATCGATAATTCAAACTAAGTACTAATACCAGTAGCATCATTCTAATATCAATATTTGTAGACTGCATGCAGTTTTGTGTAGAAAGTAAAATGTATAAATGTTGAAGGGAAAACATTGCACGGAAACGTCATGTTCGTATGTCGAACATACTTTTTTGCACGTTGTGCAAAGAAACCCCAGCTATGGGGTTACTTTGCACCAAAGTTTATATTTCAATAGCTATGGTTATACTGAATGTTTACTAATGAACTTGCACTAATGTTTTCCTTATATATCTAGCTATTATATGTTTAAAATACAGTGTTCTAAATCATTACGTTTGTAAGTTAAATGCAATTTTCTTTAAAATAGCTTAAATCTTGTGCAAAGTACACAAAGTCTTACGGTACTAAGTTTCATCTCACTAACGCGAAGTACTCTATTTGTTATGTATTTTTAACCCTCTCTCCTCTATTAGGATACGCACTTTAATAAATATGACGTGACAAGAACCCAGTTTGAGGTAGGTGTTAACTATGTTGAAAACTTCACACCGAACGGTTCAACCATTTCCTTTACGTTAAACAATGTGTTTTTCATTTGTATAATACAGACGTACCCTCATGAAAAAAAAAAATGCGCGTATACTGTAACAAACGATTTTTCGCAATTATTCCATTTTCCTTACGTTTATGGGTAAAATTCAGTTATTAGTAAGTGGAGATAATAGAAAGCAATCCATCCAAGAAGATATTTCCAAAAAATATAATAAAATAATAAAAATATAACAAAAAGCAAAATTATGCTCGGTTTTGTGTATACTGGCAATAATGCTTTCGAGAGAATTTTGCAGCAGCAGAGCACGACTGCAGAGCGAATTTCACGATTGGTAGTATCGTAGTATCCAGAAGTTGAATCAAGGAACTAGAAAGTGGAGTAAAATGTTGCATTTATTGGTTTAAACCTAGAGTGTAAATTGTCTACCAAATATAAATTAGCTTCTGTAACCAAGATGTTGAACGGAAATATAGAAACAAATAGGAAAACTGTTTTCTTAAATTTGGAAGTGACATGCTCTATAGCCATGAGATTTATTTGTTAAAAGACAGGCAAAAAACGTAGTATCTGTGGTCAAGTGGATAGAGTGGCGGACTAGTGGTTCTTATACTGTTTTGACACCAGATCGAATCCCATCCCAAGCCATCCATTTTACTTTTTTTTACAAAATATTATAGAAAGTGTATAATTTTTATGTTAATAGGAACAAAAAGAATATAATAAGGAAATAACTTTGTTTCCTCTAATGGCATATTTATTCAGAATTAGGGTACTATTAGTAATAGCTATTGTTTTCAGTTTATGGTATGATATGCCTGTTCCTCCCCTCTCCGTTTTTGCATAGCAGAAGAAACTTCTACTCACTTCGAGTCAGGAACAGAAAAAAATACCCGACCTGCAGCCTGACAGTCACAGCGAAAGAAGAACAATAGCTCGTTGAAAAAAAAAAAAGCTGATGTTAAATTATTGTTCTAGTGTTTGTGTGTGTGTGTGTGTTTCTTTTTAGAGTATTGACTCTCTCTGTCTCTCCTTTTTTTTCATATCCACAAGTGCAAGAAATGCAATCATAAGTCTGTGTAAGGAATAAAGAATGCTTTCTTTAAACAAAACTAAATTATACAGCTCTATTTGTGAGGAACACGAATGCTTCCAAAATATGCCATGGATATTAACTATAATCATAACGTTCTTCTGAATTATACAGTAGCGTGAAAAACTGATAATAAAATGATGTAACAGGCATAAGTTTTTTTCTAGTGTGACAGCACATTAAACATAAATTAAATTTTGGGGATTACAAATTATCACTTTGCGTGTCGGTGTAGGCCTATTCGTTTTCACATTCGAGCGACGAAAGAAGAAAGTGTGGTGATAGTTATAAAAATCGAATACGAGATTTCAATGGATTCAAGTTACATGGCCCCTACATATCGAAAAAATTATTTTTCCATGTCTGCCCATCTATTCGTCTGTTGGTTCGTCACGGTTTTACATGCACTGAATTGGAGGCATACTGTTCAATGTATCTGGAACGAATTCTAGATATAACGTTTTAATAACATACTATTGTATCGAATTTTATATCCTTCGACACCTAAAAGTAAGGATAGTTTACTGAAGGATGAACATTTAAAATAATTCAGTTTTCTAAAAAAAGCAGCTGAGACGATTATATTTATTTTTATAAATATATATTTTATTAGCAACTCTCCACCGTAGTATCAATCATTTTTCTGAAAAAAAAATACATATGGTGTAATTTATTGTGTAGTATGCGATGTTTTTGCACAATTTTCTCAACCAAATTTCATAAATAAAGGCATCATTAATAACCTAACAATATGACAACTCATTCGTCATGTAAACATTCAAAAGGAGTAGCTTTCTCCTGATGATTTTACCATTGACGCCTCAGGCAATTGTGTTCATATTTCGTAAAGAAATGTTTCATTAATAAACTAACATACAGCATAAATCATTTATCCCGATAACATACAGAAGGAGACGTTTTCTGAAGAATTGACTTTTTTTTACAATTTTCTCAGTAATAACTGAGACAAATTTTTGTAATTTCAGTTAAAATATATTCTGTAATAATCTCACAATATGGTATAACTCACTTGTCCCGAAAAGAAAAATCGAAAAGAGAGTTTACTTTGACAGTGAAATTTTTCCTGACGATTTGCTTAAAAATTACTCGATATACTTGGTCCAGATTATAAATAATTTACAATATGGCATAAATCGTTTATCATCAAAACTACAGATAGAAAAGTTTACTTTTGACGGTAAGTTTTTCCCGATGACCTTCCCAAAAAATACTCAGGAGATGTTTGTTGTTCATATTTCATAAATAAATGTTACATAAATAACCTAGCTATATGGTATAATTCCCTCATCCTGAAAATCTAGAGGTGGTATATTACTTTTGACATTAAGTTTTACCCTGCGATTTTCTCAAGGACGACTCAGGCGATTGTGTTCGTATTTCATAAATAAATGTTTTATGAAAACACTAACAATATAGCATAGCTCGTTTGTCCTGAAAAGATCCACAAGGGACATTTATTCTTGGGGTGACGTTTTTCATGATTTTCTCAGAAATTACTCAGACGCTTTTACTTATAGTCCACATACAATTATTTCCTTAATAATTGTAATATATGGCTTAAGTTATTTCTAACGGAAATATGACCAATGGGTACTTTACTTTTGGGCCTAAAGTTTCTTCTAACAAGTTTTCCAAAACACGTTATTTTATTGGCAATTTCCCAAATAAATGTTTCAATAATAGCTGCAGCCTAACATGAGTCAGTGTAAGAAATACGAGCGAGAAAGTACAGTGCGTTTGCTCCGTACCATTTCTTGAATATATTTTTAAATGTTTCCTAATCACAATTTTCGGAAAAAAATCGAAAATTCCTTTTAAATGTACCTTGTTGTGGTCAAATGGTTCAAGTGCATTGATTCTGGATTTGATTTCCAGTGAGAGCTAGTGTATTTTTGTTCAAGAGATGTGACACGTCGGTGCAGAGAAAAAAGTGTTTAAATAAGCCTGACCAAGCTAATCAATAATACAAAGAAATAATACAATGTTACGAAATTATCGAAGAAACGTTGATAATATTAGGTAGGTGCAACTGAAATGGCCAAACGATTATTGTCAATTTCAAAGGTAAAAAAGTAAAAAATTCAATGCCAGGTTAATCAATGGCCACTCACTATCCTACGAAGAAGTGATTGAGATACCAAAAAACGTTGTAATCGCTAGAAGACATGTTAAAAGAACACAGAGGGCGAGAGAGAGAGTTTAATACTGCAAATCATGGATAGTCTGCACCTTCGTTTGAGGGCGAGTATTGAAGTCCGTAGGCCTACATAGGTTAACATTGAAATGAACATTGCAACACAATACCTGTTTAATATTGATCGGGGCTTGCTGACAGGTTTGCAGGGTATTTGACGGGGTTTGATATTGTAAAGAAAAGGATCCTTGTAAACGACTGTGCCTTCCCCACTGTACACTGTAAGTTAAATTCGTGCTTAATTAAAACTATATTTGTTTAAATTTAAAACTGTTGACCGTTATCACCTGTGCATCACGGACAGCAATCCGCCAGTAATTCTCTGTTTCCGCCCGGCGGGAGCTCATGTGGTTCGGATTCCACGTTAATCAGTAGGTCCACGTCTCATATAGCCTCGCTGCTGAAAGAGACGATAAACTCAAAATCACATCACACATCTTTGTTTTCGCATTTGTTTTAGCCCATAAGTATTTTGTTCATGAGCTTCTTCGTGGCTAAGCGGTTAGCGGACGCGCCTTTGGCGTGGGAGTCTCGGAGAGAGCTCATGTGGTTCGGAGTCCACGTTAATCATTATGTCGACGTCTCATATAGCTTCGTTGCTGAACGAGATGTTAAACTCAAACTCAATGTCTTTGTTCATAAGTTTCTTTGTGTGTGGTTTTGCATATACGTAGCGTGGACATTAAATTTGGATTTCTACGCCATATGTATCTAATTACATACACACCTATAGAACGAACACAACAAACTTGAAATAGATTATTTGTGTATTGAAAATCATCACGCGGCGCTGCATGGGAGAGCCGTGTGTATGGAATACCATACACATGGCAATCGTGTTAAAAAATGTATAAATAATAATAATAATAATAATAATAATAATTATTATTATTATTATTATTATTATAAATAACAGAAACTCGACAAATATTCTTCCAAATAATAGGAACAAGTTTGCGTCACACTGTTCACTTTGCTGGACACACCAGTGTGCCGCGTTATACCGATTGTGGTACACTGGAATATAGGGTATGGCTTTTTAATTTTTCCGAACTATTTCAACTGTTTCAATTGAAACGGATCTATAATAATAAGAGACTGAATTTAGTCTTTTTACTCTTCGACTCAGAAATAAGGTCCGCGAGAATTTCATTAAAAAAATAATATACTCAGAATTTCATATAGTAGTTTGTTTTATTCGAAATTAATATGTCCTGCAACTGTTTTTTGATTGAAATTATTTGAAATGAAATCTTTAAGTTACCTCTACTACTGAAACACTGCGGAATCTGAAATTATTTAAAGGAGAAAGGGACTACTTTATGAAAACTTTATGACGAACACATTTGTTAAAAAATATCAGCTTTTCGTGAAATATTGCTTATAGGCAGGGGCGGATTAAGGCTTTTAGGGACCTGGAGCCGACTATTTTAAGGGGGCCCTATGTTAAGAATAGTTTCAGCTCATACATTTTCTTTGCTGCCTTCCACTGCCTCATAGGCTTATCGAACCACCGAGAACTATGCTGTAATATTTTAATGTGCTCCGAGTTTACAATAATTGGTTTAGTTACATTAATTATTAACAGTTAAATAATTATATTCATTATTAACAGTTAAATACTGCTGATGGATAGACTTAATTCTAGCGATACCGCGAGCGTAACGAGTTGAAAGAAATTTAGCATAGGTCTGTCTATAATATAAGTTTAACGCTATATTTTAGTATTAAACAAAGGGATTTTAAGGGGCCCCCTGAGTTTGGAGTCTCGGAGCCTGGGATCCATTGACTGCGCCCTTAATGCGTTAATGCCGATAGATTCAAGGGACCGGGCCTGTCCGAGCTAAAAATTCCGATCCGTGCAGACTTCTAGCCCCTGTGTATAAGCTATCTTGGGAAATGCAGTAGAGTTTCGCTTATCCGACATAAAACAGGCAGGCAGAACGCCGGAATTTATGGATGTGTTAAGAAAAGACCTATTAAAAGTCAAACTATGATATAATTTTACATATTGCGCATCTAATAATCATGTTTTGTAAGAAATAAATATAATGCATTGAATCAGGGACGTATCGAGCGTGAGGTTCTGGAAGCTGTCCCCTTCCAAAACTCAAGCACTTGTTGAACCTTTTTCCCTTTTGAGGTTCTTTTATATCAGATTACTTTGAGGCAGTGTCCAAACTGTGGGCAATACATTGTTGTTATGATTCTAAGAACATACCGTAATGCCATTGTAACTAGGTGGAATTAAAGAACACTTTTAAATGGGAAAAGAAATCTCTAAGTTTTACGTCCCACGGTTATGCCGATTAGGTTAAAGAAGACGGTGATGAGGAGAGATGGGTGAAATAGTGGAATGAAGAAAGTGGGAGAACCCCGAGAAAACCCACAAGCACGGTGTTTGTCCACCACAAAGTCCACACGGCGCGAGCTGGGATTGAACCAGGGACCCCAAGCACCGGAGATGAACGCTCTACCACTGAGCCACCGCGCCTCCACTTTTAAATGGGATTACAATTTTGATTCCGGTCTGTTTATAACATTAATGTATTAGAACGATACACTCATTGCCATTTGCTATTTTTGTTATGATAGCCATTTGCCATTTGATATACGTAGCAGTCAGTTTTCCTTACATGTGTCTCAAAAATATTTTTTGATTTCGTTTGTGCTACAATGCAGTTTGTTTGAAGTAAATCGGTTCATAAGTGAAAAGTAAGAAAAAGTTTAAGAGAAATACAGAACTGTTGCATTATTATTATTATTATTATTATTATTATTATAGATAATTTTGAAACATTAGAATTACGTGCTTACGAGGATTCATGTTGGTCCCCTTCTGAAAAGAAAACCTGCATACGTGCCTGCACTGAATGATAGACGTATGAGTCATGGTGTAGACGGGCGTGCTAGGCGATAGAGTTCAGAGCATCAAAAACAGACTAAGGGGGTGTGGTGGCTCCGTGGTAGAGCGTTCACCTCTAGTGCTTGGGGTCTCTGGTACGATCCCAGTTCGCGCCGTGTGGATTTTGTGGTGGACAAACACCGTGCTCGTGAGTTTTCTCGGGGTTCTCCCGTTTCCTCCCACTTCGTTCCAATATTTCACTCATTTCCCATCATCACCGCCTCCTTTAGCCTAACCGGCATAACCGTGCGACGTAAAGCTTAAAGATTTCATTTCATTTTTCTCAAAAACAGACTAAGACCACAACTTGCAGTTCTTCTTGCCGATTGATCCTACTTTTAGCCTGCAATAATATGTCAGATGATACGGTATGTGGAGTAAACGAAGGTCAGTAACACGATTTGATTTTTTTTTTTTTTTAAGAAATGTGATGATTTGTGTCCGACTGCCACTTCAGTTACATCACCATATAATATACAACAGGTTCACCTCAGAAATCAAATTCATTTACCGTAATATGAGTCTCATCTCCTTCCCTTCAGAATAAGCCTCAAATCTGCCCACCTGAAGACAATTCTGCTCCTTGATCCTCCACAGTGTTGCTTTTCAACTGAAAAATATTTTGAACATCTCTTTAAAAAATACGGGAACGGTCTTACTCGTCCCCCCCCCACCAATGGTGAAGACAGATTTGCGCCGCTAGCGTAAGGCTCCTCGACCCTTTTTTTTACATTCTGAAACATTGAAATTTGTTATACCAGCACGCATACACGAATACAAATTGCTCATAGATACGTCGAAAACGAAGACATTAATGTCAAGTAATGTTATCGCGACAAGTAAAGTTCGATGTGATTGCACTGGCCCCAGAGAGTACTGACTGTTGTGCGGAGCGAGTAAGGCGGCACGTTTAGAGGGTGGCAAACAACTGAAAATAAAAGCTCCTACGAAGTAAAATCCCAAACTGAATTGAAATAGGCCTTCCTGAACGTGTTCAAGATCTCAATACCGACTCACTAAGACTTTTTTAAAAAAATAGTATTCCGTACAACCTACCTTACTCTCTAAAACCGCGAGACAAGTCAGATAGGCATGTCTACTGCGATACTAGAGTTATTAATAGCACACGACAATTATAATAGTAAATACGATCTTAAGGCAGGTTTAAAATGGCGGCGTGATTTTCCTAACTTTCACTAATCGTTCCCAAATAGCCCTTTAAGAATGTTTTTGACAGGGAAAGTGTAGAACAAAATGGAACTTGGCATTTTTTAATTATGACCGTATTTACTATTAAGATTCGACCTAGTAATAGCGATGCTATGATTGGCTCCAGAGACAATAACAAAAGCGTGATGAAAGAAAATGTTTTGGCCGTCCCGTCGCCAGGTCGTGTAGTGGTTTTAAAAAAATAAAACTACAGAAAGGGTACTGAAAGGGATAGGGAAATGTGCATCTTAGTTGACCATTGAAAAAGTAATCAAATAATGGTATAAGTCGTGAGATTAATTTTGTGTTTATTGTTCAGCAACATTTTTTTTATCTCTATACTGTTTCAAGTGTTCTTTTTTTCTGTCTGATGAGTTAGCCAAGTAGGTAAGCTGCTCGACTTCTAACTGGGTAATCCATGTTCAAATCTCCCTGCAGCTAACTTTTTCTCCCACTACCGAAATCAACACTGTGTGCTGTGTTGATTTAAAACAAAAAGTGGCAGTCATGCTGGGTCATCGCATTGTGTTGAACATAGGCGGAGTTACGAATTGTCTGCTGGGAGGCAGACCTTTTGCTCGGTCTCGGACCTGTGGAATACTTCCTAGAGTGTGGAATTAATATGAATAACTCATTTTTTGTCAAAAAGTTGGGGGACAATGCCCCCCATAGCTCCACCCATGGTGTTGAATCAACACAGCTATTTCTTACTGTGCAGGACATGCGTTGTAAACAGTAAGGCTAAGGACACATACAAAAGTCATCCAGGGCAGGGGTTTGAATTCACAAAAACGGGAAGAAATTTCATTTCCTCAGTCAAAATTAAATGTGTTGTAAGGCATCTTTACTATTGACAATAAAATGCAATGGAACCAAAATTAAATTTCAATTATAAATGCCGGTCTCAAATTACTGTAGGAAATTAAGTAGTATATACTAGAAACAGCCGAAAAATTAAACATGAAGAAATAATTTAATAAAAAACAGCTAACAAGGCTATTACACTTAACTTTATTTTAAAAAAGAAAAAAACGCAGAGCAAACGCAACGGTTTCAATGTTCTAACATCTTAATGTGTCATCCGAGTAACATCGAAAATGTTACGTTTACTGCGTGTGTTTTAAATTCAAAAAATGTGTTTGCAATTTCGAGACACGAGACGAGACAAGTAGACTGTCTCGTCTCACGTCTCATCCTAAAGAGTTCTGTCTCGTCTAGTGGCAACACTGGAAATAGCTAATTTGAACCACTTCCGGCTTGAATATGGAGTTAACGGATGAGACGGAACCTATTCTTTGGATGCAGAATCAATGGCAGAAAATCACTTTCCGATATCACTAGTTCCATAAATATTATTAACACTAACATATCAATGATACTCTTGTGTATAATTCAAAAAGTTAGCCGTGAAATTTAATCCAGATTGGAAGTAGTTGTGGAAAGGCCTCTTGCTATAACAGATTTGTGGGTGTTCAAATAAAATCAACATAATATTTCTATTTCACAACGGGTAAGTAATGCATAAGTCATTTCTACTGTATATCAACTTCACGGACCAAAGCGACTTGTGACTTCATGAAAATCCATTTGTTGGTTCTTCAAGGTCAATACATAAACAAAATAGCTGACCCATTACTTCGATAGAAGAGGAAAATACAACAGACGTGTTTACGTATAAAAGACTAACGCCTCAGGCACTTAGTTGAAGGCTTAACTGGGTGGAAGCAACATAGTAACGTTCTATGGAAAATAACGCAGTGCTGTGTAAAAAAAATCTCTGGGTTGTTCTGTCAGTTGTGTGTACGAAATACGAGTTTGTTTGTGTGTCTGTCTGTGTGCGGCCTGGGAATCAGACGAGTTGACGGAAAGTTACTAAATTTTGGTCACGGATACCTTTATCCAGGCTCCAGACCAGGACAAAGCGTTTCTTTTTTAATTCGAACCAGTTTCTCAGGGGAAGGGGGCGTTTACCGGGACATGTAAAAATATTAGAAAATGACCGATATTTGTGTTGAATTCATAGTTATCGCGGTCGCTGAGATCAATGGTGACACTTCCATTAGCGATGACTTTCAAAATCGGCTACCATTGTATGCGGGTCGGTGTCACCCGGGGATGGGGTACCGAAATATATAAAAATATTTCAAAATGGTCAATATTAGTTGAGTTGATTTTGAGTTTAACGTCCCTTTTCAGCAGCGAGGCTATATGAGACGTGGACCTACTGATTAACGTGGAATCCGAATCACATGAGCTCCCGCTGGGAATTGAACCCGGGCCTCCCACGCCAAAGGCGCTTACGCTAACCGCTTAGCCATGGAGGAGCCCTTGGTCAATATAAGTATAAATCCTTAGTTTTCACGGTAGCTGAGATGAAAGGTGATTCTTCCAGAGGCGCTGACTTCAAAATACAGCCCAATCGCCTGCGGGCGAGAGGCGTTCTTTTAAATTTCGAACCAGGGGGTCTCAGGGGGCATTTACCGGGATATGTAAAAGTAGTAGAAAATGACCGATATCTTCTCGTTTCGTTGTTCAGTTTGTTTACATAGATATTTTATCTGACCCATGCGAAAAGTAGGTATTTAAGCTTGTTATTAATAAATGAAAGAAATAAATTATTAGTAATATACAAGGTGGCCCAAAAATAAATATACAGTACCGTACTGATCAGCTCATTCCATTTTATAAAATTTCTTATTTTTATCCATCAGGTAGACTTAGTTTCTTTATTATTTGTTCTTAATATGTTTTTACTTACTTCTTATGCTTAGAAGAGCCGAAGCAAATAAACTCATAAACTAGAATGTTATAGTTGATCAATACAAAAGTGTATGCCTATTTTTGGACTACGTGAACAGATAGGAATGTATTTTGAAAGAAAGAAACGAAAGTGTAAACATACATAACCGTATTTGACTTTATATAATCTATCCTAAACCGCGGTCACTAATCTAAGATAGGCTAATGTAGGAAAAAAATGCAAGAAAGTAATTAATAATAATAAATATGAGCATATAAAATACATTTTGAAAGAAAAAAGGTCCCCTGGCAGAACTTGTTAGCCTCAAATGTCGAAGCGTTAATCAGAGTTGGAGTGGGTCAGTGGTTCAACAGTATGTGACTCACTGCGACCCACCACCCACTATGACCCACTCTGAACCTTTGTGACCAACTCCGACCCACCAAAACCCATCGTCATAAACTCTGACCCATGATCCACACTCTCTTCCAAACAAAATAAAATTTACAATTGTAATAAAACAAGGTTGTGAAATTATCAATAATCGGAGTTTGAATTTCTACGGGTCAACGCTCAAGCACCGCTCTGTTACAATACCGGTGGATTTGATCTTTACGATATACAATGATAAAGTGTTTTTCATGGGCCAAATTGCGATGAATTTAAATTTAATTATCATATATAATTATTTCTTTGTTAACTTACAGACATTTTCAGTGGAAAATAGGATGAAAATTGAAAGTCTCAAATCAAGGTAAAGTAGACCAAAGTAAAGAGAAGTCTAAAATTGGCCATATAATTAAGCATCCCGTACAAATTTAAAATTCTCACGTAATTAAGCTTACAGTACAAATTTTATGTCAATTTTCCTCACAATTTTGTGACGTGATACCCTTATGCTGTGAACGCTCCATATATAAACACAAGTTTCAGCAGTTGTTATAATAAAAACCAGTAGATGTAAAATGCGTAAAACTGTAGTTTTTATTTCTCAATAATTGCTTTCCAATTTGTTTCTGAACTAACATCGTTCGTTTTCGATTATTTTTAGAAATCAACCCTATATATAGAAAATGCCCCCCCCCCAATAAAAGAGTTTTAAAAAATGATATTGAGATCAGGGCCAAACTATGTATATGCCAAATGTCATTTCAGTTGACTTTGCAATATGATCATGATGATCACACACACATAGTTATATTCAATTTTTTATATAATAATTCATACATTACAGGTGATTCACAATTTTTTCCAGTAGTTAGCTCTTCTAAAAGCTCACAGGGTGTGTTTGAAAAGTCAAGAAGTAAGTCCTATTGCTATTATTACAAATCCAAATATGGTCAATTGCCTGAAGTTCTGCAAGAGTGCCTGAAGTTCTTTCTTAAATAGAAACAAATGAAAAAACAACAAAAAGGGAGGCCTTGAAAGTAAAAGGTAGAGAAATTCACCAGTGCTCAGAAGAAGCTGTCTTCAATGCACTGAGCAGAATGGGTTGGTGAGTCAGAGTGGATCAATAGGTCAGCGTGGGTCAGAATGAGTTTTTGGCTTAGAGTGAGTCACAGTGAGTCGCAGTGAATCACATCCTATTGACCCACGACCCACTTACAAATCTTGACAAATTGACTCACTGACTCACTCCATCTCTGGAGTACACACACGTATAAAGCAGTCATATATTTATCTTAACCTTCCTGACTTTACTTAACCTCCAATAATTTAAGTTAATTTACAAAAAAATGCAATAAAGCAAATATTAGTGACAAATACAAACATACAGGAATGTATTTTGAAAGAAAGAAAATTGAAAGTGCACCAGCCGAGATTTGAACCCGCGTTGCTCCACTCAAGAAGCAGACATCCTTCCGACTTAGCCACGGCAGAACTTGTAACTTCCGGTTTTGAAGCTTTATTTATATTGCGTGTGTTACGTAACAATGCTACGAGGTGTCATTACTGTTGCGACGACCTCCTTCAAGACCCGTTTCGTAAATTTACGAAATAACTCATTTAATCCTTAATCAATAACATATATATACAATGTATGTGTGTGTCTGTTGGTGCACCCAAGAGATTAATTCATATAGATTAATTTATTCTTGATTTTAATCTACAGAACAAATGCTTTTAATGAAAACATGGGGCCTCTAGCCGTAGATGGCTAAAGGCCGTAAATAAAATTCCAACTTCAAGTGTAACTGGAGTAACTCACCGACAATGGCTGATTTAACACGTTTGATAACAGCGCGTGTAATGGGTTATTTATAAACACAGTTGATAGAGCCTGTGTAGATAAGTGGGTGCCGTGTGTGACTGTCGTTCTAAGGATTCTGTGTTCGAGTCTGAGCCTAGACTGTTACATTTTTTTTTCAAGGAATTAAAAATTATAAATGATGTTCGCGTTTGATACTGAAAGAGATTTATCCTATGAAGGGAGAAAAACCAAGACAATACAGGAGGCAGGGGGAAAGACGGAGACTGTTTATCCTTAAGTGTTAAAATTTAATTTATTCCCATGTCTTTTGCTCTTTCCTTTCCCTCTTTTCTTCTTTTTTCAGTTTGTTTAGCTTTACATACTTTTTCGGTCTCTGCATGATGCGTATTATTCTTTTCGTTTCCTTTGCATTAATTCCTATCTCTTTGATCTTAAAGTGAATGGATTTTTTGCAGATTTATCTCATGATTGTTTCTCTAAGTGATGCTCTCAGATAGTAATACTTTTTCCTCCAAATGGAGGAATATCCTGGCATGTTATGTTTTCGGGCATGTATTTGCTGTCATGTTGGTTGTCCAACTACCAGACATACAGTGAAACTATTCTGCTACTGGAAAAAGCTATCATTTCTTATGTATCCAACCTCCACTTTTTACTGTCGCTGACTGTACAACTTAAAGTGGCTTCTCTTTCTGCAAAATTGAACATTTAAAGGCAAAAGCATTCTATACGTACTTCCATCTAGGTACAACTTCTATAAAAATAATTCATTATTCTAGCAACAAGTTAAAAAAGAAAGAAAAAAATGAAATAACCGTGATCACAAATGTGAGCAATATGTTAAGTTATTGTAACACCCTTTCTTACTCCTCGATTGTTTAGTCATTGAAGCAAAAATTTATATTGGCGAGTAAATTTTGCATTATGGTTTCTTTAACCATTTTCCCCCTCATATTTTAAGTTACATCTGCCGCTGTAAGCACTGCTACTTGCTTGCACCTTCCACGAAAGTACTTCAGTACACGTTTAACTTGGTGCCAACTCTTTAATTTGCAGCGCTGCTCACAAAATACCTACGTTTGAAAAGATATATCACGTCTCAATTCTATCTGTGAATTAACAACGATATGTTATTCGGTTCATCGACATTCACATTCCAACATATCTGTCATCAGTCACTTAGCTCATCCCTTAAGTACACGCATAAAAGAGATCCTTATTTTCATGCTCGTTCACACGAATATTCAGTTTATTTCATATTACGGGATTCCATGGAACGCTCCTTTGTAAAAAATCCTCCAGGTTTTGATTCCGCTGACAGCGTTCAACTTTAGGCTGGATTTTGAGCTCTCTTGGCGATAAGCGGTTATAGTTTTCCATCGGAGATACGTGTTCAACTTTGGGCATATTGACGGCAACCATGAACCATTATGTTGGCAACTATGAGACTTTAGTCCGCAATTATGAACGAAAAGTCAGCAACTATGAGCGTTTTGACGGCAAGTGTGAGGATTTTGACGGCTAGTGTGAACCATCTGACGGCAACTGTGAGCACTATGTACGCAATTACGAACGAATTGTCGGCAACTATGAGCATTTTGACGGAAACCGTGAGCTTTTTTTTTCTTTTGCGATGATTCCTTCCACCTACTTCGATGAAAAATGTTTCCGTACATTCTCGGTAGAGATTTCCCTTCTCTAGTTTCACTGGTTTTCTTTCGGTAGTAAAAAAAAAGAGAGAGAAAAAAAAAAAGATTTCAAATTCTCATCTACTCTCACCGGCGGTGTTCGCAGGTCTTGACGTTAAGCGTGGGCTCTGTTTGCCGTCAAATTTTCAACTTTCTACAACAATTTAGAGTCTCTTTTCATTTAGAAAAGTGGAGATACTATAATAGTATCCTTATAATAGTACTCGAATACACAATATCCAGGTACAACTCGTGTAGAAATTGCACTTTTCTGGTTGGAAAAGTTTACTTAAAATAATGCAAACACGTAATTTGAAGATAGCCATGACCACAAATGTGAGTGAAAACTATAAGTTGTCACTTTTTTTCTTACTCTGTTATTGCTCGCGTATTGACACAGAATAGTATATTGTAAAATAAAATTTAAGTTGATTGTCTTTTTATCGGTATTTTTAAAATTACTTTTCCCCCATAATATCCACACATCTTCGCGCAGCGAAACCTATCTTAGGCGGCAGAATTTCAACCCTTCGGTAAAAGTTAAACTGAATATTCTTTCATAGAAATTTTGTATATTTATTGAGATTCCTTGTACGTTGTCCTATGCACTGTATTTCGATACGTTTCTTGTACAGCTTGTAAGGTTTTCTTCTCATTCTGAAAAAAAAAACGGGTTTTTGTGATCTCATGTCACCGTTCCTCGCTGCGGTCGCAGCTCCTCACGGTCAGCGTGTCCTTTTTCTGCCGTCAAAATTTTAACCCTCTGGAACATTTTAAGGTCTCTCTTATTTTAGAAAAATGAGAATACAATACTTCTTTTTACGTACTCCCGGGTAAAGTGTCCTGGTTCACACACTGTACAAATTGCACCATTCTGGTTTGAATAGTATCCTTAAGATAGTGAAAAAACTTAGTTTGGAATAAAAATTACCACAAGGGTGAGCGAAATGTAAAATTTCTCCGCACGTTACAAGTCTGCAAAACCATCCATTTAAATTACATGGGAAATTTCTTCATCCCCACTTTGCACCAACTAAAAATTAAAAAAAAAAAAAAAATATTCACTTTTGGAAATTCTCCTGAGAGTTACTCCCGAAAAGCTACAGTTACGTCAAACTTAGCCACTATAACTCTACAACAAGTGTCCCATAATTTTGGGGATGAAAGGTGCAGTATAAATAAAACCTTCCTTGCTTTTCTTATAAATTATGACGGCATGTATGAGAATTTTGACGGCAAGTGTGAGTATTTTGACGGCTAGTTTGAACCTTCTCGCGGCAACTGTGAGCTCTATGTCCACAATTATAAACGAATTGTGGGCAACTATGAGCATTTTGATGGCAAGTGTGATCATTTTGACGGCTTGTGTGAGGATCCTCACGGCAACTTTGAGCATTTTCATCCGATGATTCCTTCCACCTACCTCGATGAAAAAGGTTTCCGTACATTCTCGGTAGAGATTTCTCTTCTCTAGTTTCACTGGTTTTCTTTCTGTTGAGAACAAAAAAGAAAAAAGGAAAGAAAAAAAGGAAAGAAAAGAAGAAAAGTGATATCAAATTATGTACTCTCAGGGGCGGTGTTGACGTTAAGCGTGGGCTCTGTTGGCCGTCAAATTTTCAACTTTCTACAACAATTTAGAGTATCTTTTCTTTTAGAAAAGTGCAGATACAATAATCCTTATACGTACTCGAACGCACAATATCCAGGTACACTTTCTTGTAGAAATTGCACTTCTCAGTTTTGAATAGTTTCCGAAAGCCTACAATCATGCTAAACTTCATCATCCTAATCCTGCCACAAGTAACTGAACATTTTGGCGTGCAGAAGACCTTCCATATAAATGACATTAGAAAGACTTTTCAATTCCCCATAAAACCACTCTAAAGTTGAAAATTTTTACTTTGTACTGATTTACTTAGATAACGCTAATGAAAACGTACAAGAATACCGAATTTCTCGTTTGTGTTCCAATTACAAGTAACTAAACTTTGAGATTACAAGTCCAAATAAAGGCCCAATTAAATAACATGGGGAATTTCTTCATTTCCTCTTCAGCCCTCTTACAAATTAAAAATATTCACTTATGGCAATCTTCCTGACGGTTAGTCCCGACAATCTACAATCATGTCGAAATCAGTCATTGTAGCCCTACAGGAAATGCCCAATAATTTTAGGATGTCAAAGGTGATTCATAGAAATAACATGGGAATTTTTTTTGAGTTCCGCATAAAACCACTCTAAACTTGGAAATATATACATTTACTTACCCAACTAGGTAAGACTTACGAAAACGTACAAGCACACCGAATTTCAAAGTTTTATTCCAAGTACCTAAATTTTCAGATTATAGTTACGCAAAACCGTCCATTTAAATAACATGGGAAATATCTTCATCGCCCCTTGAGATCAACTAAACATTCAAAATATTTACCTTAGGAAATTTTCCTGTGACTTACTCCCGAAATGCTACAGTTTCGTCAAATATGGCCATTATAACTCTACAGGAAGTGCCTCATAATTTGCGGGTGTGAAAAGTGTCGTATACTTAGAGACTTCGTTGCTTTTTTTCTTAGCACATTTAGTAATTTTATAAATTTTGAGGACATGTATAAGAATTTTGACGGCAATTTTGAGCAGTTTGACGGCTAGTGTTGCAGCGATAAAATATAATTCGCTGTAGCCTTGGTTCCTTATTTTCTTATAATAAATACGAGCCACATTAAAATAACGTTCTTTCCATTACGTGGTTTGTTTCCATTTTATTATATATATATATATATATATATATATATATATATATATATATATATATACTATTTATCTGGTTGCCTATTATCTTTTTTGTATCTTTTTTGTAGATTTGATAATTGTATATTTTTAACTAACTTCTTCGAAATTAACCTGGGTTAGTACATATAAAGAAATACTCATTGGCCAAAAATGTAAAAATATACAACATACCGTTGGTGTGTGAATCATCTGACGGCAACTGTGAGCCCTAGGTCGACAATTATGAACGAATAGTCGGCAACTATGAGCACTTTATTGGTAAATTAGAGCATTGTGACGGCTTTTGTGAGGAATCTGACGGAAACGGTGAGCCTTTTCAAAGCAACCATGAACCATTTAACTTACACTATCAGCCGTATATTTGATATTATGAATGAAAAGTCGGCAACTATGAGCCTTGTGACAGCGAGTGTTAGCAAGTTCAGGGGTAGTGTGAAAATTGTCAAGGCAACGGAGAGTATTCGGAAGGTAAACATAAACCAGTATGTCGGCAACTTTGATCCCAATGTCCGCAATTATGAACGAAAAGTCGGCAAGAGTGAGCGTTTTGACGGCAAGGGTGAGCACTCTGAAAGTACGTGTGAACATTCTGAAGCCAACAGGGAGTATTTTGAAGATAAACACGAAAAATTATGTTTTCAATTGTGAGCCCTATATTCACAATTATATTATTTCACTGGATTTATTTCACTGGATCAGAAGTCTGAATGTGCTTTTGTTGGCAACCTTAGGGCCAGTTCTAACGGGAGCCAGGCCCCACGAGAGTAGGCGTACTCCGGTGGAGAAGGACTCTTTAAAATTTGCTGTGTCGGGTGAACGGCTATATTTGAACGGAAGCCACAGTCATCCGTAGGACACGAGTAGACTTATTTTACTGGAGCAGAAGTCTAAATGTGCTTTTGTGGGAAACCTTACGGCCAGTTGTAACGGGACGCAGACACCACGAGAGTAGGCTTACTCCGGTGGAGAAGGAGTCTTTAAAATTTCCTGTGTCGGGTGACCGGCTATGAAACTTCTCAGAGGGCTTGTTTCCTTGTTTCCACAGCATTTCCGCGCCTGTACGTTGCGCAAGGTTGCATGCTATGCTTGAAGAACTGTCGTCTCTTTAAGGACATGAGTAGACTAATTCCATTGAGGCAGGAGTCTAATATGCTTCTGTGCACAGCCATACGGCCAGTCCTAACGAGAGCAAGGCTCGCAAAACTAGGCTTTATTTCAATGGACCAGACGTCTTTAATTTTGCCCTGTCGGGATTGCCAGTTCAAAAGGGAGCAGTTTCTGCACGCCACAAACCGCTGACGAGATCTCTCTCGTGTCAATGTGATTCCCTAGCCTGGGCCGGCGCAAGGCTGGCTGGCGAACAAGGTAATTGGGCCTCTGAGTGTTGCATTTCGGAGTTTCCTTAATTCCGGGAGGAGTCACAAAGAAGAGTCCAGAGAGTTTCTCGTGTCAATGCAATTCTCTAGTCTGGGCCGACGCAAGGCTAGCTGTCGAACAAGGTAATTGGGCCTCTGAGTCTTTATTCCCAGTTTCCTTAGTTCCCGGGTTAGGTTCACCTGTTAAATCGGAGAAGTCCGATTTAAGTGTAAAGATAATGCCAGAGTGAAGGGAGCCAAATTTCACTTGAAGGAGCAAGAGCCAGTGTGGTTAAGACGAGGGTCGTTTTGTACTCTTAAGGAGGGATGCCGATTGACTTTGAACGTGCTGGCCTCGCTTAAGAGTTTGGGCCAGTTGACGGGAGCTTACTTGTCCTTCTTGAGAATGAGGCCAGATAGCATGTCCTTTCTAGCTTACAAAGGCTTATGCGGAGCATTGTTATTCGTAAGTGACTTTCTATTCTCCATGTGGCTTTTAAGTACCGATTTTCCTTAAGTTAAGGACGATATAGACTCATCGCCAGTTTGAGCGTGTACCACTTGTCGAAGAGAAGCCACTGTTATCCAAGGACACTAGTAGACTTATATTTCACTGGAGTAGGAGTGTAAATGTGCTTTTCTGGGCAACCTTACGGCCAGTTCTAACTGGAGCCAGACCCCACAAAGGTAGGCTCATTCCGGTGGAACAGAAGTCTAAAATACTTGGTCGGGTGTAGTTTTAGTATCCTTTGTTAGAACGCTGAGTTTGTTGTGTCCATCACTTTCCGGCTTTTTGGTCTGTCAATTCCCTGGTTGATCCTGCCAGTATTCATATGCTTGTCTCAAAGATTAAGCCATGCATTTTCCAGTACAAGCCAAAACAAGGTGAAAACGCGAATGGCTCATTAAATCCGTCATGGTTCCTTAGATCGTTCCCATCCTACTTGGATAACTGTGGTAATTCTAGAACTAATACATGCAACTAGAATCCCGCCCAGCAATGGAAGGGATGCTTTCATTAGATTAAAACCAATCGGTCGGCTCGTCCGTCCGAAACCTTGGTGACTCTGAATAACTTTGGGCTGATCGCACGGTCTCTGTACCGGCGACGCATCTTTCAAATCTCTGCCTTATCAACTGTCGATGGTAGGTTCTGCGCCTACCATGGTTGCTACGGGTAACGGGGAATCTGTGTTCAATTCCGGAGAGGGAGCCTAAAAAAAGGCTACCACATCCAAGGAAGGCAGCAGGCGCGCGAATTACCCACTCCCGGCACAGGGAGGTAGTGACGAAAAATAACGATACGGGACTCATCCGAGGCCCCGTAATCGGAATGAATACACTTTAAATCCTTTAATGAGAATCTATCGGAGGGCAAGTCTGGTGCCAGCCGCCGCGGTAATTCCAGCTCCGATAGCGTATATTAAAGTTGTTGCGGTTAAAAGCTCGTAGTTGGATCTGGGTCTCGGACGATCGGTTCGCCGCCCGGCGTTTAACTGATTCTCAGGAATAGTTGAACAAAGATTAAGTAGAGTAATTAATATCCATCAAAGTCAGAAAGGTTTCATAAAAGAAAATAATACGTTGGTTAACTGATTTTCATTTGATACCCTACTTAAGCTAGGAAAGAAATATAAGAGTTGTTATGGGCTACTGATAGACATCCATAAAGCATTCGACACCCTACCACACATTGCTATAATTAGTGCTTTAAAAAAATAGAGGCCTTCCGTTAAATTATATTCAATTAATTGAAGAATATTATAGGGACAATGTAACACAATAAAGTGGCACCGATGTGGCTCTAAAAGTGCTGAGAGGGGTTAGACAGGGAGATGCATTGAGTCCCTTACTATTTAATGTAGTAATGGATACAATCATTAGATCATCATATTCGACGGATTTCGGTTACGAATTATATGGTAGTAAAGCTCCTGTATTTGCATATGCCGATGATATGGTCTTAATAACTAATGAACATAAAAATCTTCAAACATTATTAGAAAACTTTAATGTTCTGCTCAAGAAAACTGGCATGGAAATTTTAATTAGTAAATGTATCTGTTTTGGTATTGAACCTAAGAGACGTGCCTTGTTATGCCCCCCTTTCACCTTACTTCATCTACTTCAACTCTTTTAATTGTTTGATTTTCCGAAGAGTTTAGATATTTAAACTGCAAATATACTATTAAATCAGGTATTGAATACAAATTTCATTTGGATTGCTTAGAAAACCTATTAAAGGAATTGACGGAAGGGCACCACCAGGAGTGGGGCCTGCGGCTTAATTTGACTCAACACGGGAAACCTCACCAGGCCCGGACACTGGAAGGATTGACAGATTGAGAGCTCTGTCTTGATTCAGTGGGTGATGGTGCATGGCCGTTCTTAGTTGGTGGAGCGATTTGTCTGGTTAATTCCGATAACGAACGAGACTCTAGCCTTCTAACTAGGCGTTGGAATCTTTCCTTCCAACGTTCATGTCTTCTTAGAGGGACAGGCTGCCTCTAGCAGCACGAGATTGAGCAATAACAGGTCTGTGATGCCCTTAGATGTTCTGGGCCGCACGCGCGCCACACTGAAGGAATCAACGTGTCTTCCTCGACCGAAAGGTCCGGGTAACCCGCTGAACTTCCTTCGTGCTAGGGATTGGGGCTTGCAATTATGTCCCATAAACGAGGAATTCCCAGTAAGCGCAAGTCATAAGCTTGCGTTGATTACGTCCCTGCCCTTTGTACACACCGCCCGACACTTGTTCCGTTCCTTTTGTGCATTCTTCGTTAAATCTTGTCTATCTCATGTAAGATGATTTTGTTTTCGATATATGTTCCTCGGTTGTTTTACGTATGACCACGGTCCCCAATACAACGGCTTGGGGTACAGGACCCACTCGGAGCACTTAGCGCGGGCCCTGGTCAGTTGTTTCCCACCGCCGTGTGCACCGGAACCGAAAGCGACGCTTACGCAACAAGATCGCGGACGGTCACTGTTTTCTTTTACCCGAGTTCTTTTCTCATATTTCTTAATTCTATGAGATATTAATGTGCTGTATGTTAGAATGCACGATGACCCACTACCGAAACACGAAGTTCACTCCGGCCCGACGCATCCGAAGTTCCAATCCGGTCTTTCCGGGGATGTGTCGAGCTCACTTTTACTCCCGCGCTTCCTTCCGAGGCATGCGGAATACCAGCAATCCTGGAGGAAACCTCCGGTGCGAAAGGAACGCCCCATACACACGTTCACACATTTAAACTAATTCATTCATATATCTGTTAATTTCTTATTGGTTTATGTTTGCTAGATTCCTTTCTTCATATTGTTTTTTGCTGCGTTCGGAAAATTCAGCCGTAATTCTATTCAGCACTTTAAAGTCTTTCTCTTCACTAATAATATTCTCTAATCTTCCTGTTCTTATACTGTTCCTCTCGTTCATTTGGTCTTCTAGTAGGGGACACCACATTACATAGTGTTTCGGAGTTCCAAACTCACCACAACCACAGTTCCCTTCTTTTAAGCCAAACCTTTGAAAATATTGGCCATAGGGCATATGTCCCGTGAGGAAGTGGACAAGGCCTGCTGATGGTTCAAAATGGTTCCATTTTAGTCTTTCACTTATGTTTGGGATTAATTTATGTGTTCTTTTTGCCTTCTCTGAGTTATTCCAGTCTTGTTGCCACTTTTCTAGTATTACTTGCTCTATGTCTTGTATGTTATCTATTTCTTTCCCTATTAGGTCCTGTACCCTACTTTTGTTTCCTTTTTTAAACCAATACATTGCCGCCCGTTGGATTACTAATAAATGCATTGGTTTTAACCCCAACAATACAGCTAGTGCATTGTGGGGAGTAGTACCAAATGCCCCGCTGAGTCTGATCATTATGTTTCTTTGGGGTCTTTCTATTTTCAGTTATAGTGCATTGTTTTCTAACAACCTGTGAGCCAAAACGCTAGCAGCATAATTCATAGTTGCCCCTAAAATTGAGTCGTGGTATATTTTTATTATTGTTCGTGGGAGCTTATATTTATTACTTGCTATATTTATTGGTAACTTTCTGTCCTTTATCACTAATGTAATTCATGTGATGTCCAAAATTTAGTTTATCATCTACCTGAATGCCAAGATATTTGAATTCGCTTACTCTTTTTATTTTTCTTCTCCAATTTTGATGGTTGGGTCCCTTGCCAGTTTTGTTTTGAAAATCATATATATATATTTTTTTTTTGGATAATTGTAGTTTACTTTCTGAACTCCAATCTTGGAGTATTCTTATTATTTCTTTTGAGTTTTCTTCTATTTCCCTTCTTGTGTTTGCTGATGTTATTACTGCTAGGTCATCTGCAAAGGCTATTACTCTATCTACGCATTTATTTTTGTTGAATGCTTCCAAGCATGGCTGGAATTCAATGTCCCACATCAATGGACCTAGAATAGATCCCTGTGGGCATCCTTTTTGTGTATTAACGCTTATATCTCAATTCTCTTCTTTTATTATTATTTTTCTGTCTTGAAAATAATCTTTTATTGTGTTCACTAGGTATTCTGGTATTTTTAGCTCTTTTATTCTTCGTACCAGCGAGGGGATCCACAGATTGTCGAAAGCCCCTTCTATATCTACAAACAAGGTTAATACGTACTTTTTGCGCTACTGCGATCCAAAATGTTGTCCACAAAAGCATTTAGAGCGTCCTCGGTCGATTTGCCGCTCCTGAAGCCGTATTGCAAATTATCTCCTTCAATATCCCTATATTTGTGTAATCTGGAAACTATTGTTTTTTTCATAAATTTTGGAAATATTCCGGAGGAGGCATATTAGTCTGTAGGAGCTTACATCTGTTGGGTCTCTATCTTCACTTTTCATTAATATTATTAATTTCGATTCCTTCCAAGAAAGCGGAAATTTCCTCTTCCTTAGTAGAGTATTGCATAATTTAGTTAGATAAGGTATCCATATTTCGTTCTTCTTTTTATAAATTTCATTTTTTATTCCGTCTAATCCAGGGGCTTTTCCTGATTTCAATTTGTTTATTATTTGTTCGATTTCCTCATTTGTTACTAGGTCTATTTGGTCTTCACGTTCTTTTCTGATAATTTGGTTATAGTCTTCTCTTAGTTTTCGTTGTTGATCTGTTTCTTCATTTACGTCATCTCTTGGAAAGAATTTATTTGACAGTTTAAGCATAACTTCTTCTCTTGTTTTCGTATATGAATTATCATTATTCTTTAGTGTAGTTAGCGTTCTGTTGTTAATTTTCTGCATGATTAGTTTGTAGGGAAACCCCCATTGATCCAGTTCTATATTATTTTTTAGAAATAGTTCCCAACTCTTCTTTTAGCAGCTAATAATTCCTCTGTATATTTTTGTTTCGCTAGCCTATAATTTTCTGGTCTTCTTTCTTTAAGTATAGGAATTATTGTAGATTGGTAGCTTTTTCTTTTTGCTTTTGCTATCTTCTTTAGTCTTTAGTTTTGGGGACCAAAAGTCATTATATTTTTTCTTTGTCTTGACTTCTGGAATTGATTTCTCTATAGATTTCTTTATTTTATTTTCTGTATCTGTTACCAATGTATCTAGGTCGTCGTAGTCATCAATTTGTGGTAAGCACAGGTTTTTCTCGAAAAGTTCCCAATCTATTTTTCGTATGTTATAATTCTCGCCTTTTGTTCCAAGGGTAGTATCTTCAATGTTAAATGTTATTACTTCATGATCGCTTGTTGTTACATTGTCTTGAACTGTCCAGTTCACTATTTGTTCCTCTAATTGAATAGTACTTATAGTAACATCAATGAAGGACTTTCCTCTCGGGCCTGCGAATGTTGGTTGGTTGCCTTTATTTATAACCCTTAAACCATTTTGTAGAACAAAATCTTCCAGGATTTCGCCTTTGTCATCTGTTATCGGTGAGCCCCACATACTTGATTTTGCGTTTGCATCTATTGTAATAATAAAATTAGTTCTTTGATTTTGCCAAATTATTGTTTGTATTTTCTGTATGAAATCATGTATATTGAAGCTGTATTGAAAGTAAAAATTTATCAGCCAAAAAGATTTGTTACCGAAGGTTACCTTCGTGCATACTGTCCATTCGTCACAATATTACTTCAATAGTACTTCAATGTTTTTATTCATGATTACTGTTATTGCTTTCGGATCGTTTCCCTCCTTTATTATTCTTGCTGTCGGCGGAAATGCTGTTAATTTGCTCTTGACAGTGTATGGTTCCTGTATGTTTACTATGTCTATTTCATTGATTTCAACAAATCTTCTTAATTCCATCGTGGCAATTTTTGATCTTTGGGCGTTGTTTTGCACTATTTTTAATTTTGTAAATTTATTATTTATATTTAGTATGGACCAATACCTCCTTGCCGGACTTGCTGAAGTCGAAATATATTCGTCCATGAGCATTAACGAGTTGTTTGTACACATTTTCCAAATTCCAATAAATTCCCCGTCGTTCAAATGCTTCGTCGATTAAATGTACCAACTCCCATCCGTTCGCCGGTAAGTCATAAGTTCGTAATTCCATCCTGTCTACTTCCTCCAGAACGGGATATGTTATAGATCTACCCCTCTCATGAAGATCCCTTGTTATTGCCTAAATGCCACTGTTAGTATTTGCTTATCTTCCAAGTTGGCAAGCTTATATTGTCTTTCCATTTTCTCATAAAGTGGACTCGGTTCTTTGAATATTGGAGATATTTCAGAAATATCTGTGGATGTTGTAATTTTTGAGTCTTGGATTTTCTCTTCTTTGGATGGAAATAAGTATTTCTCTTCGCCATGTGTGAACGAATTTTCCAATTTCGGTATTTCCAATTTTTCTTCCGATGTATGTTCCTTTTTTTTGTTTTTTTCTTCCTATTTTCCAATAATGTTGTAAATTCGCTCTCAATTTTTTTCGCTGTATCTGGATCTTCTGTTTGTACATATTTGTTCTTTGTTGTTATATTCTCTTTTCTCTTCCTTTCTAAGAATGCTTCCAGTCTTATTCTGTCTCTTTTTACTTTGCTCGGGGGTTTGTTTTTATTTTTATCTGTTTGTTGGATATCTTTACCCATAGTTTATTTTACTAATTATCCTCTCTCGGGCTACTCTATAGGATACACATTCTTCCGTATTTGGGGTTTGACATGTTTTGTGTCTCAGTATGCAAGGAACGCAAATGTTTTTATCTTTTCCGTCACACTCTTCACTTTTGTGTCTCAGTGCACCGCAGTATCTGCATCTTGTTTTATCTTTGTTATCACAGTATTTTGTGATGTGCCCAAACTCTTGACAGATGTAACACTTCAGCACCACTAGGAAGTCTTTAATCTTGTGTGATTCGTAATCGATATAAACCTTGTATTTATTTGTTAACCACTTTCTAATATGTGTAACTTCAATTACCAAGTGGCACTTCTTTTGGTTCTTTTTTCCTGCACGAAATCTGGCCTTAATTTGCTCTTTTACTTCCGGTAAGTTGTCTTCGAAGTTCTGTTCGATCATTGTTTCCAGAATTTCTTCATCTTTCAGATCGGATGGAACACCATATATGATCATTAGTGGATTTCTTTTTCTGTTTTCCTTAAAGTTGAAGTTACTTTTAATTTCTTCTTTCGATTTTATTCTATTTATATCTTCCTTGGTGGCCGTTTCCAGTACGACAATGTCCTTCGTGGTTCTCATTCCGGTTATTTTTAATTTTTCTTTCCTTGGATCAATGACTTCGACCAGTCTTTGTGCCGTTTGTTTGGTAGTTTCTCCCTCTTTTGGTCTAAAGATTAGTGCCGGTTTTGTCTTAGCCGATGCCTCCATAACTTTTTTATCCTTCTCTGTGATCTTCCTTCCCTGTCTCACTACTTCTGACAATGATATAGACGCTTCATCTGTTTCCATTTTGTCTAATTTTAGGTTGTCGATTTTTTTTTTGCTATTTCCCTTAGTTCCTCGTTTAGATTTGTGTTTCCCATTTTTTCTTTTAAGACGGAAATTTCTCTTAATGAGTTCATTTCCGTGTCCTTCACCATGAGACCTAGTTCCTTTACCTCTTCTTTCAGTTTTTTATTTTCCTTTTCCAGTTTGTTTTCTTTGTCTTCTGATTTCCTCAACTGTGAAGTTTTTTCTTTAAGTTCGCTCCATTTTTTGTATTTGTTTGTCTCTTCCCTGTCTTATTTCTTGTTTATCCTTCCTCAGTTCTTCTATTTCCTTTTTCTGGTCTTTTATGATCTCCTGAAGGTTCTCGATTGTGTGTTTATCCTCCGTTCTTAAACCGTTGTGTCCGCTCATAATTTCCATTTCAATTATTAATTTTTCTTTCTGGAGATCCTCGTATCTACTCTGGAGTTCCTCATTTATTTTCTCCATTTGTTGAAGTTTCCCTTCTAAAAGTGCTCTATCTTTAACCTATACTACCATTCTTTTCTTTAGTTTGTTAAGATGACCCTTCTTAGCCTTTTTCCAATCTAGAAAGCTATCTAAGTAGCTGAGTTCGCTTTCATATTTATCAATTCTATCAAAGCCGTAGGATGTCATAGTTGTTTTTTTTTTTTTTTTTTGTAGGTTGTGTCTCTGGTGATACTTCCTCCCTTGTTCTTTTACGCGCCCCCTCTTCTTCCATTCTTGTAGGTGTCGCTTGAGCGTTGGAATGAATAACTGGTGAGTCTTCTCTTGTTTGTTTGTTTTTGTTTTCTCAACGATGGTGGTGTCCTTTGCATTGTGCCCCGTAAAAGTACGGACAACCCACAGCACACTAACGTACGGAGGGTTGGCTATACTACACTCGCGTTGATGCTTCAACTTCAGATGACTGTTGAGTCTTCACGGATTTAAGCCTTAGTAGTTTTGCAACTTGTTCTGTCAGGCTGCCACGAGGGTTATCTAAGTACCACAAATGACAAAATTAAAAATCACTCACCTCAACCATTATAGTCCAACAGATGATACGACATCAACACAGGAAATGATGATTCATGAGTTTTTACTTTTTAAAGAGTTCTTCTCTTTAAAATAATACGTGTATTGGTTTATAATGGTGATTTACACAAAATATTATTGTATTTTGCTTGTTATATTTAAAACACTTCACCAAATTTTATCCTAATTTCATTGTTGTGTTCACTAAAAACTCTCACACACAATGAACATACACACTTCACACGAAACCGGGCTCCTTTTGAGGAGCACGACGAATACACTTCTCCACGTTTATTAAGCATGTTACAACAACTTAACATATTGCTCATATTTGTGATCACGGTTATTTCATTTTTTCTTTCTTTTTTAACTTGTTGCTAGAATAATGAATTATTTTTATAGAAGGTGTACCTAAATGGAAGTACGTACAGAATGCTTTTGTTTTTAAATGTTCAATTTTGCACAAAGAGAAGCCACTTTAGGTTGTACCAGAAGGTCTAAAATTTGACGGCGAGAAGAGGCCTCGCCCACCGTCAGCTGCAGTGTACAGAGTCAGGCAACGGTATATGAGAATGCCAAATCAGGTTTATTGTTAATTGTAAAGAAACCGTAGAGACAAGAAATGTTGAAGTTGTATTCAAAACGTGACCAAACGCGGTACGTGGTACAACGTATGAGGAATTTGCATATATACAATTCTAAGAAAGAAAATTCAGTTTATCTTTTACCGGAGGGTTGAAATTTTGTCCGCGAAGACAGGCTTCGCTGTCCGCCAAGATGTGCGGGCATTGTGAGGGAAAATGAAAAGAAAAAAAAATAGTGACAAAAAGAAAAATAACATAAATTTTATTTCACCATATACTTTTCTGTTTCTATGGGCGAGCTATAATAGACTAAGAAAGTAAATAAAAAAAAAATTACATTTTGCTCACACTTGTGGTCATTTTTATTCCAAATTAAGTTTTTGCACTATTTCAAGAAAACTATTCATACCAGATTAATGCAATTCCTGCAAGACTTGAACCTACATACCTTACAGGGAAGTTCGTAAAAAAAATTGTTGTATCGCCATCTTTATATATATATATATATATATATATATATATATATATATATATATATATATATATAACTTTAAAATGTTACAGAAGGTTGAACATTTGACGGCAAAAAACAGAGGCCACGCTTACCGTCGAAAGCTGCGAACACAGCCGGCAGGTGTAGAGAAGAACACAAAATCATGTTCCTTTTCAATTGTAAAGAGACCGTAGAAGCTAGAATAGTGAAAGTTCTACACAAGACGTACTTAAACACAGTACATGCGACAACATACAAACAATTTGTATATACAAATTATTAACAGAGAAAATTTAGTTTATCTTTTACCGGAAGGTTAAAATTTAGTCGGCGAAGACAGGTTTCCATTGCCGCAATAATGTGTGGATACTGTGGTGGAAAGTGAGACGAGAAAAAATATTAATAAAAAGGAAAACAATATAAAATTTATTTAACTATATACTATTCTGCGTCAATCAGTGGACTATAAGTGAGTGAGAATGTAAATTAGAATACTATTACATTTCGCTCACCCTTGTGGTCAAGCTTGTTTCAAATTACGTTTCTACACTATTTTTGGGAAATTTTTCAAACCAGAATAGTGCAATTTGCACAGAAAGTGTATGAAAATACTGTGCATGGGAGTTGATATAAAGAATTGTAGTACCTCCAATTTTATGAAGGAAAATATACTTCAAATTGGTCCAGACGGTAGAAAATTTTACTGCAAGCACAGACCACACTGGCCGTCAAAGACTTGGAACGCTACCTGCAAGGATAGATGAGAAATTGAAATATTTTTTTTCCCACTGCGGATAGAAAAAAACAATAAGACTAGAATAGTAAAATTTCTACACGGAATGTATGCAAACACAGTATATCGGAGTAGGTTATTAGGAATTTTTATATTCAAATTTACAAAAATAATAATAAAAATCATAATAATAATAATAATAATAATAATAATAAATAAAAATAAAAATAATAATAATAATAAATAAAAATAAAAAAGTTATCACAGTTGTAGCTAAGGGTTGAAAATTTTCCGGCTAAAACGAGGTTTATTGGCCATGAAGATGTGTGGGTATGCAGCCTAAAAATAAGACAATCGTTAGAGCAGCGTGGGGGGGGGGGGAGATAAACATAGAAATAATGAAAAGAAATCACTAATATCCATTTCAGCTTCAAATAATTAACAATGATGTAGGGAGAGAGCAAACAACAACACTGTTGTTTATTCCTTCACATTCAGAATGACGGTCATCCCAGATTCTGTTTTTCCACTATCTTGACGAAAGAATTGAGTATAGATTAGTGACATTAGCATTCTACCTGTACCTAAACACTGTGCATTCGAATATGTATGATATTAGTACTCTCATATTTGCGCAGATAAGGCTCATAGTTGCCGTCAACATGCTCACAGTTGCCGTCAAAATGCTCACAGGTGCCGTCAAAATGCTCAAACTTGCCGTCACAATTTATAAGGTTTAAAAACTGCGGTAAAAAGTAAAGAAACATAATTGTTACTTAACCAGATACTATTTTGTGCCAATGGGTGAGCAATAAAAGAGTAAGAAAGTAAATTGGAAAACTTTTACATTTCGCTCACACTTGTGGTCATGGTTATTCTAATTTACGTTCTCCCACTATTTTAATGAAACTATTCAAACCAGAATAGTGCAATTTCTACATGAGGTGTACCTTGATCCCAGCATAACTGTAGGACGTAAATCTTGAAGATTTCATTTCATTTCATTTTTAATAATAATAATAATAATAATAATAATAATAATAATATAATAATAAATGTGCATAAATGTGCATAATAATATGTGCAAGAAAATTGAAATTTGGCTTAATACGGGAGGCGAACCACCCAGGCTGTTTGCCGAAATAAAACTCAGATCCCTGACGCCAGAAGCGCATATATTAACGGCTTAGCCACGAGGTGGCTGATACAGAAATAAAGCAAATTCCAATATTTTTATTTTCGCTAACGTTTGAAAAAATGAAATGAAATCTTTGAGTTTTACGCCCCACGGTTATGCCGGTTAGGCTAAAGGAGACGGTGATAATGAATAACGAATGAAATGGTGGAATGAATAAAGTGGGAGGAAACGGGAGAACCCCGAGAAAACCCACGCACACGGTGTTTGTCCACCACAAAGTTCACTTGGTGGGGGCTGGGATCGAACCCGGGACCCCAAGCACCAGAGGTGAACGCTCTACCACTGAGCCACCGCGGCCCTCGCTAACGTTTGAAATTGCTGTTATAGCAAATCACGTTTTTAACAAAACTGTGAAATTTCAACCCAAACCATGGCAAAGCACTATGTAAAGAAATAAAAAGAATATATATATTTAACCGCAGTGACACGGAATATATATAAAAATTCATCCATGGTTAGCAACAGCAAAGTATATAGGAAGGAACGACAGAAATCCGATAAAACGCGGTGTTGGCGTGTGCCACCTCGGTAGTAAAAGAAGAATTTCTTTCTGTGAACACGAATTTTTTTCAACGACATTAAATAAATAAATAATTTGATAAAAATTAAATACTTCTAAGGGAAGAACACAGCAAATGAATGAAGAGGTAGGTAAAAATTCCAAATTGAAATACAGGGCTGTGAAGTTCAAAATAAATAAACCATTATCATACTTCAAAATATGTGGTAAAAATTAAAAAGAAAACGTTTTGATAAGACATTTGTTGTACTCTCACGAGAAGATACACACATCGTCTGGAAATTGGTTGTTTTAGCTCACAGTTGTGTGCTTTCTACCGACTCAAAATTTAAAACTAAATCACCACATAAGAGTAAGCTAATGAAGTTCAACAAAAGAAAGCATACGGTAAAATGTGGCGGTGAGGGAGGGCGCAGTTACCGTCATGTAAAGTAGTCCGTGCACGCTTAAGTTTAACGGGAACCAGATGGTAAGCCATCTCGGTGATGGATGGCTTTGTTGCCGTCAAGTAAAGGAGCCCCTGCTGATAATGAGAGAAATGTACTATTTCTGGGAACGGACACATTATAAGGAGGTGTATGCCAGGTGTACTTGTCGGTGATAGTAAGACTACTGTGATATCTGTGTCACGGTGGCAGTAC
>NC_137459.1:155707872-155765372 GCF_964235325.1 Thermobia domestica | reverse complement strand
TTTAAGTTTGTCATTATAGATACCCATTTTTTAAGTTCCTTACATGTATTCAAACTTATTCCTCCTCTTGCCCCTATTACTAATGGACTAATATTCACGTTATTGACAGTCAATTTTTCTTTTACTGTGTCCATAGCCTGTACATCTTTTCTAATTTTTCTTTTTTTGCTAACTCGTCATAATGACCCTGTTCAAACCGTACAGTTACATCAACAATGGTAGCATTATTATCCTTTACTAAAACTAAATCTGATTTCAAAAGACCATTGTCTTTTGTCATAATTTCAGGTTCAATACTAACTCTGTAGTTGTTCTCTATAGCCCCATCTTTTACTAATTGAACAATCTCATTATGTCGATGTATAACCTTATTTTTGTTTTCGAAACATTCACATAACACATGAGCTAACGTCTCATTCTTACTGTTACATCTCCAACATAGAACAGAGTTCTTTTTCGAAGCTTGAGCTAAGGATACTCTAGTTCCCACAGTGTTTGATTCACGATTTATTGACCTATTGAAGATTAGAACAGTCATCAAGCTTGCATCATAAAATGCAGCGTTAATAATATTATCATTATGAAAATATCCGACTCCTTTACCTTGGAAAGGTAATTTCACCCACTCCTCAAATTTAGACCTTTCACATTGGGTTTTAAGCTTAGTGAACGCTTTGATAGGAATTGGCCATCTTAGATTAAGAGCATTTGCCCTTCTAACCATAAATTCTTCAACCCTATTGTTGAAATATAAATGCCGGATGAATAGATCACTATTATTACGCCAGACATTACCTCTTTTGAGTATGGCAAGTGATATTACATTTTTCATCCTAGGTACACGTGACCCACCATCTCTTTTCCGACTATATAGAGCAGATGGTCTGTTACAAAATGATTCAGGTGAAGCAATCTTTTAACCAAATTCCTAAGCAATTGGTCCAGACCTAACAAAAAATTGAGAGAGACCAGACCATTTACAAAATTATAAAAAAACTTTAAGAAGCAAGGGACTCAATGAGTCACCTTGTTTCATTCCTCTCTTGATTTCAAGTTCGATATCAAGATCTCTTTTTATAGTGGTAGATATATCTGTATACACATCATCAACTAATTCAACCAAGTCATTAGGGCAATCTCTAGCTTTAAGAACTTCAATTATTGCCTTATGTGGGATAGTATCAAAAGCTCTTGTAATATCTATCCCAAGAACAGCCAAACCACCATTTCTTTTGCTACTATACAAAATTTGGTTAAAAAGGAAACAATTATTATGAATACTCTCTTTTTCGGTAAAGCCTTTTGTCTATATGGTATTCCAGTACGCAATCTACTATCAATGATAGCACTAAAGATGCGCTGCAGTACTGAACTAATTGTAATGGGTCTCCAATTTTTAGCCACAGTAAGATCATCCTTTTTGGGGATCAAAGTTGTCCTATTTTTTTTTTTTTTTGCCATCCTATTGGTACCCTCTTTACAATCAAAATAATATACAGAAAGGCTTCCAATATCTCAATCACCTTGGGTTTGTCCAAATCAGCTCTTGTTAAGATGAAAACTGCTCCAGGCCCAGATGGAATAAGTTTTTTTTTTATTTTCTTGATGATTTCATCCTCTGTAATAGGATTCATCATTTTGTTTTTAGTTTCCTGATTGATTTTTTGTTTGGTAAATGACAATTCACAGGCACCTTTTGTTTCCCATAAATGTTGATACTATTGTTTTATATCACTATCTTCAGGTTTTAAATTGTTATCTTCTGTTAGATCAGCCAGATTATCATCCACTATTTTGTTCGCTAATATCCCTGGATTCCGATGATACATCCTTTGTGTTTTTGGCATACAGTTGTACTTTTTTTTTTTTTTTTTGCTTTTCTGACCAACAGTTCCTTTTTTGATGCTATCCTTATTCTTTTTGTTTGTTTCCCCATTTTTCTTTTTCTCGATCTCGCTCAGTATTTCGATAATTTTATCATTTATCTTAATGACCATAGGAACATCTATGATTATCTTTTCATCCAATATAGTTCTCAAAATCTGATACAGATTCCATAAATTATCTGCACTTGTCAGATCATTCACTAATTTTCCTTCAGAAGTTCCTTCATCGGTAATATCAGTTTCATTAAGGATGTTTTCAATATCCTTTTCTATTATTTCATTATTTATTCTCATATCATCTATAGGTGCTGGAGTTAGGAATATATCATCAACAGCCTCTTGTGTTGACTTAAAATCTCCAAATTCAATAACCGGATATTCATTTTGATTACCCAATAATTTTTGAAACCTTTCTTGTGCTCCAGCAATCTGGCTATCCGTCCAAATTACTTTAGAGTTTATTTGCTCTTCTGTTCCCTTATCACTAGCTATATATTCCTTTTCTTTCTTATCTTTGATAACATTTAATATGGTTAGTTCTTTTCTTTTCCTTAATTCTTCCAGATAGTTTTCTATATTTTTTTTTCTCTTTGAGGAAAAAGTCATCCTTGGTAATTCTATGATTGTTTTCATTGTTCTTCTTTTTCAATTTATTTTTCAGAGGAGTAAAACTGCTCCATCTTCTTTTTTGCTTTCCTAATTTATTTTCGGTGTCTTTTGTTGCCATCTCTTCTTTAAGTCCTTCACCCTCATTACCTCTTATTTTTTCCTTTCCATCATCATCTTGCAGTATTTCATCCAGGTTCCAAATCAGTTTCATTCCTCTTGAATTGAGGCTCCATATTTCCATTACATGTTGTCTCTAATTTATCTTCATCATCGGATATTTTCATTTTCAATAGTTTTTCTCTTATTTCACTCTCAATAAGTAATTCTGGGTCATCATCATTCGTATTTCCCAAATTGACATCATTTGTTGCATTGTTGGTATCTTCTATATCTCCTAAGCTCTCATTCACATCATTCCATTCTTTATCAGTTTCCTTTTCATCCGATGAGATTATTAACCTCTTAACACGTTTTCGTTTCAATTTTCTTTTCCATTTCAGAATCCTCTTCATTTTCCGTATTCTCGTTCATTTTCTGACGTTTCGATCTGAGGCCATATCTATTTTCATTCCCATTATTATATACACGTCTTTCATCCTCATCGTTACTTTTATGTTCCCTCTTAATCTGTATTGATGAGTTTCCCTCTTGTTTATAAACCGCATTCCTAGAAATTCGACCGATCCTCATTAATTTTTTTTTGTCTCTAATCTCACTTGCAGTGCGCCCTTTTCGTCAGTCCATTTTGGACCAGCTCCTGGGTTTTGTCTTAGTTTTTTTCTGTTGATATCTTCTAATTTTTTTCATTTCTTTCCCTAGGATGTTGCATTCGGGTAGGGGTACCCCTCCCATGAGAGGTATCAAATTTTCTATTGCAGTATTTGCATGGATATTTACCCTCAGAAACTTTCGGTCCAGGGCATTTTGGACGATGACAAGTTATATTATGGAATTTGTCAAAGATCTTATTACACGAAATGCATCTAAAGCAATAGTTATTCGTATGCTTCTTTTCCAAGTGAGTTATCAGTCCTTTGATGTTCCAAAAAATCTCTTCGGGATGATATGAGCAGTTAGCGTCTTCATCTTTTATAGGGTATTCTATTGTCAATACCTTTTCCATTATTATTCAATTTTAGCAATTTAATTAAAACAAATAAGGCAAAAATTTGTAAAATAACCACAAAATCACAATAAAATGGCTTAAACATTAAAAAACTAAGAAAATTCATCTAATACCAATTCTTAGTGAGATGGGATTTAGACGCGTCACAATGCGCCCTTAAATTTGTACATTCAGTATTATGTACCGTCTTGCGTCGTCTTTTTGAATTAAAAAGGAACACTAAGCTCCGTATCTCACGCCGTTCAACACCGTTAAATCAGCAATCTTAATCGTACACCGTTGAATTTGTACCCTTAATACAACAAATTCTGTTATATACCGTTGAATTTATACATCTGATACAGCACGGCTTACCTTTGATTAGATCCATTTTAACATATAATTAAGTATATATAAGCTTGTAATTAGAATACGAAAATACTTCCTGTTCTTTTCAAACTTGGCAACCCGTCCTTGACATCATCTCCCACAATACCTTTCATGAAGAAGACGAGGGTCAGCCATTACACATACACAAGAATGTGTCCATTTCCATAGCCTTCAAAATCCTTAATTATCTCGAACATCCGTTCCTGGATACCAGAAATCTAACGCATCAGTTTAACACAATTACCAACACCATTTTCTTATAAAATAAACGGCACACGGCAAGTATTTATATAAAGATAATAATAATTATTCCAAAAGTACTAAATATTAGGTAAAAACTCGTGTTGAGCTGTTTATATCTGATCTTGGTCAAGAATAGCTAGATTTAATTAATAGTATCTCGATTCAAAATCCATTAATATCTCAGACATCCTACAGCTGAGAGTATTTATATTTAAATTTATTAATATACTATAGTCAGACAATATTTACACACTACATAAACACTTTCACCGCTATCGTAATAGACCAAGATGGCTGCTTTAAATCACTTTTTTATTTTAGTTCGAATCCGTTGAAATCACAGCCATCCACGAAGCTAAGACCACTTCACTTAAATTTAAATATTAACAGGAATAGAACAATAGATTTTCCAGCTGAACACGCCCAAATTTGCTTAATTTCACACAATTCAACTTTCCATATAATCACACTCCAAATAATGGCTCCTTTAAAAATATTTTTTTGACAAAATCCATTTATATCTAATGCATCCTTAAGCAAAGGCCACTAATATTACAGTTTATATATGAACAGACAAAACTGTATCAAAAAGATGAATATTATAACTCCAACGAACCACCATTGACACAAGACTGGAGCAGCACAAAAACACGTCCGTCTCCCATGAAGTCACTTAAGAGGTATAAATATATATATATTCTCTTGAGAGTGCAACACGTGTCTTATGTGGAATGTTCCATATGCTCATAATTGCCGACTTTTGTATTTGCCGACTTTACTTTTTCCCACTCGCTCACACTTGCCAATCTTTATTTCTTTACACATACATAAAAGTGCTAGCAAGGGGACATGGGTCTCATGATAAGCAGGGGCTCCTCTGTATGACGGCAAATAAGCCATCCATCACCGACATGGTTTACCTTCTCGCTCCCGTTAAACTTAAGCGTGGACGGACTAAGTTACATGACGGTAACTGCGCCCTCCATCACCGCCATAACTTACCGTATGCTTTCTTTTCTTGATCTTCATTTGCTTTCAGTTATGTGCTGTTTTCTTTTTTAATTTGCTTACTTTCGCTCACAGTTGTTGTGTAATTTCCAGACGATATATAATCATCTTGAGAGTACAACAAGTGTCTTATCACATTTTTATGTTTTTTTTTTTTTTTTTTTTTTGTTTAATTCTCCCATTTGGAATATTCCATATGCTCATAATTGCTGATTTTATTTTCATTTGCTCATAATTGCCGACTTTACGTTTTCGCACTCGCTCACACTTGCCGATCTTTACTTCTTTTCACATACATAAAAGTGTTAGCAAGTGGAACATGGGTCTCACGATAGACAGGAGTTTCTCTATATGACGGCAACTAAGCCATCCAACACCGATATGGTTTACCTTCTCGCTCCCGTTAAACTTAAGCGTGGACGGACTTGTTTACATGACGGTAACTGCGCCCTCCATCACCGCCACAATTTACCGTATGCTTTCTTTTGTTGAACTTGATTAGCTTACACTGATGTGGTGATTTCGTTTTAAAATTGGTTGTTTTAGCTCACAGTTGTGTGCTTTCTATCGACTCAAATTTCCAGACGATGTGTGTATCTTCTCGTGAGAGAACAACAAAGGTCTTATCACTACGTTTTCTTTTTAATTTTTACCACATATTTTAAGTATGATAATGGTTTATCTATTTTGAACTTCACAGCCCTGTATTTCAATTTGGAACTTTTACCTACCTCTTCATTCATTTGCTGTGTTCTCCCCTTAGAAGTATTTAATTTTTATTGAATTATTTATTTATTTACTCTCGTTGAGAAAAATTAGTGTTCACAGAAAGAAATTCTTCTTTTACTACCGAGGTGGCACACGCCAACACCGCGTTTTATCGGATTTCTGCCGTTCCTTCCCATATACTTTGCTGTTGCTATAGTGTGCACAAAGTCCCTTGAAATTTTAACCTATCTGCCACGATTATGCACCGGACCAAAGAAATCCAATAAACATATCTTTTCTTGAGGGGGTGGGGGGTGGGTTGGTTTTGTGAGAAAAACCATGGATGAATTTATATGTATATTCCGTGTCACTGCGGTTATATATATATAATATTATTTCTTTACATAGTGCTTTGCCATGGTTTGGGTTGAAATTTTACTTTTGTAGTTATAACAGTTTAGTTAAAAACGTGATTTGCAATAACAGCAATTTCAAACGTTAGCGAAAAGTAAAAATATTGGAATTTGCTTTATTTCTGTATCAGCCTCGTGGCTAAGCCGTTAATTTATGCGCTTCTGGCGTTAGGGATCCGAGTTTTATTCCGGCAAACAGCCTGGGTGGTTCGCCTCCCGTATTAAGCCAAATTTCAACTTTCTTGCAAATATTTATTATTATTATTATTAAAAATGAAATGAAATATTCAAGATTTACGTCCCACAGTTATGCTTTGATCAAGGTACACCTCATGTAGAAATTGCACTATTCTGGTTTGAATAGTTTCGATAAAATAGTGGGAGAACGTAAATTAAAATAACCATGACCATGTGAGCGAAATGTAAAAATTTTCCAATTTACTTTCTTACTCTTTTATTGCTCACCCATTAGCACAGAATTGTATCTGGTTAAGTGACATTTATGTTGCTTTACTTCTTACCGCATTTTTTAAAACTTATAAATTGTGACGGCAAGTGTGAGCATTTTGACGGCACGTGTGAGCATTTTGACGGCACGTGTGAGCATTTTGACGGCACGTGTGAGCATTTTGACGGCAACTGTGAGCATGTTGACGGCAAATATGAGCCT
This sequence comes from Thermobia domestica, assembly GCF_964235325.1. Lineage (NCBI taxonomy): Eukaryota > Metazoa > Arthropoda > Insecta > Zygentoma > Lepismatidae > Thermobia > Thermobia domestica. The sequence goes on along the minus strand of NC_137459.1, from coordinate 155,758,340 downwards.
TATCTGCGCAAATATGAGAGTACTAATATTACACATATTCGAATGCACAGTGTTTAGGTACAGGTAAGCTGGTAATGTCACTAATCTATACTCAATTCTTTCGTCAAGATAGTGGAAAAACAGAATCTGGGATGACCGTCATTCCGAATGTGAAGGAATAAACAACAGTGTTGTTTGCTCTCTCCCTACATCATTGTTCATTAATTGAAGCTGAAATGGATATTAGTGATTTCTTTTAATTATTTCTATGTTTATCTCCCCTCCACGCTGCTCTAACGATTGTCTTATTTTTACGCTGCGTGCCCACACATCTTCATGGCCAATAAACCTCGTTTTAGCCGGAATATTTTCAACCCTCCGCTACATTTTAAACTGCAATAATTTTTTTTATTTTTATTTATTATTATTATTATTATTGTAAATGTGAATATAAAAATTCCCAATAACCTACTCCGAATACTGTTTGCATACATTCCATGTAGAAATTTTACTATTCTAGTTTTATTGGTCTTTCTATCCATAGCGAGGGAAAAAATGATCTCAATTTCTAATCTATCCTTGCAGGTGGCGTTCAAAGCCCTTGACGGCCAGTGTGGTCTGTGCTTGCAGTAAAATTTTCAAACTTCTGGACCACTTTGAAGTATATTTTCCTTCATAGAATTGGAGGTACTACAATTCTTTATATCAACTCCCATGCACAGTATTTTCATACACTTTCTGTGAAAGTTGCACTATTCTGTTTTGAATAATTTCCCAAAAATAGTGTAGAAACGTAATTTGAAACAAGCTTGACCAAAAGGGTGAGCGAAATGTAATAGTATTCTAATTTACATTCTCACTCTCTTACAGTTCACCGATTGACGCAGAATAGTATATAGTTAAATAAATTTTATATTGTTTTCCTTTTTATCAATATTTTTCCTCGTCTCACCTTCCACCACAGTATCCACACATGTTTGCGGCAATCGAAACCTGTCTTCGCCGACAAAATTTTAACCCTCTGGTAAAAAAAAAAAAAGAGAAACTAAATTTTCTCTGTTAGTAATTTGTATATACAAATTGTTTGTATGTTTTCGCATGTACTGTGTTTAAGTACGTCTTGTGTAGAACTTTCACTATTCTAGCTTCTACGGTCTCTTTACAATTGAGAAAGAACATGATTTTCTGTTCTCTTCTACACCTGCCGGCTGCGTTCGCAGCTTTCGATGGTCAGCGTGGCCTGTTTGCCGTCAAATGTTCATCCTTCTGTAACGTTTTAAAGTTCTATATATATATATATATATATATATATATATATATATATATATAAAATCATATAAAGTTGGCGATACAACAATTCTTTTTACGAACTTCCCTGTAAAGTATGTAGGTTCACGTCTCTCAGAGATTGCGAGATTGCATTAATCTGGTATGAATAATGGTACTAATCTGGTAGCTAGCCCTTTGAAACAGTAAAGTATATGGTGAAATAAAACGTATGTTATTTTGTTTTTTATCACTATTTTTCCTCTTTTCGTTTTCCCTCACAATGTCCGAACATCTTGGCGGACAAACCCTCTTCGCGGACAAACCCTCCGATAAAAGATAAACTGAATTTTCTTTCTTAGAATTGTATATATGCAAATTCCTCATACGTTGTACCATGTACCGAGTTTGGTCACGTTTTGAATACAACATCAACATTTGTTGTCTCTACGGTTTCTTTACAATTGACAATAAACCTGATTTGGCATTCTCATATACCGTTGCTGACTGTGTACACTGCAGATGACGGTGAGCGAGGCCTCTTCTCACCGTCAAATTTTAGACCTTCTGGTACAACTTAGATTAGCTTCTCTTTCTGCAAAATTGAACATTTAAAAGCAAAAGCATTCTATACGTACTTTCATTTAGGTACACCTTCTATAAAAATAATTCATTATTCTAGCAACAAGTTAGAAAAGAAAGAAAAAATGAAATAACCCTGATCAGAAATGTGAGCAAAATGTTAAGTTGTTGCAACATGCTTTCTTACTCTACGATTGTTTAATCATTGAAGCAAAAATTTATATTGGCGAGTAAATTTTGCATTATGGTTTCTTAAACCATTTTCCCCCTCATATTTTAAGTTGCATCTGCCACTGGAAGCACTGCTACTTGCTTGCACCTTCCACGAAAGTACTTCAGTACACGTTTAACTTGGTGCCAACTCTTTAATTTGCAGCGCTGCTCACAAAATACCTACGTTTGAAAAGATATATCACGTCTCAATTCTATCTGTGAATTAACAACGATATGTTATTCGGTTCATCGTTATTCACATTCCAACATATCTGTAATCAGTCACTTAGCTCATCCCTTAAGTACACGCATAAAAGAGGTCCTAATTTTCATGCTCCTTCACACGAATATTCAGTTTTTTTTCATATTACGGGATTCCATGGAACGCTCCTTTGTAAAAAAAAAAAAAAAAATCCTCCATGTTTTGATTCTGCTGACAGCGTTCAATTTCAACTTTAGACTGGATTTTGAGCTCTCTTGGCGATAAGCGGTTAAAGTTTTCCAAGGGAGATACGTGTTAAACTTTGGGCATATTGACGGCAACCATGAACCATTATGTTGGCAACTATGCGATTTTAGTCCGCAATTATGAACGAAAAGTCGGCAACTATGAGCGTTTTGACGGCAAGTGTGAGGATTTTGAACGCTACTGTCAACCATCTGACGGCAACTGTGAGCACTATGTCCGCAATTATGAATGAAAAGTCGGCAACTATGAGCGTTTTGACGGCAAGTGTAAGGATTTTAACGGAAACCGTGAGTTTTTTTTTTTTCGATGATTCCTTCCACCTACTTAGATGAAAAATGTTTCCGTACATTCTCGGTAGAGATTTCCCTTCTCTAGTTTCACTGGTTTTCTTTCGGTAGTAAAGAAAAAAGAAAGAAAGAAAAGAAAAAAATATTTCAAATTCTCATCTACTCTAACCGGCGGTGTTCGCAGGTCTTGACGTTAAGCGTGGGTTATGTTTGGCGTCAAATTTTCAACTTTCTACAACAATTTAGAGTCTCTATTTCTCTCTCTCTCTTTTTTTCTTTTCTTTTTTTTTTTTTTTTTTTTTTTGAAAAGTGGAGATACAATAGTTCTTTATAATAGTACTCAAATGCACAATATGCAGATACTACTCGTGTAGAAATAGCACTTTTCTGGTTGGAATAGTTTACTTAAAATGTTGCAAACACGTAATCTGAAGATAGCTATGACCACAAATGGGAGTGAAAACTAGAAGTTATTTTTTTTCTTACTCTGTTATTGCTCGCGTATTGACACAGAATAGTATATTGTAAAATAAAATGTAAGTTGATTGTTTTTTTATCGGTATTTTTTAAATTACTTTCCCCTATAATATCCACACATCTTCGCGGCAGCGAAACCTATCTTAGGCGGCAGAATTTCAACCCTTCGGTAAAAGTTGAACTGAATATTCTTTCATAGAAATTTTGTATATATATTGAGATTCTTTGTGCGTTGTCCTAGGTACTGTATTTCTATACGTTTCTTGTACAGCTTGTAAGGTTTTCTTCTCATTCTGAAAAAAAAAACGGGTTTTTGTGATCTCATGTCACCCTTCCTGGCTGCGGTCGCAGCTCCTCACGGTCAGCGTGTCCTTTTTCTGCCGTCAAAATTTTAACCCTCTGGAACATTTTAAGGTCTCTTTTATTTTAATAAAATGAGAATACAATACTTCTTTTTACGTACTCCCGTGCAAAGTGTCCTGGTTCACGCTCTGTACAAATTGCACCATTCTGGTTTGAATAGTTTGTTTTAAAATAGTGCAAAAACTTAGTTTCGAATCAAAATTACCACAAGGGTGAGCGAAATATAAAATTTCTTCGCACGTTATAACTCTGCAAAACCGTCCACTTAAATGGGAAATTTCTTCATCCCCACTTTGCACCAACTAAAATAAAAAAAAAATATTCACTTTTGGAAATTTTCCTGTGAGTTACTCCCGAAAAGCTACAGTTACGTAAAAATTAGCCAATATCCTCCTCGGTCCCTGCGTCGCCTCGAGGCGACATGAAATTTAGTAGTCCTTCAGTCCCAGGAATAAAAAAAAGAAGCCTTTAGTCCCAGCGTCTCCTCACGACGACATGAAACACTACATTTTCCAACAATTAGTTTATAAATTTGTAACGAAACTTATTGTTGTTGGCTGTTTCTATTTTTAGATCATGGTTGGAATTATTTAGAAAAAAAGATTTGGCAACGTCGCATTTGTTTTTACCTCAGAAAACATAGTGAGAAGTTGACTCCTGGTGAAGACAGAAGTTTTGCCTCAAGCAGACATAGGTAAGCTATTATTTCGAGATTTAATTAATTCTGCAATTGCATGATATTCTCACGACATTGTAGTTAAATGTTCATAGTATATTTACAAAGAATCAAAAGATCAAAAATATTACTAAAAGTATCCAGAATCATGTTGCAAGTTTTCGTGTCTTCTATAGGCGACATTGGGACCCAAGCTTGAAACACGAAAATGAAGAGGACATTATACCTTCAATTCTTGCACTTGCATTTAGGGAACTTCAGGCAACAATAAATTCATTTTTCTTATTTATTTTATCTACATTCACTACTAATAATGTTCGGAACATTGTTTTGGAGTTTACGACTTCAATCATGAACTAGTATTATTCCGATTTTCTTTATGAACTCTTAAATTCACCATCTATTTAATTTTGGAATTTTGAACTTTTATTAAAGGTCTTTAATATTTTAAAATGCGGGTTGGGATAGTGGATAGGAAATATAGGTCTATCTGAAGAAATCAAGCCTTGCCTTATTGATGGTATGATCCCAGTATTTAAATGGTGTGACAGAATTTAAATAGAAAAACTCTCGATCGGGATGGCCGAAAAGAAAATCGAACCTGAGTCCTCGCATTATTCGCCATTTAGGGCCCAATCTGTAACCATGTCGTTCCCAGCGTCCCCAACAGGGGACATAAAATATGACGAATTTATTATTTGTTTACAACTTTAAAATCAGACTGGCAGCATTGAAAACTGTTTACAGGGGATGCTCATTGATTAATCATCCCCTGTAAATAGTTTTCAATGCTGCCACTCTGATTTCAAAGTTGTAAAGAACTAATAATTTCGTCATATTTTATGTCCCCTGTGCGGAACCCTGGGACCGACATGGGTAAAGTTAGTTTGTGATCACTCTCTCTATATATCTCTGTAATCATTATTGTTTTGTTTTTAAATTTGATAAACTGCCTTTACATCTCTGCATGGTATTAATTACTTTTTATTTCTTTCCAGATTCTAAGAAATTCGTTGACTGGGTAATGGATGAGCTTGATGGTGATGTATCAGACTATGATCTTACTGATGATGAATATAATGATCCAACTTATGTCGAGCCACATAGTGAAATAGAGAGTAGAAGTGCTTCTGAAGAAGAAGATGGCAAAGATCAAGATGGAAGTGAAAGTGAAACATATTTCAGTGTTCCTGATTCAAAACGGAGAAATTTTTGGAAGAGAACTGAGGACTTCAATCCACTGCCACCAGCACCCGAGCATATTGAAGATGAACAAAACCCGGTAAATATTTCTCCTTATGACAATTTCAGTAAGTACATACCTGAGCAAATTTTTATTGATATGTGCACCTACACTAACCAGCGATATTTGAGTGATACAGGTAAGGAACTAAAATGCACGGTTGAAGAAATGAAAACATTTATTGGCGTAACCATTATCATGTCTTATCTAAAACATCCCAGAATAAAAATGTATTAGTCTGGAAAAACTAGAGTAGAAGCTGTAGCTAGTAAAATTACAAAAAAACGATATTTTCAGTTGAGGCGTAATTTGAAAATCAGAGACGATTCTTCAGTGTTACAGGAGGAAAAATGTGCAAATAAGTTTTGGAAGGTTCAACCTATAATTCAATCAGTGCAAACAGGTTGTAGGTTAAATCCAAGATCAAGAGACATGTCAATAGATGAACAAATGATACCATTTTGGGGGCATGTATCTACTCGCCAATATGTGAAAGGTAAACCAAATCCTTGTGGTATAAAAAACTTTGTTGCAACAGCACCAGATGGCCTTCCTTTGGACTTTTTCTTATACCAGGGCAAAGGTGACAACATTCTTGATGATGACAAATTCAGTTATTTAGATATCGGTGGAAAATCGGTAAGCAAGCTCTGTGAAACTCTACCTAAAGGTGTCACCATTTACATGGACCTTTTTTTTCTTCAGTTCCACTTCCTGACGTGTTGCACTCCCATGCGGAATGCCAAGGTACAGGCACCATTCAGAAAGGAAGAATACCGACCGATTGTTCTTTGAAACCAGATCAAGTTATGAAGAAAAATAGAGGGTCGATCGATCAAGTTGTGAGAAATGATGGTCAAATTGCTGTCATAAAATGGTACGATAATAGACCAGTGACTCTCGTATCATCAAAAGAGGCTTCAAATCCAATCGATATGTGTAAACGATGGTCAAAGAAAGAGAAAAACGATATGAAGAAATTCAGCGACCTGCAGTTATTAAATCATATAACAGAAGTATGGGAGGTGTGGATCTTCTTGATAGAATTATTGGCATGTACAGAATATCTGCACGTACTAAAAAATGGACGGTTCGAGTATTGATGCACTTTGATTTCTCCATCGCAGCTTCCTGGATTGAATATAGGCGAGACCAAATAGCATTACAAACTCCGATGAAAGATATTTTAGATTACCTAGATTTCAGGCAGAAGATAGAAGAATGGCTTATGCAAGATGATGGACAGGAAGATACTACTGATCCCGAATACGTTCCTCCTCATTCAGAATCAAGACATCCACGAGCCATCGTACCACATCCATCTGACGAGGTACGAAGGAAAAGCGTTCTCCATATTCCTGAATTTCCTCCTTTAGTTAAAAAGAACCGATGTCACTTACCAGGTTGCTCTTCAAACTCAGCTAGAATAAGATGCTCTACGTGTAAAGTATTTCTTTGTTTGCAGGAATCAAGAAATTGTTTCCAACTCTATCATCTCCTCTAAACAAGGGTAAAAAATTGTGGGTTTACTTAGTGCACTAAACACAGACTGCAAAATTCTAGCACAAATGGTGCATAACATATACTGTAACATGTTTATACTAAAAGCGGTTTGGGTACAAAACCTCGCGGCCAGAACCTTGCGGCGACAACCTCGCGGACCAAAACCTCGCCTGGCCAAAACCTCGCCTCCCAAAACCTCGCGGGACAAAATCTCGCCGGGCCACAACCTCGCCTGGCCAAAACCTCGCCACCCAAAACCTCGCCACCCAAAACCTCGCGGGCCAAAATCTCGCGGGCCAAAATCTCGCGGGCCAAAATCTCGCCGGGCCAAATCCTCGCGCCCCAAAATATCGCCATACCCAAAATCTCGCCTGACCAAAATGTAAATGTTCCAACAGATGATAAGAATGACGGTATAAAAGACGCTGTTTCAGAAGAAGTATCACGGGTATTTGACCAAGTCCCGCGATACCATATAAAAAAATTCTATTTCTGTATTAGAGGATTTCAATGTGAAGGTAGGGCGACAGGATGTTTTTAAACTGGTTATAGGGAAAGAAAGTCTGCATAAGGAAAGTAATGACAACTAACGAGGTTAGTTTCGTGAACTTTGGAACATCCAAAAACTTAAAATTTTAACAAAAATCTAATAATATTTATGAAAATATGAAACAATATAGGAGTTTTTACGACGTCCCTTGATTATGTCCTATAGGTTAAAGGAGACGTAGATGACCAGGATGAAGGAAATGATCGAATAAAGAAAGTGAGAGGAAACGGGAATAACCCGAGAAAGCCCACGCACACGATGTTTTGTATCTTATTATTATTATTATTATTATTATTATTTGTAATCTGGAATTGCATATTAGGAAACACATTGGGTAAATTTTAAAGAAAAGTTTCATTCGCGGCGAGGTTTTGGCACGGCGAGAATTTGGGCGGCGAGGTTTTGGCCCGGCGAGATTTTGTCCCGCGAGGTTTTGGGCGGCGAGGTTTTGGCCCGGCGAGATTTTGTCCCGCGAGGTTTTGGGCGGCGAGGTTTTGGCCACGCGAGGTTTTGGCCCGGCGAGATTTTGTCCCGCGAGGTTTTGGCCGGCGAGATTTTGGGCGGCGATGTTTCGGCCGCGAGATTTTGTCCGTATACCTATCTACCACTAAAAGCAAATTGTTTTTAACACCAATAAAATGTTGTACAAGGAAACAACATTAGTTCTATGTGAAAAATCGAAAAATACTTTAGTATTGATTTTAAGTGTACTTTCGTACTTTAGAGTCCCAATGTCTCCTCCAGGATACATTAAGTTCTCCGCAAACCACGTGACCTAAAAAGTAAAAAGATCCATTTTCTTACTAAGACAAATGTAGTTATGTAAATTTTAAAGGAGGAAGTAGTTTTTTCAAAACTTTTTTTCCTTGGGACTGAAAGACTTCAAAATCTCATGTCGCCTCGAGAAGACATTGGGACTAAATGAGTTAATTTTTTTTAAATTCCTGGGACCGTTAACCCTCTGGAACATTTTAAGGTCTCTTTTATTTCAATAAAATGAGAATACAATACTTCTTTTTACGTACTCCCGTGCAAAGTGTCCTGGTTCACGCTCTGTACAAATTGCACCATTCTGGTTTGAATAGTTTGTTTTAAAATAATGCAAAAACTTAGTTTCGAATCAAAATTACCACAAGGGTGAGCGAAATGTAAAATTTCTCCGCACGTTATAAGTCTGCAAAACCGTCCACTTAAATGGGAAATTTCTTCATCCCCACTTTGCACCAACTAAAATTACATATTATATATATATATATATATATATATATATATATATATATATATATATATATATTCACTTTTGGAAATTTTCCTGTGAGTTACACCCGAAAAGCTACAGTTACGTAAAAATTAGCCAATATACATCTACAAGAAGCGTCCCATAATTTGGCGGGGGGGGGGCGTGAAAGGTGCAGTATAAATAAACACTTCGTTGCTTTTCTTCTTCCCAAATTTAGTAATCTTATAAATTATGACGGCATGTATGAGAATTTTGACGGCAAGTGTGAGCAGTTTGACGGCTAGTGTGAACCATCTGACGGCAACTGTGAGCCCTATGTCCGCAATTACGAACAAAAAGTCGGCAACTATGAGCCTTTTGACGGTAAGTGAGAGCGTTTTTACGGCTTGTGTGCGGATCCTGACGGCAACTTTGAGCATTTTGATCCGATGATTCCTTCCACCATGAACCATTACGTCGGCGACTATGAGTCCTACGTCAGCAATTATGAACGAAAAGTCGGCAACTATGAGCGTTTTGAGGGCAAGTGAGGGGATTTTGACGGCTAGTGTGAATCTTCTCACGGCAACTGTGAGCATTTTGATCCGATGATTCCTTCCACCTACTTCGATGAAAAATGTTCTCGTTAGAGATTTCTCTTCTCTAGTTTCACTGGTTTTCTTTCTGTAGAGAACAAAAAAAAGAAAAAAAAGAAAAAGAAAAAAAGAAGGAAAGAAAGGAAAAATGAAAGAAAATTAAAAAAGTGATATGAAATTATGTACTCTCACGGGCGGTGGTGACGTTAAGCGTGGGCTCTGTTTGCCGTCAAATTTTCAAATTTCTACAACAATTTAGAGTATTTTTTCTTTTAGAAAAGTGCAGATACAATAATTCCTTATACGTACTCGAACGCACAATATCCAGGTACACTTCTTGTAGAAATTGCACTTCTCAGTTTTGAATACTTTCCTTAAAGTAGTGCAAAAGCTTAGTTTCGAATAAAAATGACCCCAAGTGTGAGCGAAATATAAATTTACTCTAATTTACTTTCATACTCTATTATTGTTCACCCATTGAAAGAGTAAAGTATATGATTAAATAAAACTTATGTTTTTTTTTTCGCTTATCACTATTTTTCTTCTTTCCACTTTTCCGCACAATGTCACCACATCTTCGTGCACAGCTACACCTCTCTTCGTCGGAAACTTTTCAAACCTTCGGTAAAAGACAAACTGAATTTTCTTTTGGTTAGCTTGTGGCTTCGCCCACAAAGCCCCTCCTTTTGAAGGTATTTCGCCCTTGCTCCTCTTATTCTCACAATTCTAAGGAATTTCAAGTTTACTTTCCTATTTCAACTAATTAAAAGATAAGATTTTGGATCCCAAGAAACCGCCTATTTAAATAACATGGTGATTTCTTCATCCCCCTTTAGATCCCTTAAACTTAAAAATATTCACTTTTGGCAATTTTGCTGTAGGTTAGTCCCGAAAGCCTACAATCATGCCAAATTTCATCATTCTAATCCTGCCACAAGTACCTGAACATGTTGGGGTCCAGAAGACGTCCCTTATAAATCATATATATTTTTCAATTCCCAATAAAACCACTCTTACGTTGAAAATTTTCACTTCTGCTGATTTACTTAAGTAACGCAAACGAAAACGTACAAGAATACCGAATTTCACGTTTGTATTCCAATTCCAAGTAACTAAACTTTGAGATTACAAGTCCAAATAAGGGCCCATTTAAATAACATGGAAAATTTCTTCATTTCCCCTTTAGACCTCTTAAAAATTAAAAATGTTCACTTTTGGCAATTTTCCTGTCGGTTAGTCCCGAAAAGCTACAATCATGTCGAAATTAGTCATTGCAGCTCTACAGGAAGTACCCAATAATTTTGGGATATCAAAAGGTGTCCCATAGAAATAACATGGGAAAGAAAATTTTCAGTTCCCCATAAAACCACTCTAAACCTGGAAATATATATTTTTACTTGCACAATTAGATAAGACTAACGAAATTGTACAAGCATACCGAATTTCAAAGTTTTATTCCTATTGCAAGTACCTAAAATTTCAGATTATAGGTCCGCAAAACCGTCCATTTAAATAACATGGGGAATTTCTTCGTTTCTTCTTTAGACCTCTTAAAAATTAAAAATATTCACTTTTGGAAATTTTCCTGCGACTTACTCCCGAAAGGCTACAGCTTCGTCAAATATGGCCATTATAACTCTGCAGGAAGTGCCTCATAATTTGCGGTGTGAAAGGTGTCGTATACGTAAAGCCTTCGTTGCTTTTCTTTTTCTAACCACATTTAGTAAATTTATACATTTTGAGGACATGTATAATAATTTTGACGGCAAGTGTGAACCATCTGACGGCAACTGTGAGCCCTATGTCCGCAAATAGGAACGAAAAGTCGGCAACTATGAGCGGTTTGACGGCAAATGTGAGCCCTGGGTCGGCAATTATGAACAAAAAGTCGGCAACTATGAGCATCGTGAAAGCGAGTGTGAGCACTTTGAAAGCACGTGTGATCATTCTGAAGCCAACTGCGAGTATTTTGAATATAAACATGAAAAATTATGGTTTCAACTATGAGCCCTATGTCCGCAATTATGAACAAAAAGTCGGCAACTAGGAGCGTTTTGACGGCAACTGTGAGCCCTGGGTCGGCAATTATGAACAAAAAGTCGGCAACTATGAACATCGTGAAAGCGAGTGTGAGCACTTTGAAGGCACGTGTAAACATTCTGAAGCCAACTGGGAGTATTCTGAAGATGAACTCGAACCATTATAGTAGTAGAAAAAGGGGGCTTCTGCGCCACTGACCCTCTACCCACTTTCTCAGTCCTGCCTGAAGCAGACAACGAATTTCCCAGTGCCGCCTGACACACTATGCCGGACGACACAAGGGCGATACGAGAAATAGAGCACCTTGAAGCATACACCCACGGTCTTTTACGACCTCTATTTTAGGGGTGTATTCATTCCCTTTTATGAGCACTTTTTAGGGGGTGTACTCGTTCCCTTTTATGAGCACTTTTTTCAACCCCTATCTTCCAACGGCCTATTTAACATAGCTCATATTACATAAGACTATGTAACATAGCAGAAATTACGAACACACAGCAGATAATACATAAGACTACGTAAGATAGCAGGGGTGAACTCGTTCTCTTTTATGAGCATATTTTCCAACCCCTATTTGAACATTGCAGAAAATACATAAGACTACAAACACATAGCAGACGATTCATTCTCTTTTATGAGCATATTTTTCCAACCCTTATTTGAACATAGCAGAAATTACACTGGGACTACGAACACACATCAGAGCAGATAATACATAAGATTCGTTCCACCCCTATTTAAACATAGTCCATTTTAGGGGTGGACTCGTTCTCTTTTATGAGCATATTTTCCAACCCCTATTCGAACTTAGCAGAGAATATATAAAAGTACTCCAACCCCTATTTTAACATAACGAACATAGCATAAGATTCATTCCCTTTTATGAGCATTTTTTTCAACATAGCAGTCAATAAGCAATTGGCCTATTTTTCCATGTTGGGACTAGCTCTGTTGGTAATTATAAATCAGCCCAACAGATGGCAGTAAAATACAGACAGAAAATAATGGTTGATAGTTTTTGCTAATAGATGGCATTGCCGGCAGATAGGAGAAAAGAATGATTGATTAATAATTCTGCTAAATATCCTTTTATTCAGAGATTTTTTTGTCTTTCCAATTGTAGCGCAATTGGTGAAGTCAGCAATCTAAGAACAGAGATTCGGTCGATAATGTAGATTCGAATCCTGTTCGGAGCCGTAATAATTTATAACTTTCGCCGGGTTATAAAGGATTACATCTCCATAGATTTTTGAATAAAAAAAATATCTCTCAAGTGGGAGATGAAGAGCTCCAATGCCGTGCCATGGCAGGGGGTTTCAGTGCCTTAGTTGCAACCTGGCCCCCAGGCAATCATCTCCCAGTTATGAGAGATAGCGTTTCTCCGAGAGGAGTTTTGAAAAAATTTACAATAATTTATTAGGAAAAAAGACATTTTATTATAGTATAGTTAGAAAAAAGGGACAGAGAGAGCGGCTTTGATTCATTAGAAATGCTATAAACATAAACGTTAAGAATAATAGCTTATTAGAAAAAAAGCACTAGTTTGTGTTCTATAGTTGGAAGCCCCAATTAAGATTAAAAAAAACAGCAAACATTACTTGATCTACAGCGTTAAGAATAATACGTTATTAAAAAAAACACTATTTGGTATTCTATAGTTGGAAGAGTTCACATTAACGATAAAATATGGATTCAAAGCAACAATATGGTATGTGGAACAATTGGATTACAAAGACAAGTTATGGCAGACATATGAAACGTATTCATTCATTATCATCACCAAGTAATATTGTGAAAAGACACAAAAAAAAACTAATCAGGGGGTAAAGACTGCATTCGAGCGTTCCCTTAGAACTTATATTTTACCAGATGAAAATACTGAATACTATTTATGTGACACACCGTTTTTAAAGCGTATTAAGCCGCAATGTGAATCAATTATAAAAGAAGCTTTGAGTATTGATCATTTAGTTAAAGTCAATTGCAGTTTAACCACAAGATTTATAAAACCTTCATCACCAGATGTTATAACAAGTTTTCCTGTTGTCTCCGGATATCAAGTAATCCAACCGATTGATGATATCAGCAAAAAACTGGATGAAATATTCCAAGACTTATGTCACTTTCAAGAGGAAAGATGTATTCAGAAATCAGGCTGGAGTCTATGTTCTGAGCCGGAACATAAATTAAAAATTGATGTTGATAAATATATTCCATTGAGAGCATGAAGTTATATAGATTTGCCAGATTGGATTAAAGCTAAAAAATGCGTACTTAATATAAAAAATAATGATAATCATTGTTTTGTATGGTGTGTATTAGCAGCGTTGCATCCAATTTCACGACAAAATCATCCTGATCGTGTGTCTTGCTATGTTCAATATCAAAATGAACTCAAAGGTATATTTGAAGGTATAGAGTTTCCTATTGCATTAAAAGATATTAAGTTTGAGAAACAATATTATGAGCATACTCAAAACACTATTTCGGTAAACGTATATGGATGTGACAATAATATTTATCCATTACGTGTAAGTGATGTTACCGAACAATGTGATTTACATGTTGATCTGTTATACTTGACTCACGAAGATGGTCGAAAACATTTTTGTTTAATTCGAGATTTTTCACGCTTAGTTCATAGTCAATTAACGAGAAAGAAGTGTAAACCATATATCTGTCGACGATGTTTTCAATTCTTCAATACACAAATTAAATTAGATAATCATTTGGAGCTATGTACAAAGCATAAAAGTATCACGAATCGAAATGCCTAATTTTGGTGAAATACTTAAATTTAATAAACTTGTGACCACTTTAAAATTGGATGCAATAATTATAGCAGATTTTGAAAGCATTTTGAAACCAATTAGCGGTTCTGATAATAATCCTGATATATCGTATAGCCGTCCTATTCAGCACCATGAGCCTTGCAGTTTTGCGTACAAAGTGTGCTGGAGTGATAATACACCAACGAAACCTGTACTTTACAGACGAAATAAAGACTGTGATCGATCTGCATCCGATGAATTTTTGTTTCGCACAGAAAATGAATTATATAATATTATTCAACGGATTCACGATAAAAAAAACAAATGCATGTATTGACATTTGAAGAGGAAATGTATAAGACAACCACTGAATGTCCTCTATGTTGTAAGGAATTTACATATGAAAATTACAAAGTTAAACACCACAACCACCTGACAGGTAAATATATTAGTCCTTTATGTAATAATTGCAACTTAGAAGTAAAACGGCAACATAATTTCGTGCCTATATTCTTTCACAATTTATCAGGATATGACATTTATTTGTAAAAAAATAGGGTGTATGCCTGGAAAGATCAATGTAATACCACAAACTGAAGAACGATATATATCATTTTCAAAATATTTCACTTTTGGCAATCAAACTGTAGAGCTTCGCTTTTTAGATATGTATCGATTTCTGCCGTATAGTCTGGAGGCTCTGTCATCAAAATTGGTAGATCAAATGAAATTTACTACATCTTTCTTTGGGGTTGATAAAATTGATTTAATCACTCGTAAGGGGGTATTTCCTTACAAATATATAACATCACTTAATAAATTTGAGAGGAGGAATTACTCCCGAAGGAAGCGTTTCATAATACTTCAACTGGTTTAATAAGTAATGAAGATTATTCGTACGCTCTCGCAGTATGTTATAGATTTGATTGCAAAATACTGGGTGATTATCATGACCACTATTTATTAAGAGATGTATTACTTACTGCTGATATTTTCAATAATTTTCGAGATGAGTGTATGCTAACGTATCAGATCGATCCAGCACACATGTTTACAACACCTGGATTAGCATGGAATGCTATGTTAAAATTTACTAATATTGAACTTGAATTGCTTTCAGACATAGATATGTATATGTTTTTAGATTTGAATATTCGCGGGGGAATCACACAGTGTTGCCAAAGATATGCAAATAGTATTGGAAATGATTCTTGGATTGCGTATGTTGACGTAAATAGTTTGTATGGATTTGCAAGGGCGGACTATTTACCATATGGAGGATTTCATTGGGATACATATCCTGAACAATATACTGTAGGAGATATCTTAAGTTGGTGTATAGATAAGGAAGAAGGTTGTTTTCTTGAAGTAGATTTGATATATCCAAACATTTACATGATATACATAGTGATTTTCCGATAGCGCCCGAAAAGAAAAATAAAAAAGTTAATGTTAACCCTAGATAATAAATCCCATTATGTGGTTCACTACCGACTTTCACAATTTTACATTTTACAAGGTCTTAAACTTACAAAAATTCATAAAATTTTATGGTTTAAACAGGGTCAATGGTTAAAATCATATATTGAACATAACACAAAATTACGAGCACAAGCCACTACATCCATTGGTAAAGATTTTTATAAACTTATGAATAATTCACCCTACGGTAAAACAATGGAAAATGTAAGAAATAGGGTTGACATTCAATTGGTATCCGATCGACTGAAAGCTCAGAAACTTTTAGCATCACCTCGTTTAAAATCTAGAGTTATTTATAACGATGATTTGGTAATGTTTAACATGGAGCGTTCGAAAATTAAATTAAGCAACCTATTTATATTGGTGTTGCAATTTTAGAATTATCGAAACTTGCAATGTATAATTTTCATTATAATGTAGTGAAAGCAAAATATGGTGGTAACATCAAAATTATGTATACAGATACAGTTTCATTTACCAGATATTTAGAGATAATTTATAGAATGATATGAAAGAAATGTCTGATTATTTTGATACTTCTAATTGTCCGGAAAATCGTGCTTTATATAGCACAAAAAATAAGCAAGTTTTAGGAAAAATGAAAGATGAAGTAGGGGGACTTCCCATTATAGAATATGTTGGGTTACGTGCTAAAGTATATGCAATTCGCACTAAATCTGATAAAGAAATAAAAAAATTAAGGGTATAAGAAAAAATGTAACACGTATGATTTCTATCGAAGATTTTAAGGATTGCTTAAACAATAATCGAACTATTAGAAAGAAACAAGCACAGTTTAAATCTAAAGAACATGAAATCTTTACAGTATCTGTTAATAAAATTGCTTTAGATCCTCATGATGACAAGCGATGTATTCTTAATTGTAACATTCATACATTGCCATGGGGTCATTATCAGTTACCATTGAAATATTGTGATAAGTGTAAAATGTAAAATAAAATCTTTTTTTAAAAGAAGTTTTTCAATCGAAACAGCATAATGATAATCAATGTAAAATATGTAAATAATATTTTAGGAGAAATATATAGAAGTGATGTCCTATCAGGATGAAAGAAAAAATATTGTAAATGAATTACATAAATCTGCTAGAAAACACTATGCTAGAATTCCTGTTATTACCACAGGTATTCACGATTTATGGCAGGCAGATCTTGTAGAAATGAATAGTGGGAATTAAAAGGTTTAGCAAAAATTAATAAAAATTATAAATATTTATTGACTGTCATAGATACATTTAGTAAAAAAGCATGGGCGGTGCCTGTGAAACAAAAAAAAACTGGTGAATATGTTGCCAAAGGTTTTGAGTCGATTTTAAAGCAAAATCAGATAAGTCCTAATTATCTTCAGACGGATAGAGGCAAAGAATTCTACAACACATACTTTACTCAATTAATGAAAAAATATAATATTAAGCATTATTCTACATATACTGAAATAAAAGCTAGTATTGTCGAAAGATTTAACAAAACATTGCGTAATTTAATGTGGAAACGCTTTACTTTACAACGTAATTATAAATGGGTCGATATATTACCAGAATTACTAAAACAATATAATCATACTAAACACAGCACTATCAAAATGAGACCTGCAGATGTAACCAAAAAAAAACATGAACAGGTTTTATTATCAACCGTGTATTGTAAAAAATTTGCTTCCCTTAAAGGAAAACCAAAATTAAAAGTGAATGATTATGTTAGAATAAGTAAGGCGAAGAAGCAATTTCAAAGAGGGTTTACTCGTAATTGGACGACTGAAATCTTTCAAATAGCTAAAGTATTCCTTACAAATCCACCGACCTACCACTTAAAAGATAGCAAGCAACAACCTATACAGGGGCGTTTTTATGAACAGGAATTAATGAAAACCAAATATCCTCATACATATTTGATTGAAAAAGTTTTGCGGAAGAAAAATAATAAAGCCTATTTGAAATGGTTAGATTTTCCAAAAAGTGAAAAATCTTGGATTGATTTTAAGCATACTCTATTCTAAAAAAAAAAAAAAAAGAAAAAGAAAATTCAAAGCCTTTATATAGGTGAATCATGTCGTCCCAAGTATTTCTTGTAGATTTTATAATTTCAAAAGGTGAATTTTATATTTTAAATTCTAACAACACTGTAAATTTTCGTTGCTTAGTTAAATTATCATCATCATCACGAGGTTTATCAGTATCACAAGTAAAAGGTATATTATATCAAATTTGTTCTTCAACAAACGCTGTGTTTTTATGTAAAGGAGAAAATAAAAGCAAAATATTTAAAAACGTTATTTAAAATAAATAAGATATATCTGTAATAGAGAGAGATAAAATCATGTAGTGGAAAATTCCTTTTACATGTATGGTAGCAGGTCCTACAGGCTGTGGAAAATCATATTTTGTTAAAACATTTCTTGACCATTATAGTAAGTTATTTAAAAATATTGTATGGTGTTATGGTGAATGGCAGCAGTTGTATGATTCTCTTTCAGGCTGCACGTTTAAAAAGGTATACCTCGAAATAATGAATTTCAAGCACACGAGGGTCCACATCTTGTAATTATTGATGATTTAATGCGTGAGTGTGACCATCGGATTGTAGATATTTTTACTAAGGGTAGCCATCATAAAAATATAAGTGTAATATTTATAACACAGAATATTTTTCATCAACAAAAGGGAATGAGGAATATTTCGTTAAATTGTCGTTATATTGTTTGTTTTAAAAATCCTAGAGACCAAGCTCAAATTAATTATCGGGCACGACAATTGTATCCAGGTAATACAAAATTTATTCAAGAAGCATATCAAGATGCAACTCGAATTGCACATGGTTATTTACTTTTTGATTTAAAACAAAATACTCCTAATGAGCAGCGAGTTCGAACAAATACGGTATCTTTCCAACAGATTCTTTTAATTATGTGTATGTGCCTGTAAAAAATAATTGCAATATGGTTTATATTCTAACAACTATTTGTGCTTTAATAGCCGTAAAAAAATGATTAGTAAGGAAAATGCACATTTGTTAAAACTTTTAGCAAAGTCAAAACCGAAAGCACGTAAGGCAATTTTACAAAATGCAGATCCTGATTTAATTCGCTCTATTTGCGAATTTTCCTATAACGTATTACAGGGAAATGTTCCGTTAAATAAAACAGAGATAAATAAATTAAAAATATATAAAAAGGAACTGAGATATTTGGTGAAAAAAGGTCCGTCATTAAACCAAAAAAGAAAACGAATAATTATACAAAAATGTGGTTTTCTTATTGCATTGCTTGCACATATTTTAGGAGGTGTACCATCTAGTTTAATTAAGTAATTATGCAAAACGCACAAAAACTTATTTTAATCTCACCAGAAAAATTACATTATTATCAAACGATATCTAATCTTGATGATGAAATGAAAGAAATTTTAAATAATAAAAGTTTAAATGCAGAAAAAAAATGGGTACGATATAGAGGTTTTACAAAAATATTTAAATATAATTCAAAAACCGGCAGCAGTTACAACAGCAACTACTACTACTAGGGATAAAGAGGAGGAGGAAGAAGAGGAGGAGCAGGAGGATGAAATAATATCTACTCTCCCTGAAATTTGTAAACGTAAAGCAAGACCTTTATTACGTAAATTGAAACAAAATCCTAATATTCAATGGGATGATAATGGAAATGTGAATATTAATAATAAATTAATTCCAGGTGCAAATATATTAGATTTGGTATCCGATTTTGTTAGATGTCGTAAGAAAAATATTTCAGTTGCCGGTTGGAAACCTTTTGCTACATTATTAGCGAAAGCCAATATACCCTTAGAGTACATAAGTAATCCTCAACGAATAGAATATATTAGAAAACTCACAGAGGACGAAGATGATGATGAGAATGAAGAGGATGGTCCTCCACCCCGTAAACGCAAATAGGGTACTTATAAGCAATAATACTAATATTCTATTGTAATCTATTGATATTTTTGAGTATATAGAAAGAAATATGAATAATCCGTACTTTCATTATTACACTAATCAAACAGGAGGTGGTTGCAATGTATATAAAGGTACAGCATATCAAGAAGGTTATGGCATTGGTAGTTTTCTAGGAGGTTTATTCCGCACTGTATTTCCTTTATTAAAACAAGGTGCAAAAACTGTTGGTAAAGAGTTGATACGTACAGGAATTAATGTAGCAGGAGATGTACTAGATAATAATAGACCTATTGAAGAGTCTGTACAAGATCGGTGGCAAGAAGCTAAAACAAATTTAAAAAACAAAGCTCAAAATAAATTAAATCAGGTGTTGGTAGGATCTGGAAGAAAAAGTTCATTTTACATCAACAGGTTGTGGTGTGAAGCGGATAAAAAGATCCAAAGATATTTTTGATTGATTGATTATGGAGCAAAGTGATAGTTTTTATCTCACATTTCCTAGCAATAGTTCTATGGAATATTTTCCTCAAAATAGTCTTGCTTGTTATACTACTACATTATATCATCCTATTGTACTGCAGAAGGGGGTGTGGGAAACAGCTGTTGTTGAAGTACATTATACAAGTTCATTTCAGAATGTTTCCAAATATACAAATAATATTTATTACCGTATCATGAATACAAAAAGCTGGAACATAACTCAAATCTTACCAGGCCACTATTATCATGTTGATGATATTATATCTCAAATTAATCACAAAAGTTATGTATTAAATTTACAATTAAAAGTTAAAGCATCAGTAAAACGAATTGAGGTTAATATAGTAATAAAAGATCAAGAGAAGCATATAGAAGTAAGCCTATGTCCTGAACTAGCCAGAATACTAGGTTTTGATCATATACAACAGGAAGATATTGCAGTTGTTCATCATGCTTGTTATCCACCTGATTTACAAAAAGCGCTACCTACACTTATGTATAATTACAGTGATATTGTAGAACCACAAATGGTAGGTAACACCATAGCTCCATTGTTACGTATTATAAATACAAATATTACAGAGCATGGTATTAATAATGTACTCCAATGCGCCAAAAAATTGCGCGTATACTGTAACTCAAGATTTTTCGCATTTATTTCATTTTCCGTACGTTTATGGGTAAAATTCAGTTATTAGTATGTGGAGATAATAGAAAGCAATCCATCTAAGAAGATATTTCCAAAAAATATAATAAAGTAATAAAAATATAAGCAAAAACAAAGTTATGCTCGGTTTTGTGTATACTGGCAACGATGATTTCTAGGGATTTTTTCACTAGCAGAGCACGATTGCGGAGGGAATTCAGTAGGAGAGTCAAGGAGTTGGATCAAGGAACTGGATAGTGGAGTAAAAGGTTGCATTTATTGGTTAAAACCTAGTGTGTAGATTGCCTGCCAAATATAAATTAGCTTCTGTAACTAAGATATCGTACGAAAATATTGAATTAAACAGAAAAACTCTTATCTTAAGGTTCGAAGCGATACGGACCATGGTTATGAAGATTATTTCTTAAAACAAAAGAGCCAACACAACCAAGCCTTCGTTGTTAGGTGGATAGAGTGGCGGACTCATAGTTATTTTATTATTTTGACACCACATCGAATCCCATCCCATCGCATCCCATTTTTTTTTTTACAAAACATTATATTTTTATATTAATAAGAACCAAAGCAATATAATAAGGACAACTTACTGATATTTTGCTGCAATGACGTATTTATCCAGGATTAGAGAACTATTGTTAATAGCTATTATTTTTTGTTCATGCTGTTGTATAGCTTCTCTCATCCTGTTTTCTTGGGGAAAGAACAATTTTGTCTCGAACGAAGTGTGAAGGATATATACGGGCAGAAAAAGACATCTTAGTACCAAACGTGATTTATCGTGATGAAATGCACTAGTTTGCCATTATTAAAAAAATGAAGTTGGCTTTTCTTTAGGTTTTAGCTATTTTTTTTCTTTATAAGACTATACTTTATGAGGCAAGGTGTGGATGGACGCGCTAGGCGATAGAAGAATGAAAGATAGATTAAGGACAAACACTTACAGTTCTTCTTGCCGAATTGGTACTATTTGCAATGATATATCGGATAATACGGTATGTGCTTTGTTCCACATACCGTATTATCCGATATATCATTGCAAATAGTACCAATCGGCAAGAAGAACTGTAAGTTGTTGTCTTAATCTATTTTTCATGCTCTGGAGTCTATCGCCTAGCGCGTCCGTCTACACCTTGACTCATACGTCTATCATTCAGTGCAGACACGTATCCAGGTTTTCTATCCGGAGGGGGCCCAACACGAATCCTCGTAAGCACGTAATTCTAATGTTTTAAAAATATCAATAATAATATCAATAAAAATATCAATAATAATATCAATAATAATAATAATAATAATATTAATAATAATAATAATAATAATAATAGTAATAATAATAATAATAATGCAACAGTTCTTTATTTCTCTCAAACTTTTTCCTACTTTTCATTTATAAACCGGTTTACTTTGGAAACTGCATTATAGCACAAACAAAATGAAACATATTTTCGAGAGAAATGTAACTAAAAAAACTGTCTGCTACGTATATCATATAACAAAAATAGCAAGAAGACATTGAGTGTATCGTTCTAATATATTAAAGTTAAAAACAGAACGGAAAAGAAATGTTAATCCTATTTAAAACTGTTCTTTAATTTCACCTGGTATGTTCTTAGAATTATAACAAGACAACAGCACATTGCCCAAAGTTTGAACACTGACTACTAGTAAACTGATATAAAAGAACCTCAAAAGGGTAAAAGCAAGTTTATTGAAAAGTGCTTGAGTTTCGGAGAGGGACAGCTCTCAGGCCCTCACGCTGGATACGTCCCTGATTCAGTGCAGTGCAGTTATTTGTTATAAAACATTATTATTAGATGCGTAATATGTAAAATTATATCATAAGTTTTACTTTTAATAGGTCTTTTCTTAACACATCCATATTATCCAGCGTTCTGCCTGCCTGTTTATGTCGGATAAGCGAAACTCTACTGTATTTCCAAAGCTAGCATATACATGAACTAGAATTGTATCGTCCTAGAACAGACAATAGTCTGAAATGCTTATATTAAAAGGCTGGAATAAAAAAAGCATAAGTACTGTTTTGGAAGCGTGAGAACAAATTAAAAACAATTCAATATATTTCCTAGGTATCAGATTATCATTTTATTGTGTCGATGTGTATTCTTTTTCAAACATAGTTTTAAAAGTCATACCATTTGCAATATTCTTAAGGAAATCGAAAGAAAAACTCCTATGTGCCTCATAGCAAAGCGGCTTAAGTGCATGGTCCGAAACCGATTCCCACGTTAAGGTATAGATAAAGTTCCCGTACTTCAAAAATGCAAATCCGGGACGCTACTAAATTACGAGAATCTTTGAAATGCTTAAAATTGAAATAAGTGTTGAATACTAATTTACTTTCCTCCGTTAGATAGAGTTGTTCAAGTATTACGTTATCACATTTTTATTCATTTCACTAGATCTTCCAAGGACGCCAATTTCTCTGTAAAATTGGGGGGGGGGCATTCAAATGCAGAAGATATATATGAAGATTTTAAGACAAATTACACTCAAATTATGCCAAATATTGTATATTCATAAATACGAAGGAGGCCTACATGAGCTTTGGGCGGGCCCGGCCCCCCAGGATCGGCGACCTTGCCCTCTTCCTAGTTAAGTAAACGTAAGCAGATGATTTACTCCCTCCCCCTGGTAAGCAAAATTGTTTTTTTTTTCCCTCAAGATCTGTTGTGTTTCGTGAAATAACAGCAGATATTTCCTGATTACTTAACCATCTAAATGAATGTTTTCACTTAGAGCCATCCGGTCGATTCGCGTTGCCTGGGACTAAAATAAATTAAGGGTCAATAATGAAGATGAGACTTCCATATCAAATATGAAGAGACATGTGGACCGGAGATCTTTCTTTGTTCCAACTTTGATTTTTTTCAAATCCATGATGGGAAATTATATTACGAGTACAATTTTCGAAATTAATAGTATACAATCGTAAAAATATCTTACAAAACAATGGTTTATTGCAAAATACTTTGACTCAAAGAATAAATTACAAGTGATAAACTTGTTATTTTTCCTGAAGTGTCTAAGTCTTGAATGAGACGGAAGCTCTCGAGCGTAGTGCTTGGATCGATTGCCACACTTGTTCTACCTTCCCGTAGCGCAGCCTTGATTCGACTTGATCTTAAACGGATTATTCAGAAGTCGAAGTCGGAAGATGTTCCCCATTTTTTCAAAACACTCTTGGTCGATTACAATCTGCCTCACTTGTAAGGGGACAACCCCATGCCGTAAGCATCGGTGGACCATCGATAGGCAACTAGCGACATGTCCCCAAAAATTGGCGGTCCCGCAGCCAAAAATTGGTTCCACTTCCGTTTTGAAAATTGTACCACCACCGGCAGAGAAGCGACGGAACGCCAACGAACCACAAAATTATTCCCCTAAAATACGTTAAATCGCCTATATGCGTAATTTCTTTGCATCAAGGTGTCTAAAAAGATTAAAAAAAACAAAACAAAAGTGCCCTGAGCTGGGCGTGAACCATCAACCTTAGGGTTACTAGTTGCGTGTTCTTCCGAATTCGCCACGGAGGTGGTTGTGAAGAGACAGCTTGTAGAGTGATAAATCGTTGAAGTCATTTTAATATTTCTAATCAGAGTGCTCCTTTAACCGTGTATATTTGAAGGTAACTGTTTGGAATCGGATCAAATGCACTCGTCATGTAATTTTATAACAAAATGGCAAGCGTCTATTTACTTTTTTCATAGTTCTCCCGTATTCACTTGCTAGTGATCGGCGACAGTTGCTAACTAAATTCATACAATTATACGCACCCGTCAAGATTTTTCACTTCATGATGTAAAGACAGGAGTTACTCTTGACCCCCGGAGCTCAAGTATTGTCCTTATAATAACAATTCGTCAGGGAAAAATAATATATAATTATAACCGCATGCACATGGCTGGCGATAGTTCATGTTGGTCCCTTTACGATTCTCCGTGACGAATCAAACGAGCGCGGACCAAATTGAAGTCCTCGTTCTTACGTGGTGGTAACTTCAATACCCCCGATTCTAGATACCTGCTTCGACTCGACGAATCCCTGCCACTAGTGGCACACTAGTGGCAATCCTTCGACACGTCGCTATATCGACGATCGCCATTTACCGGCAAGTGGGTCACTAGGAGTTGGCGACGTTTACGGCATGGGGAAGCTAATAAACAAACAAAAAAATAATAAATCTAAAGCCTAATAGAAAAGTTTTCCGAAAATTTACATCTAGCAAAATCATTTGTTGGTATTCCAGAACTGTGAATTCACCTTTATTCATAATTTACTTCTATCGTAGTTTTGATGTGAGAATGATATGTCTGAAACTGTAACACAGGTCATTAATTTTTTTTTTTTGCTTTAGTCAGATTTAGCAGTTTTACTTAACAGTCAGTCAATTTGGATCTGTGATATGAGAGTTTTAGAGATTTCCTTAAATTTTTCATTTCTAAAACAGTTTGCAACTAACACCATTAGCGTATCTCTTTCGATATTTCCATATGTAATAGCTTGGTCACTCTCAGTATATTTCAAACAAACTATTTACCGTGTCTTACTCCATTAATCCGAACTACATTTTATATCCAACAACTCTGTGCATTTTTCCTTAAATCTGCAAACTTTCTACTAGGTTAAAACTCAGTATTTTCTATTTTCTTCCTTTCTTGCTAAAACGAAAGTGTTCTTTAGACAACCTGAAGTGATCACTCTATACTACATTATGTTGCATAGGGCATTTTATGTAGCATATCATTTGACAGTTGGACATTTTCTTTTTATATTGAAAGCAACAGGCATTAAGTCCTTCTACATTTACATGAGAACACATTCTTTTTAATTCGTGGAATTGTGCCAATGCACTAAGTCCTGAGAGTGTTTAAGATAATAATAATAATAATAATAATAATTATTATTATTATTATTATTATTATTATTATTATTATTATTATTATTGACTTAGGTTTATCTGAATATTAAGCAATATTTCACAAAAAGCTGGTATTTTTAAACAAATGTGTTCGATATCAAGTTTTCATAAAGTAGTCACTCTCTTCTATAAATAATTTCAGAGGGGCCGCGGTGGCTCAGTGATAAAACGTTCACCTTTGGTGGATGGGATCCTTGGTTCGATCCCAACTCGCACCAAGTGAAGTTTGTGGTGGAGAAACACCATATGCATGGGTTTTCTCGGGGCCCTCCCGTTTTCTCCCACTTTCTTCATTCCACCATTTCATTCATTTCTCATCATCACCGTCTCCTTCAGCCTAGCCGGTATAACCGTGGGTCGTAAAACCTAAAGATTTGATTTCAAATAATTCCAACCCAAACAGTTGCAGGAAGTATGTCATTTCGAATAAAACAAACTACTCTATAAAATTCTGAGTATTATTATTTTTTATATAGGGTCTATACAATTCTAGCGGACCTTATTCCTAAATCGAAGGGTAAGATGACTAAATTCACCTCTTATTATTATAAATTCATTTCAATTGAATCAGTTAAAATAGTTGGGAAAAATTAGAAAGCCATACCATATATCCCAGTGTGCCACAACCGGATAACGCGGCACACTGGCGTTCCCAACAAAATGAACAGTGTGACGCAAACTTTTACCTATTATTTACAAGAATATTTGTCGAGTTTATTGTATTTATTATTATGAACGATTCCTCCACGGATCAGCTGTCTGTATACAGTTAAACAAACAAGTATCACATTGAGGGAATGGGTGTAATTATTTACTTTAATAGTAATAGAAATGTATATTTTCTTGTATTTTCTACCGGGAATAACTGCATCCGGTCTAGAAAGCTGGGACTAACAACAAAGGAACCCGATGCGCCAAACACACACCACCTACGCACTTTAATACACCAACGAAGGTGCAGACTATTCATGAGTTAAAATCTCTCATCCAATGTATTCTCCTAACATGTCTCCCAGCGATCACAACATTTTTTGGTATCTCAATCACTTCCTAGTAGGATAGCTTTACCTAGAGACCACTGATTAACCTGGTATTAGATGTTTCACTTTCTTACCTTTGGAGTTGACAGTCATCGGTTGGACATCTCACACGCAAATATCTAATATTAACAACGTTTCTTCTATAATTTCGTAATATTGTATCATTTCTTTGTATTATTCATTACCTTGGTTAGGCTTGTTTAAACACTTTTCTCTTTGCACCTACTTATTACCTATACCTTAACGTTGGATAAAAATACACTAGCTCTCACCGGGAATCAAATCCAGAACCAATGCACTTGAACCATTTGGCCACAACAAGGCACATTTAAATTGAAGTTTCGATTTTGTTAGGAAAATTGTGATTAGGTGTAACATTTAAAAATATATTTGAGAATGGACACGGATGAAACGCACTGAATTTTCTCGATCGAATTTCCTGAACTGACTCGTGTCAGGCTGCAGCTATTACTGAAACATTTATTTCGGAAATGCGAATAAAATAATGTGTTTTGGAAAACTTTGTTCGAAGCAACTTATGTCCAAAAGTAAAAGTACCCATTGGTCATATTTCTGTTAGAAATAACTTATGCCATATATTAGAATTATTAAGGAAATAATTGTATGTGAACTATGAGCAAAAGCGTCTGAGTACTTTCTGAGAAATCGTCAAAAAAGTCATCCCCAAGAATAAAATATCCCTTGTGTATCTTTTCAGCACAAACGAGTTATGCTATTTTACGAAATACGAACAAAATTGCCAGAGTCATTCTCGACAAAATCGTAGGGTAAAACTTGCTCCGAAAAGTAATATACCACTTCTAGCTTTTTAGGATGATGGAATTATACCATATCGTTAGGTTATTTATGTGACATTTATTTATGAAACATGAACAAAATTGCGTCAGGCGTTAATGGGAAAATCGTCGGAGAAGAGTAAACTACCTGTTCTGAATGTTTACAGGACGAGCGAGTTGTGTCATATTGTTAGGTTATTAATGATACAGTTATTTATGAAATGTGATTGAAAAAATTGTTCAAAAAAAACGCATCCCATACAGTAAATTACATCTTATGTATTTTTTAAGAGCAATGATTCATACTATATTTGTAAAAAACAAGCAAAATCTTTACAGCTGTTTTTGAAACAATTTAATTATTTTAAATTTTCATCCTTCAGTAAACTGCCCTTATTTTTAGGTGTCGGAGGATATTGAATTCGAAACGACGAAGTATTATAAAAACTTAATGTCTAGAATTCGGTCCAGATGCGTCGAACAGTATGGCCTCTATTCGAATGCATGTAAAAGCGTGACGAACCGACAAACTAACAGATGGACAGACATCAAAATCACTTTTTCGATATGTGGGGGCGTGGAACTTGAATTCATTGAAGTCTCGAATTCGATTGTTATCACTATTACTACAATTTCTTCTTTCGTCGCTTGAACGTGAAAAAGAATAGGAATACAACGACACGTAAGGTGATAATTTGTAATTCCCAAAATTTAATGAGTTACGTTTAATGTGTCGCCATGCTAGAAAAAAAGCTTATGCCTGTTTGTTATATCATTTTAATATCAGTTTTTCACGCTACTATATAACGTAGAAATATGGTATGATTATCGTTCATATTCATTCCATCTTTTGCAAATATTCGTGTTCCGCATACATAGATCTGTATAATTTAGTTACGTTCAACGAAAGCATTCTTGCATTTGTGGATATGAAAAAAAAGAGAGAGAAAGTCAATACTCTAAAAAGGAAAAAACACAAGCACACACACACATAAACGATAATTTAACATCAGGTCCATGTAACAAGGGGTAAGACTAGAAAGACTGTCATGGTCGCGTATGTTCTTCCTCCTGTTTCTGACACACAAACCCGAAGTGAGTTGTCTGCTGTTCAAGAACGGGAAGTAACATACAAGACTATAAACTGAAAACAATAACTGTTTCCAATAGTACACGTATTCTAATACTGAATAAATACGTCGATTAAAGTACACTATCAACAAATTATTTCCTTATTATATTGTTTCGGTTCTTATTAACATCAAAATTATAAACTTCCTATAATCTTTTGTAAAAAAATGGGCTGGGATGGGATTCGATGTGGTGTCAAAACAATAAAATAACTATGAGTCCGCCACTCTATCTAACTAACCACGAAGGCTACGTTGTGTTGGCTCTTTTTTCTTTTTTTAAAAAAAGAAATAATCTTGATAACCCTGGTCCGTATCGCTTCGAACCTTAAGATAAGGGTTTTTCTGTTTAATTCTATATTTTCGTACGACATCTTAGTTACAGAAGCTAATTTATATTTGGCAGGCAATCTACACACTAGGTTTTAACCAATAAATGCATCATTTTACTCCACTATCCAGTTCCTTGATCCAACGCCTCGACTCTCCTACTGAATTCCCTCCGCAATCGTGCTCTGCTAGTGAAAAAATCCCTAGAAATCATCGTTGCCAGTATACACAAAACCGAGCATAATTTTGTTTTTTGCTTATATTTTTATTACTTTATTATTTTTTTTTGGAAATATCTCCTTAGATGGATTGCTTTCTATTATCTCCCGATACTAATAACCGAATTTTACCCATAAACGTAAGGAAAATTAAATAAATGCGAAAAATCTTGATTTACAGTATACGCGCAATTTTTTTTTTTTTTTTTGCGCATGGGAGTACATATTTTTGACAATCCTCATTATGTCACCGTGCAACGTAAACAATTTGATCAAATTATTATTGATTTAAGATATAGTACAGGGAATCCACTTCCTTTCCAATATGGCAGTGTATGTGTAAAATTACATTTTCGTAGAGGTAATACGGTATTGTAAATTTTACCATGTGTGAATATTAATAGTAAGAAACGAAAATGCAGTGTGAGTGTATGAAATCAGAATTAGATTTATTTGCTGGTTTACCCACTCAAACCAGTATTATAGGTAATAAAATAGTTCCATATAAACCTGTGGCTACAATAGCTGATAATGCACCAATAGAATTTGTAGTCCCCGGTCATGGGGATGACTATATTGACTTACCGCACACAATGTTATATGTTAAAGGTAAAATTACTAAATCAGATGGTTCGAATTTAGCTTCTGCCGATAAGAAAATCGGCCCTGTAAATGATTTTCTCAATGCAATGTTCAGTGAAGTGCAATTATATTTGAATAATCAACTTATTTCCTACTTCTCACATACATATCCATATTGATCGTATATTGAAAAACTACTAAATTATAATGCTAATGCTAAATCAACGCATCTTCAAACATCAATGTGGTTTAAAGATACTGCAGGTCATATGGACAGTGTGGCCGATGGTAATTGAGGATTTAAACAACGTTTTCTTCTCAGTACTTGAAGTCAGTCATTTGAATTATTGGGTCATACTCATGCTGATATTTTCAATCAGGAGAAATTTTTAATGAATGGTGTACAACTGCGTATTAAACTAATTCCAGCTAAACCTACATTTTGTCTAATGGGTGACGCAGATGCTGATGGAAAAGTTGTAATTACAGATGCAACATTGCTTGTGAAAAGGTTGATGTATCACCAGCAGTTAAAATAGCACAAAATAAAGTATTACAAAATCCTAAATTTAGAATAAAATATTCTCTAACAAAACTGCAGGTGAAGACAGAAACTCTGCCACAAGGCATTAGGGATAGTACACTTCCAGATCTGTTTTCAGGCATAGTGCCTAAACGTACTATTATTGGTTTTGTTACTAATACTGCTTTCAATGGTACTTATCAAACAAATTCATTCAATTTTCAACATTTTAGTATGTCGTTTTTTACACTGTATGTTGATGGAACGCCTGTGCCATCCAAACTAATACAACCTGATTTTGATAAGCTATATATACAAGAATATTCTACGTTATTTACAGGTTCAGGTATTTATTATTCTAATCAAAGTAATGATATTTCACTTGCTGAATATCCTAATGGTTATAGTCTACTGGTGTTTGGTTTAACTCCCGATTCTAGCGCAAGTGCTGCATTTCATACTAGTCCACAACGGCAAGGAAGTGTGCTGTTACAGGAGATGGCAGTGCTTCCTTAAAATTAACCTCTAAACGTAATTATTTATGGTGAATTCTCTTCAGAATTAGAAATTGATTTCCAGAGAAAAATATATATTAATTAATTAATTTAAAAAATTGTTAAATACAATTGAACTTTATGAGGCACTACAACAAAATCTGCCTAAAAATCATTTTATTGGTGTATATGCTGCAGATGAGTTACCTCTGTTTATTCATACATTTCCAGCCGCCATAATTATAAATACTGATTCTAGTGATAAGCCTGGTGAACATTGGGTTGCTGTTTGTATATCTAATATATGTGTGGGAGAGTATTTCGATAGCTATGGTATACCTCCCTATATACGATGACGATGGCTATACTTAACTCAATTAAAAGAAAGGATACTCTTTGGAAAAGAAGTACTCAAAATCCATTCAATTTAGGGCTTCGCGAAAGATAGAAGCAATATCGCAATACTTTAAAGAAAATTATCGAGAATGCCAAAAAGACCTATTATATGAATAATCTGATAGAAGCAGGGAATAATATCAAGAAAAAATGGGAGATCATCAAATCGGCAATAAATATTCAAACAAAGGGAAAACATGCGGAAATAAATATCATTAATGAACGTGGAACCCTTATTAATGACCCGATAAAAGTAGCAAATGAGTTCAACAGTTTTTTTCGTAGGGGTTGGGACGGACTTGGCGGCCAGTATAAAATCATTACCAGGGGACCTTTCTCACCATATATCTCGAAATGTTGAGGCAAGTCTATTTCTCAGGCCTGTTAGTGAAATTGAAATATGTAGCATAATTAGGGCTTTACCTAACAAATCAAGTACAGGACATGACAATATAAACACAAAAATTATCGAAGATTCTAGTAAGGAAATAGCACCCATTCTTGAACATACAATTAATAGAACTTTAGAAACAGGAATATTCCCTGATGGATTGAAAATCGCGAAAGTAATACCAGTGTACAAAGGCGGTAAGAAAACATGTAAAACTAATTACAGACCAATTTCGATACTCCCTATTTTGAGCAAGATATATGAGAAAGTAATCTATTCCAGATTAATAGAGTTCATAACAAAACATAAAATAATAACTCAAGAACAACATGGGTTTCAGAAAAATAAGTCTACACAACTTGCCATTAATAGTCTTTCAAACTACATCTCAGATGCTCTTGACGAGAGTAGTTATGTGATAGGTGTGTTTATTGATCTTAAAAAGGCGTTCGATACCGTAAATCACAAAATATTACTGCAGAAACTACAATGTTATGGAATACGGGGAGTCGCTTTCAATCTTATGAAAAGCTATTTAAAGAATCGGTTGCAATACACTAGTGTGAATGGACACACATCAACCACAGCACTTGTAAACTGTGGAATTCCTCAAGGTTCCATATTAGGGCCATTACTGTTCCTTTTATATATTAACGACTTGCCATGTGTATTGAAAAATTCCCAGTGCTGTTTGTTTGCGGACGATACAGTTATATTCACGAAAGGATCAGAGCTTAAAACAATACAGAAATCGATTAATTTTGAGTTAGACAGATTATCACACTGGTTTCGAATTAATAAATTAACTTTAAATGTTGACAAAACTAAGTGCGTATTTTTTTTAGAAACAGACATAAAATGCAAAACATAAATAACTATCCTATTACAATAAGCTCTCAAAAAGTAACAGTTGTTGAAAACATAAAATACCTAGGTGTTTGGTTTGATGAGCACTTCACATGGGAGAAACATTGTTCTGAAATCAGGAAAAAAGTTTCGGTACACACTGGGTTATTGTTTAAAATATCAAAAATATTTCCGGAATTTATCGCAAGAATATATTACTATGCATTCATCCACCCATACCTTTCATACAGAATCGAAGCCTGGTATGGAAACTTAAGTGCTGAGCTTAAATATAAGCTCCTTGTTCTTCAGAAGAGAGTAATAAGAATAATAAAAAATGAACATTTTCTTGCACATACAGAACCGTTATTCCATGAACTGAACATATTAAAATTAGATAAACTTTATCTTTACAGGATAAATTGTCTAATGTACAGAATCCTCAAGAAAGATGCAATTATATTTTCAACACAATTTGTTGAAATAAAAACACTCAGTTAGTACACGTGCAAAGACAAACAAAGAACTTGAAAAACCAAAACCACGATTAAATTATGGCATCAAAAGCATCAAGTACCAATGTATTAAGGCCTGGAATGCCCTTCCCCTAGGTATCAGAAAACTACAAACTTTTAGCAAATTTAAAAAACAGCTGAACGAGTATTTAAAAAATTGAGACAATACCATGTTAATGTGTCATTATTATTATTGTTATTATTTTACTATGAACTAATTAAGTGTTTATAACCTCATGTAACTTTGTGTTATCTACATATATTAAGTATTTACCCGCCATCCTATAATATGTAAATAAATTCTGAAAGGGAGAACCACAAACAGCAGAAGCTCGGCCTCTCCCTGAATCGCTATAAAGATTGTTAAGTAACAGTTTTGTACTCATATACATATTAATAAATTCTAATTCTAATACATCATCATATAAGGTTTTTAAAACGAAACTGTCTGTATTATACATGGAATAATAGACGTATTCAAGGTGATTTATCTCAATTTTGTGGACATTACTGTTTTTTTTATATCTAGCATGTCGTGCATCTGGTTATTCACTGCACGATTTCTTAAACAAATTCTCACTTACCAGTATTGATGGTAATGATATTATGCTTTATTCATTTATGAGAGTATGATGATGGTGGTGGTGTTATTTTTGTAAACTCCGCCATTGCCGGTCCCAAGCTCTGGATGAGAAAGAAGGAGGGTTGTGGGTTGCTACCCCCGTAAAAGGAAAACATCTCTGCTATGTTCAATTAGGTTTGAAAAAATGAATACACCTCCTGTGCTACTGCTATGTCCACCCTAGAGACCTTAAAATAGGGATGGAACGAATACAGTTGTGTGTTCACACCCCCTTTGCTATGTTACATAGGTATTCATTGTCTTCTAAAATAGGGGTTGAAAAAATGCTCATAAAAGAGAACGAGTCCATGAACTATGTTCAAATAGGGGTGGAAAAATAGGAGTTGAATACACCCCTGCTATGTTCCATATTCTTATGTAATTTCTGCTATGTTAAAATAGGGGTTGGAGTAGTTTTATGTATTCTCTGCTAAGTTCCAATAGGGGTTTGGAAATATGCTCATAAAAGAGAACGAGTACACCCCTAAAATGGACTATGTTCAAATAGGGGTGGAAAAATAGGCCAGCTGCTATGTATTCTTTACTATGTTAAAATAATGGTTGGAATATATGCTCATAAAAGGGAATGAATACATCCCTGCTAGTCTTGTGTATTATCTGCTATGTTCAAATAGGGGTGGAAACGAGTACACCCCTAAAATGAAGGTCGTAAAAGACCGTGGGTGTATGCTTCAAGGTGCTCGATTTCTCGTATCGTCCCTGTTTCGTCCGGCATAGAGTGTCAGGCGGCACTGGGAAATTCGTTGTCTGCTTCAGGCGGGACTGAGAAAGTGGGTAGAGGGTCAGTGGAGCAGAAGCCCCCTTTTTCTACTACTACTCATTATGTAGGCAACTATGAGCCCTATGTCCGCAATTATGAACAAAAAGTCGGCAAATATGAGCGTTTTGACGGCAACTGTGAGCCCTGGGTCGGCAATTATG
Source organism: Thermobia domestica (assembly GCF_964235325.1). Lineage (NCBI taxonomy): Eukaryota > Metazoa > Arthropoda > Insecta > Zygentoma > Lepismatidae > Thermobia > Thermobia domestica. The sequence continues at coordinate 155,723,780 of NC_137459.1, read as the reverse complement.
AACAAAAAGTCGGCAACTATGAGCATCGTGAAAGCGAGTGTGAGCACTTTGAAAGCACGTGTGCACATTCGGAAGTCGACTGCGAGTATTTTGAAGATTAACATGAAAAATTATGTTTTCAACTATGAATCCTATGTCCGCAATTATGAATGAAAAGTCGGCAACTATGAGCGTTTTGACGACTACTGAGAGCCCTGGGTCGGCAATTATGAACGATTAGTCGGCAACTATGAGCACTTTATCGATAAATGTGAGGATTCTGACGGCTTGTGTGAGGGATCAGGCGGCAACTGTGAGCCTTTTGACAGCAACCATGAACCATTTTGTCTTACACTATCAGACGTATGTTTGATATTATGAATGAAAGGTCGGCAACTATGAGCATTGTGACTGGGAGTATTAGCAGTTTCACGGTTAGTGTGAAGATTGTCAAGCCAATGGAGGATATTTGGAAGATAAATATAAACCAGTATGTCGGCAACTATGAACCCTAGGACCGAAATTATGAACGAAAATTCGGCAACTATGAGCACTTTGGCGGTAAGTGTGAGCATTCTGACGGCTTGTGTGAGGAATGTGACGACAACTGTCATTCCTTTGACAGCCAGCAAGAATTATCTTGTCTCCACTATGAACCGTATATACGCAATTATGAAGAAAAAGTAGGCAATTATGAGCATCGTGAAAGCGAGAGTGAGCACTTTCAAAGCAAGTATGAACATTCAGAAGGCATCTATGAGTATTTTTAAGATGAGCACGAACCATTATGTACGCAACTATGAGCCCTGTGTCTGCAATTATCAACGAAAAGTCGGCAACTATAAGAGTTTTGACGGCAACTGTGAGCCCTAGGTCGGCAATTATGAACGAATAGTCGGCAACTATGAGCACTTTATCGGTAAATGTGAGCATTGTGATGGCTTGTGTGAGGAATCTGACGGCAACTGTGAGCCTTTTGACAGCAACCATGAACCATTTAACTTACACTATCAGCCGTGTATTACATATTATGAATGAAAAGTCGGCAACTATAAGCGTGGTGACAGCGAGTGTTTGCAGTTTGAGGGTTTGTGTGAAAATTGGCAAGGCAATGGTGAGTATATGGAAGATAAAAATAAACAAGTATGTCGGCAACTATGACCCCTAGGGCCGCAATTATGAACGAAAAGTCGGCAACTATGAGCGTTTTGACGACAACTGTGAGCCCTATGTCGGTAACTATGAGCGGTTTGACGGCAAGTGTGAGCATTCTGACGGCTTGTGTGAGGAATCTGTTGGCAACTGTGAGTCTTTTGACAGCAACCATTAACCATTTTTTCTTTCACTCTCAGCCGTATGTTTGATATTATGGATGAAAAGTCGGCAACTATGAGCGTTTTGACGGTAACTGTGAGCCCTATGTCCGCAATTATTAACGAGTAGTCGGAAACTATGAGCGCTTTGACGGAAACTGTGAGCATTGTGACGCCTTGTGTGACGATTCTGACCTGTGAGGATTGTTGTTGGCGACTTTTCACCCAGCATAACCTTAGGATATGACGGCAACCGTGGCTTCGTTTTCCGTCATTTTTGTTAAATGACCGGTCGTGTGGGCGTTTTGACATTTCTTGAGTGTGGGGGTTTTGGCTGTGGGAGTTTTGACCATTCGTGCGTTTGGGGGATTTGTCCATTTGTGTGGGAGTATGACCGATCGTGTGGGCGTTTTGACATTTCTTGAGTGTAGGGGTTTTGGTTGTGGGGATTTTGACCTAGACCCGACAAAGTGTCCTGGTGAAAAAGTAGAGTAAGGAGAGTTTGCTTGTACGTAGATACTGAAATCGCAAATTTCAGTATCTCTGCTGCTGCACGGTAGAGGCACACATACTAGACAGGAACATCCACAGGAAAGGAATAAAAAGTTGAAAGAAGAGAAAAGAAGACTAGTTAGAAATAAGCCTGGTGCAGGGCCTAAATGGTCCGATAATGATATAGAGCTCTTTATTGATATAGTAAAGAAGAATATTGGAAATAAGGAGCTGAAGTCCATTTTGGCGAAATATTTCCAGGATAAAAGTGCTAGTGAAGTAAGAGATAAAAAAGCATTTGATCAGATTAGGATATTTATCAAAGGATGCGGCGTTGTTGCGAAATGGTAATGTGAAAAGAAGAGCAAATATTAAGTTCAATAATAAAAATCCTAACAAAAATTATGAAAAGGAAGAAGAGGATGAAAATACAACTAGATACAGCTTTAGATCGAAGCGCCTAAGGAAAGAGGATAAAATTAAAGAAATGGAAGAATTGGATCCGTCCTTTAATCGAAGAAGAAAACGACTAAGAAAACTATCAAGTTCCTCGGAAGATTCAGTTAGTGCAAATGGGGAGGATCAAGAAGAGGCACTCCCTACAGAGTATAATACTGGAACAACTGTTGAATGTGATGAGAAGAATCATGCACAAGGGAAGATGAAGAGTGCGACGAACTGCTGACAGATGAAGAAAAGAGTATAGAAATAATCCACGAGGGTAGCAAGGATAACCCTCAGTCATTAGAAAGGATTCTTTCAGAAGACAGAAGAGAGAATTCTTCCGGCTTTGAGATCCAATTGGAGAATATAGGTTTGCAAGATGGTCTAGATGATGAAAAGGTTAGAATGAAAGAGGTTGAGACGGACACGACTCTAATTTGGAAAATGGAGGATATTATATCGGAGACGCGGCAGGAGGATGTGATGAAAATATATCAATTAGCGGGTAAAAACAAAAGATGGAGCAGTATTACGCCCCTAAAGAGGAGAGTTTTAATTAAAGAACAAAATAAAGACAAGGTAAACAGTTGTACAAGACCAATGAAAAAATTTTTGCACATGAAGAAGTATTTATTGAAGAATATTTGAAGGAATTGGAAGAAAGAAAAGAAAATTTCGACGATATGGATAAACGAAGACCTATATCTAATAATATTCAGGACAGGAGGACGGAGACTCAACAGTCGTTTTCATGGTCTCAATTTAACCAGAAATATGGTAGATTTAATCAACTCTTTCCAATGAATGATGAATTCTCAGATATAGAGTTCGGCCAAATAATAAATACGCAAGAAGAACTTGAAAAGATATTGGCAACTCCACATCCAATAGATGAAGAAGTTAATCATAATCATCATATAATTGACAGTATTGGGAAGCTATTGACTGATGAAAAGAAAATAGATGATTGTGAAATTGAGAAAGATCTTGAGTGTAACAATGCCAGAAAAGAAGATACAGCAGTGATCTCAAATGCTGAGAGAGAATAAAAATGTAATATGATTGACTTGGAACAACAGAATATAGATAACCAAGATTCCTTAGTTATATCAAGAAATCAGGTAATTTGAGTACCAAAAACTTAACGTAACAGAAGACCGGATAGAGTTGTTTTTTACACATTTAACCTTGTTAATTAAAGAAAGAAAGAAAGGTAAAAAGAAATCCAAGAGAAGAAATAAAATCTGGAAATGGAATAAGTAACAAAATGAATAAGAAGGTACATAGTTATGCACAAACTCAAAATCTATGTAGAAAAAATCCTGGGATACTTGCCAACAAAATTCTGGATGGTAATATTGATGATCTTAATGGAAATAATATCGAAAGACCCGAAGAAAAAGAAGTAGCTGAGCTGTATAACAGTCTGTGGGGAAAAGAAGGCAAATGTGGAGTTCAATTTAAAATTCAAAAGATGCAAGATGAAGATAAACAAAGGTTATTAGTACCTATTGCACCTGATGAGATCGCAGGGAAAATTAAAAAGATGAAGAACAATACTTCACCGGGCTACGACGTGTAACGATTTCTCGTTAAATAATAATGAAAGAGAGAGAGAGAGAGAGAGAGAGAGATTAAAGAGCATTTATGCGGAGAGGGATTTATTTAATTTCTGCGTATAAATTTATTGTTTATTTTTGACTTATCAGGAGGAAAGCGCGCTATCAAATTTTTAATACTACTTAGAGCGCCACTTGTAAGAGGTGGTGGAATGCCGAACTAGGCTGAAATGAGGAAGTGCGCTGGAGTATGCACGGGCATACAAGTGTGAAATTGGGAACGGCTAACACTTCGCCTATGAGCTCTCATAAGATTATAGTTACATTGAAGTGAACCACGAGTTTATTAAAAGTTATGGAAATAAAATCGTATTGTGGCAATGATTATCGATATAAAGATATAGTGCAATCCGAAATCTAAATGGTGTTAAATTACACTATAATGGATTGTCCGTGGAAGTACTTTCTTAAATTATTTGGTTAGTTCATCCATATTTCCATTTTGACTATCTATTGATTGGATTAATTTTTCGGTGAGTGGACTGTTCGTGTGGGTGATCAAGTGAATTCAGTAATTATGCCGATTATCTGAGAGTTTTCGTTAATATTGCTATTTCCACAATCTACGAGTTAAGTATGGAATTACTCTCCCACTTCGGCAAACTATTATGCTATTTAAAGAAGTACCTAGGCATAAATGTGGAGTCCTATGTAACGAAGAATTGCTGTTCATAACTTAGCCTATACCATCTATTAGGTAAGTTAAAGACTTACTTTATAATATTGTATTTAATTTTTTCAATAAATGAAGTTCTATATAATATTTGTTTCAAATAATGAGTTTATATTGCGTAAGAGTTATTTCATTGTATGTGGTAGGTTCACATTATAATTATTGAAATTACTTTCAGAAGTAAAACTGAAATAGTTGTTTGCAAGAACATTACTTATTCCCTAATAATAATAATAATCAATCTATATTATTGAGAAATTGTATATATGGATTGTATTCAATTGATACGATTCTTTATTATAAAGAAGGTTCCTTTAAATTCTTAAAATTTTATTTCTGTCTAGTATATAACCCACGTCACTTCTTTAGATTGAGAAAGATTAGTGGTAGGAGATCATTCGAATTGCATTACGTATATGGATATTAGTATTTTTATATGAAAATTAAACAACGTGTGTAAAGTAAGATATTGGATGAGAGTTCCTCCAACATCCGCATTTCACCTTTATTTGTATTACAAAAATTATACCCGAGAGTATTAAATAAGATTGTGTAGTGAGCATTTGAGTACTTTATTATTCTAAGCTCACTGGCCGGTTCAGAATTCGTCCCTTGATGAATTTTGTTACACAGAATTTCACACTTGTATGCCTCTGCTAAGTCGTAGCTTTTATTCACTAATTAGGTTGATTGTGGTAAAAGGAATAGACTTATAGGAACGTGTACCTTGCGTTTGCAGAGATAAGATATTCTTTGGTATATTTTGTTTACAAAACTGTAGATTCTACGTATACCTTTAAAAAAAAAAAAAAAAGTTCCGATATGCGAGTAGTTGCGCCTGGAGTCACGTCATGTGCATAAACAGAAGGCAGACGGAAGAGAGTTTTGTCTTCGTGAATGTTGAAGGCCTGTTGATTAACTACAGGTGTTGTTATCCTTAATAAATGTTAGGCACTTCGATTGATAAGTTGCATTCAGTGGCCGCTATCGCTTTTGGGATTGTTTGAGAAAACAAGTCTTAATATTTAATGGCTAGACTGCTTGTGTTAAAGGTAGGATTGTTGTTGTTTATATTACGTCTGAGGGATTATCAAGGACAAGCAAGAAGCTGTCTGTTTGTTGTGTGTGTTAGGTGTTGACTGCCTTACAATATCTCGAATTATTTGTATCAGAGTTTTTGGACGTGTTTTGGAAAAAAAAAGAAAAAAAAAGAAAAGGGTAAGATGTTATGTTTGTGTCGTCAAGGTTTCATTACGTCATTATATATATACACTTATTATTGATCAAGTGGTTGAACGAACATAAGAAGTAGTAGTTTTCTCTTTTGTTTATAAAGATTAAAATTACACACAAATTAATGACATTTGTTATATTCCTAGTTTATATAGTTGCTAGTTTAGTAGAAGTTAACATGAACAGCAATTCTTCGACAATTTTTGCCTATCCTGGTCAGCTTTGCTTGGGGGACTTTACAAACGGAGATCATGGTATATTTATAAGGTCTCCTAGTGAAACACTGATTAGTGATTTTTCGAGGCTGTCATTGTCTGAATTGTCCTTGCCGGACCTGGGTATAGGTAGCCAAGTAGGGATTTCAGGTCGAGATCAGGTCCCCGGTTTTAATCACCGTGGGGCTCAACAAGCTTGGGTTTCAAACGATGTAGTGGACCTCAATTTGGAAGTAGCTCAACCGTTACATTCGACATTAGATCATGTTAATGAGGTCCTGGGTTCAGGCCCGCCTGTCGGCTATAATGAGAAGGAATTGAATAATAAGCAAGATTTGCACGTTGAACATGCCCAGTCGGTACCTCCAGTTAGGAATAATACAAATCCTTTTCTGAATGACATAAGTGTACAGATGGGTGTAAGTGATAATGTTACACAAACTGGTGAATGGGCACCACCAATACCCTATGTTATGCAGGAGAAAAATCCATTTTGTCATGATATGGGTACTCAAGCAGAATTAAGTGATAATTTGATAAAGGTTAAGGAAGCTTGTATGCCTTGTTTGGATGTAGAGACTTCTGTCAAACAGCCATATATAACTTCGAATAACCCGAATTTACAAATTTCGAGAGAAAATGGGTTATTAAACGTAGCTAAACCCTTTAGTACAGACTTAAGTAAACTTACAGTAGGGATTGCTACAAGTAACTTGACTGGTTTAAATAGAAATATTCCTTTTGCGGATGGAAGTGACGATCTAGTGACGTTCGCATTTTTGTTAAGTGTGTATAAGATAGTTAAATCTAATGTTTATCCCCGTGAAGCAATTTTAATGGCTTCTATCGGAAAGAGTTCCCAAGCATTGCATGATCAGATTTTAGCCTGTTTAGAATATACACAGGATTGGGTACTGATATCATACAGGGTGTTTGAAAATGTCATCACCTCTATTGGGAAAAAAATAATATTTGATCAGTACGTATATTGTATTCAAGATCCAAATGAGTCTTTGATAGACTATGTAAATAAAGTGATGGACAGTTATTGTTTAACACATGGGAGATTAGAGGATCATAGAGTGAAAGACATTATCATGAGAGGATTGAACCCACAAATACGTTTTGAAATTTTTAGACACTCAGTGCCGGAGAATTTGTCTACACTAGTGACTGAACTCAAAGTATATGCGTTACACCGTAGAAATGTTGATATGTATACTGCTGCGGTCAAAAATACCAGCCAAAAGACTCGACTAGTGTCAAGCGTTTCTCGTAACTTCTCAGGTGGAAGGCCACGGTTCGATTCCGGTCGTGTGTCTCTATCAAACTATGTTTCAAATACTTCCTCCAATAAGGCACAGAGGAGTCAAAGTGGTTTGAGTCGACAAAATAGAAACTTAAAATATATAAATAATAGTACTCTTGTCGTTGGGGAACCGGGATCGAGTCCAAGTCTAAGGGGGTCTCAGGTTCAAACTCCACTTACGCAAAATGACCTTAGTCAGGTGCGTTCGAAATGTGATAAGACTATCTACAGGATCTGAAGAACATAAATCTTTAGTTGCAGCTTTAGTTAAAGTGTATATTTTAGGACAAGATATTATTGGTGCTATTGACTCATGTGCGAGTTGTTCATTAATTAATCGGGAGTGTTTCACGTTGTGGAACAAATCCCTCAAGAAAGCAGTAGAAGTTAAAACTGATAATTTTTCTGGAGTTGGTGTTGGCAATTTTAAAATACAATTGTCACAGTCAGTCATTCTTCCGTTACGGTTCAAACAGAGAGTCTATCGTTTAAAATTTTATTTAGTGCCTGATTTAAAACCAATTTTCATTATTGGTGTAAATCACTTAAAATATTTGCAAGTTCAGATAGATATTACTAATAATTTTCTGTATCTTGGCCTGGAAAAGGTAAGGGTGCCGTTGTATTATAATAATCCCACGTCAATAGATTCCTATCGGGATTCAAGGTCGCAAAAGGGGATAGAGTCGTCATCAAGGAAATCATGTTATCCTCAAGATTCGGTTGCCATATCGAATCTCTTTTTGAATGATGGAGTTATTTCCGGTCAAGAAAGGATTCTTCAACCAGTTGCTGATGCTGGGTTGGTTTCTTCTCAAAGAGAGAATAGTCTCGGTACCACACCTTCGACTCTGACCAATGGTTCTTGTGCACCTACGTCCAAGGAAACAGCTGGTTCTGAGTATCTCATAGGAGATGGAGATTCTGAGACGTCTACACGCAGTGTTGCCACTGGCTTGATGGAATGTCCTCAGAGGTTGGGTCGACGGAAGAAAAGAAAGATGTATACTTCATCTAATCATAGAACATCGGTTATTGGAACTTGTAGAGATGACCATTCTGATATGATACAGCCAGCATCCCATCTTAGAAAGATGATTTATCAAACTACGACGGATATTCCAAATTCATCTTCCAGTAAGCTGAGTGGCTCACAGTATTCTTCTAAGATATTAAAAGGGGAGCTTGATCTGTTAAATGTGACGTCATCCGGTATCCAACCTGATGAGTTTTCCAGTGTTGCCAAGTCTTCAGATAGAGGAAGAAAACGTAGATGGAGAAGGCAAAGAAGATATCATAATAGTTTTTGTGGGGCGGTGCTTGCATCAGAGGATATTGTTCAGATATACGATCAGGTTTCCAGTGTTGCCACCTCTCCAAAAACATTAAATAGTGATCAACTTGAGGAGCAACCTAAAAGTTTTGCTTCTTCAGTGAATTTTATTGGTCAGATAAATTCTGACTACTACATTTCGGAACATGGGGTTCACTCCCTCCCTGTATATAACAGTGTTGCCACAGTATCTGCCCCTATAAAAAATAATCGTGGTGATAATAAACTTGGTGAATATAAAACTCAAAGGAAATCTGCGAACCTAGGTAACCCTATGAATCATCCTTTACCAATGTGTGTTAGTGAATTACCCTGTGGTGACAGTGTTGCCATCGGTAATAAAATTCCAACAAATAGGAAAAACTCTCGTATCACAAATAAATACGCTACTTCGAGGAATTCTTCGAACATTCCGAAGTTTTCTGAAAGTTTAGGTGGACTTAGTGTATATTCACAGTTCCAGGAGACCAGTGTTGCCACTTCCCATAATAATCTAAAAGCATCCTATAAATGCAAGGGAAAAGAATTTAGCCAGGATTTCAATTCGTTACCAAATCACACCAGATCTAACTCTCCAAAAAACAAGTATTGCACACTGGGTAGGTGCAATGTTGCCAATTCTCGTAGTTTTCCCAAAAATGATTGTAAGGAAAATAATGTTTCTTTTCAATCTTTGGACTCGAAACCAAACTTCATAGTTCTAGATAAACAAGTTCAAGGAGGTTCGAACTTACGATTACCCAGTGTTGCCAATTCTATTAAAAACATTGACGATACATTATCTGGTGCGAATCATTCTGATTTAAAACCTTTAACGGGAAGTGTAATGACCCAGGGTCTAAATAAACTCCAACCTAATAATAGTTGTTCTCAGCTGTCCAGTGTTGCCAATTCATCCTCATCATTGATAAATAGTGCATCAAATGAACTCGGTTGTTCCATTAAAAACTCAGATGGAAATAAGGATTTCCCTAGGCCAAAATCATCTAGCCATGGTGAACTTTTGGAATCTAGCAGTGGTGCTAACTCACATGTTAGTAAGAGTGGTGATGAATTACATGTGAAGTGTCATCCTAAATTAGACTATAACAGTGGTGCCAGTTCATTTGAATTTAATCAACCACTGGATAATAATCTAAATTTTAATTTTCGTGCCTTGGTTGATTCATCGGACAAGTTTCGGTTTATGGAAAATAAGTCAGATGGTTTTAGACATAATGAGTTTAGTAGTCATATTAATCAGTCTGGGGAGTTTTGCAGATCACAATTGAAGACTGAAGTGTTTGAATCAGAGAAAGCTGATGAAGGGTGTCCCAACATCGAGATGGATGGTGATACAGGTGTCCAAGGACAATCAGATAATGGATTTCAATCCAATATTGGAACGAAAGCAGCCAATGCGCAGAGTCTTCACCACATCCCTCATCCAGTGGATCATACCTTTGACATATGTGAGGTAGCTGATGAAGCCTTAGTCAAGCCAATGTTATACCAGATGGTTCACAAGGATGTTGAGCAACTATCTTTGGTTGTAGACCCAATGTTCTTGGAACAAGATCCTGAGTTGCAGTCGTTTGTAGAGAAGTTAAGTATAGAATTTCCTTCTGTATTTTCTAATAATATAGGAGAAATACCTAACTATGAATATCAAATTTTGTTAAAGGATCAAACTCCTATAAGACATAAGGCATATCCAATGTCTAGAATGGCACAAAAAGAATTAGATAAAATTCTCGATTCTTTACTTGAACAAAAAATTATCCAACCTAGTGAAAGTGACTTTGCATTTCCATGTTTTCTGGTTGGAAATAAAGATGGATCCCGAAGGTTAGTTATAAATTATACTGATCTTAATAAACAGTTAGTGGTAAACACTCAGTACACTCCTCGTATTGAAGACGTTCTTGCTGAGTTGGCAGACGGAGTAGTGCTATCACGCTTAGATTTGAAAAAAGCTTATCATACTATTAAACTTAGTGGGGAGTCTTATCGGTATACAGCATTTTTGACACATAGAGGACTTTTTGAATTCAAGTATGTCCCCTTTGGAATTGCTTCGGGATCATTTTTACTTAGTAAATTGATCACTGACATCTTATACCCTCTCAAAGATCATGGTGTGAGTTGGTATACTGATGATCTAGTGATATCCAGTCCGGATATAAATAGCCATAAACAGACATTGAGTATGGTCTTAAAAAAGTTGGAAGACAATGGTCTCACACTTTCAATAGATAAATGTTGTTTGTTCCAGAGAAAAATTTCATATTTAGGTCAGATAATAGAAGATGGGAAAATGTATTTAGACCCAGCAAGATTGGAAGTGATTCGGAAGCTTCCAGCTCCAAAAAGTAGAAAAGGAGTTCTGTCTTTGTGTTCCTTTTTACAGTACTATGCTAGATATATACCTGGTTTTCAAGAAATTGTTGAGCCAATATCTCGACTCCGTTCGCCTAAAGTTCCATTTGAATGGAAGGAAGAACAGAGAAATGCTCTCCAAAAAATCAAAGATATGTTTGAAAGCCATGTTGTTCTGAAATTACCTGACCTAAATAAGAAATTTATAATATCATCAGATTCGTCGAATCACTCAATTGGTGGAGCGATTTCACAGGAAGATAATGATGGGAAATTGATTCCTGTTAGTTTCTTTAGTAGAAAATTAGGAAAATACGATGTAAATAAACCTATATTTGTTCTCGAACTAATGGCAGCAGTTGAGACAATGCAACGCTTTCGAACGTTTCTGCATGCACCATTTGAGTTAAGAATAGATAATCTTGGTCTTGCATATGCTTTGCGTAACTTAAAAAGAGTAAAAAGGTACGGTAGCTTACTATATAAACTCTTTGAATTCAATTTTACTGTCAAATATGTTCCATCGGCATTAAATGTTCCAGCCGATTTTTTGTCAAGGTTACATAACACAGACGAATATGAAGAATTTCAAGTAGATCCATCCCATGATGAGGAAATTATAAACATGATCATGATCAACTTATGGAATATGCCTTTTGCCCAAGTTTCAATATCTGATCATCAGAAAAACGATCAGGTGTTGAAGGCAATCATAGATCGATTGGATAATAATGAAGACGTACCAGGTTATAAAATGGTAAAAGGTATATTGTGTAAAAAGACACGGGCAAGGAATAATCCTTATAAAATTTGTTTGCCTAAGAATCTTTCTAAAAATATCATTGAATTTTACCATTCTTATATATTACCTGGTGCTCATTTAGGATTTGCTAAATGTGCAGCCAAAATCTGTGCTCGGTATACGTGGGAAGGCATGATTCCTGAAATAAGAGATTTTATAACTTCCTGCATTGAATGCCAAAAATCAAAGAGTAATAATCAAAGAGTTATGGGTCAATTGGTATCTACCTATGAAAAATTCCCCAATGGAAGATGGGCCTGTGATATAATTGGACCAATGGTAAATTCCAGTTCAGGGAAATACTGTTTAATAGTCGTTGATTCTTTCACTAAGATGACTTACTTAGAACCTTTTAGAACCTTATCGAGTCAAACAATAATAAACAAGTTGTATAAACTAATGTGTCGGCATGGATTCATACATGCATTATGTCATGATAACCACTCGGTGTTTGTAAGTGCCCAATTTAAGGATTTCCTGTATGCCAATGGTATTCGAGATATTAGGATATCTCCATATCATAGTGGGAGTAACGCAAGCGAACGATATATTCGCATAGTTAAAGATAGTTTAAAAGCATATTTTGCGGAAAAACAACAGCAATGGGATAAGGGAATCCATGAAATAGAATTCTCATTAAATTCTTCAGTTCATTCCGATCACAAAGCTAGTCCTATGGATTTAACCTTTACCTTCTCTGTAAATGACCCTCTAGACATAAAATGGAATGTGGATCTATTAGATGTTCGTCAGAGGGATCCTGAGCTTTGGAAAAATGCTCTGAAAAATATGGAACTAGCTTGGAAAAGGAAAAAGAAGTTGTATGACAAACATCGCGTGCCAACATCCTATCAAGTAGGTGATAAGGTCCTAATAAAATCACAATTCCAGTCTTCCTTGGCGGATAAAATCACAAAAAGCTTGTGTTACCGTTGGATAGGTCCTTATCAGGTAATAAAACTTTTAAATACCAACACTGTTCAATTACAATCTATTAATGACCAAAAAGATGTCAGAAAGGCTCATGTATCCATGACCAAGCCTTTTCGTGAACCTCGTATTCGAGATAATTAACATGCTGTCTTAAGTAAATTACTGTTTTCATATAGATTTGTTTGTTAATGTTTGAAGGTTATCTTTGCATATATTCCTAAATGGCTATTCTTATTCATTTCATGTTATATGTCATCTATAACAATATTTCATCAGTGAAATGGGTATTTCATGTCTGTATATGGTGAATATACTAAAGTATTTTCAATTATAGGTACCTATAATTCATCATTGTTATTGGCCTAACTTTGGAATTTGTATTACTAAATGGATGTATACATATGTTGGAGTACTACATCGCTCGACGACATAGGCTCTGTACATGGAGGCATTGGCAGGACTCCCATAAGCGTAACATTCATCGTCATGTTTCTGAATATTTCTGAAATTAAAATTTATCCTGTTACTGTATGTATATTTATATTTTTTGTATTATTGATATATTTATATATATGTAAATAAACATTATCAAATATGTAAATCTATCTAGAATATGTATAATTTGGATGAATGTTTAAAATGTTATTTAAAATCCTAGGTACATTAAATATGGTGTGTGCATTTTATTAGGTTTATATATATTTATTTATAATGTCATAATAACTTGCTAAGATATATTTGGTATATTTATCTTGAAAAGTGTATTTGCTATTGATTGTTTATTGGTACATCTATAAAAATTACAAGGACGTACATTGTCAGTTTGACGTTTGACTGTAATGATTAACTTTTGTATATATGTGTAGTTTTGGGGTATTTTGAGTTGTTTTGTTTTAGTTTCTTAATTTTTCGTTTTGTTTAGTTTTGGTTTAGTTCTGGTTTATATTTTGTTTCGTTCTGGTATGTAGTGAAATGTTAGTTGTGTTTGCAAGTAACATTGACGCTTGACATAAATGGACTATGTATAAAAAGTAAAGTTTTTGATAGCAAGTATTGGTTCTACGATTTGGATTACCTTGTCAAAAAAAAATATACAGAATTTTTTTCCGAAGTGGGGGATGTGTGTAACGATTTCTCGTTAAATAATAATGAAAGAGAGAGAGAGAGAGAGAGAGAGATTAAAGAGCATTTATGCGGAGAGGGATTTATTTAATTTCTGCGTATAAATTTATTGTTTATTTTTGACTTATCAGGAGGAAAGCGCGCTATCAAATTTTTAATACTACTTAGAGCGCCACTTGTAAGAGGTGGTGGAATGCCGAACTAGGCTGAAATGAGGAAGCGCGCTGGAGTATGCACGGGCATACAAGTGTGAAATTGGGAACGGCTAACACTTCGCCTATGAGCTCTCATAAGATTATAGTTACATTGAAGTGAACCACGAGTTTATTAAAAGTTATGGAAGTAAAATCGTATTGTGGCAATGATTATCGATATAAAGATATAGTGCAATCCGAAATCTAAATGGTGTTAAATTACACTATAATGGATTGTCCGTGGAAGTACTTTCTTAAATTATTTGGTTAGTTCATCCATATTTCCATTTTGACTATCTATTGATTGGATTAATTTTTCGGTGAGTGGACTGTTCGTGTGGGTGATCAAGTGAATTCAGTAATTATGCCGATTATCTGAGAGTTTTCGTTAATATTGCTATTTCCACAATCTACGAGTTAAGTATGGAATTACTCTCCCACTTCGGCAAACTATTATGCTATTTAAAGAAGTACCTAGGCATAAATGTGGAGTCCTATGTAACGAAGAATTGCTGTTCATAACTTAGCCTATACCATCTATTAGGTAAGTTAAAGACTTACTTTATAATATTGTATTTAATTTTTTCAATAAATGAAGTTCTATATAATATTTGTTTCAAATAATGAGTTTATATTGCGTAAGAGTTATTTCATTGTATGTGGTAGGTTCACATTATAATTATTGAAATTACTTTCAGAAGTAAAACTGAAATAGTTGTTTGCAAGAACATTACTTATTCCCTAATAATAATAATAATCAATCTATATTATTGAGAAATTGTATATATGGATTGTATTCAATTGATACGATTCTTTATTATAAAGAAGGTTCCTTTAAATTCTTAAAATTTTATTTCTGTCTAGTATATAACCCACGTCACTTCTTTAGATTGAGAAAGATTAGTGGTAGGAGATCATTCGAATTGCATTACGTATATGGATATTAGTATTTTTATATGAAAATTAAACAACGTGTGTAAAGTAAGATATTGGATGAGAGTTCCTCCAACATCCGCATTTCACCTTTATTTGTATTACAAAAATTATACCCGAGAGTATTAAATAAGATTGTGTAGTGAGCATTTGAGTATTTTATTATTCTAAGCTCACTGGCCGGTTCAGAATTCGTCCCTTGATGAATTTTGTTACAGACGGTAAACCAAAAGTCGATATTAATAAGCCTGAAATAATATAAATTCTAACCTTGCTGTTCAAGTTTGTTTTGAATTCCCAAATAATTCCGAGAAGCTGGAAAATTAACAAGACTATTTTGATTCCCAAGAAGGGTAATTTAAATAATGCTAAAAATTGGAGACCAATAACGATTAGTTCAGTCTTTCATAGAGTGTTCAGTGCTATTATAGATGAACGCCTGAGGAGTGTTCTTCATTATAATGAGAGGCAAAAAGGATTTACCAGGAACCAAAGTACTATGGACAACTGTATTCTCCTTAATCAAATTTTGTTTTATTGTAAGAGAAGGAATGGGATTAATGTAATGGGAGTAGATATCAGTAAAGCTTTTGATACTATTCCGCATGCCTCTATTGATGATGTTTTAAGAGCTAAAGACTGCCCAGAAGCAATTTGTGGTTTGATTGCTAATATGTACAGGAATGTGGAAACCAAAATAAAAGGATATAAAGATTTATCAATTCAAATAAAAAGATGAATTACACAGGGTGACCCTTTGAGTCCCCTGTTATTCACTTTCGTATTAGATGAATTAATAACTGAGCTGCAAGCAACCAATAGTGGCTACCCGACGGAAGATGGATCAAAAACATCGGTGTTAGCTTATGCTTATGATTTATTGGTTTTGATGAAAGTCAGGAGGGACTGCAGAATAAATTGGATATAATCGGGCAATATCTTACTAAGCTGGATAT
>NC_137459.1:155685372-155702872 GCF_964235325.1 Thermobia domestica | reverse complement strand
AGATAGTGGAGAAACAGAATCTTGTATGACCGTCATTCCGAATGTGAAGGAATAAAAACAGTGTTGTTGTTTGCTCCCTCCCTACACCATTGTTCATTAATTGAAGCTGGAATGGATATTAGTGATTTCTTTTCATTATTTCTATGTTTATCTCCCGTTCCCCACGCTGCTCTAACGATTGTCTTATTATATGCTTCATGCCCACACATCTTCATGGCCAATAAACCTCGTTTTTAGCCGGAAAATTTTCAACTCTTTGCTACATTTTAAACTGTAATAACTTTTTTATGTTTATTTTTTATTTATTGTTATCATTATTATTATTTGTAAATGTGAATATAAAAATTCCTAATAACCTACTCCGATATACTGTGTTTGCATACATTCCGTGTAGAAATTTTACTATTCTAGTTTTATTGGTTTTTCTATCAGTGGTGGGGAAAAATATTTCAATTTCTCATTTATCCTTGCAGGTAGCGTTCAAAGCCCTTGACGGCCAGTTTGGTCTGTGCTTGCAGTAAAATTTTCAACCTTCTGGACCAATTTGAAGTATATATTCCTTAATAAAATTGGAGGTACTACAATTCTTTATATCAACTCCCATGCACAGTATTTTCGTACATTTTCTGTGCAAATTGCACTATTCTGGTTTGAATAATTTCCCAAAAATTGTGTAGAGACGTAATTTGAAACAAGCTTGACCACAAGGGTGAGCGAAATGTAATAGTATTGTAATTTACTTTTTCACTCTCTTATAGTTAACCGATTGACGCAGAATAGTATATAGTTAATTAAAATTTATATTTTTTTTTATATCAATATTTTTCCTCGTCTCACCTTCCACCACAGTATCCACACATCTTTGCGGCAATGGAAACCTGTCTTCACTGACAAAATTTTAACCCTGCCGTAAAGGAGAAACTGAATTTTCTCTGTTAGTAATTTGTATATACAAATTGTTTGAACGTTGTCGCATGAACTGTGTTTAAGTACGTCTTGTGTAGAACTTTCACTACTCTAGCTTCTACGGTCTCTTTATAATTGAGAAGGAACATGATTTTGTGTTCTCCTCTACACCTTCCGGCTGCGTTCGCAGCTTTCGACGGTCAGCGTGGCCTCTGTTTGCCGTCAAATGTTCAATTTTCTGTAACATTTTAAAGTTTTATTTTATAAAGATGGCGATACAATAATTCTTTTTACGAAGTTCCCTGTAAAGTATGTAGGTTCACGTCTTGCAGAAATTGCATTAATCTGGTATGAATAGTTTCCTTGAAATAGTGCAAAAACTTAATTTGGAATAAAAATTACCACAAGTGAGAGCGAAATGTAAAATTTTTCTTATTTACTTTCTTACTCTATTATAGCTCGCCCACTTAAACAGAAAAGTGTTTGGTGAAATTAAATTTATGTTGTTTTTCTTTTTATCACTATTTTTCTTTTCATTTTCCCTCACAATGTCCGCACATCTTTGCGGACAGCGAAGGTGGTTTTCGCAGACAAAATTTCAACCCTCCGGTAAAAGATACACTGAATTTTGTTTCTTAGAATTGCATATATACAAATTCCTCGTACGTTGTACCATATAACGCGTTTGGTCACGTTTCGAATACAACTTCAACATTTGTTGTCTCTACGGTTTATTTACAATTAACAATAAACCTGATTTGGCATTCTCATATACCGTTGTCGACTGTGTACACTGCAGCTGACGGTGAGCGAAGCCTCTTCTCGCCGTCAAATTTTAGACCTTCTGGTACAACTCAAAGTGGCTTCTCTTTCTGCAAAATTGAACATTTAAAAGCAAAAGCATTCTATGCGTACCTCCATTTAGGTACACCTTTTATAAAAAATAATTCATTATTCTAGCAACAAGTTAAAAAAGAAAGAAAAAAATGAAATAACCGTGATCCCAAGTGTGAGTAATATGTTAAGTTGTTGTAACATGCTTTCTTACTCTACGATTGTTTAGTCATTGAAGCAAAAATTTATATTGGCGTGTAAATTTTGCATTATGGTTTCTTAAAGCATTTTTCCCCTCATATTTTAAGTTACATCTGCCGCTCTAAGCACTGCTACTTGCTTGCATCTTCCACGAAAGTACTTCAGTACACTTTTAACTTGGTGCCAACTATTTAATTTGCAGTGCTGCTCACAACATACCTACGTTTGAAAAGATATATCACGTCTCAATTCTATCTGTGAATTAACAACGATATGTTATTCGGTTCATCGACATTCACATTCTAACATATCTGTCATCAGTCACTTAGCTCATCCCTTAAGTACACGCATATAAGAGGTCCTAATTTTCATACTCGTTCACACGAATATTCAGTTTATTTCATATTACGGGATTGCATGGAACGCTCCTTTGTAAAAAAAAAAAAAAAAAAAAATCCTCCAGGTTTTGATTCCGCTGTCAGCGTTCAATTTCAACTTTAGGCTGGATTTTTAGCTATCTTGTCGATAAGCGGTTAAAGTTTTCATGGGAGATACGTGTTCAACTGTGGGCATAATGACGGCAACCATGAACCATTATGTTGGCAACTATGATACTTTAGTCCGCAATTATGAACGAAAAGTCGGCAACTATGAGCGTTTTGACGGCAACTGTGAGGATTTTGACGGCTAGTGTGAACCATCTGACTGCAACTGTGAGCACTATATCTGCAATTATGAACGAATTGTCGGCAACTATGAGCATTTTGACGGCTTGTGTGAGGATCCTGACGGCAACCGTGAGCTTTTTTTCTTTTTTTGTTTTTTTGCGATGATTCCTTCCACCTACTTCGATGAAAAATGTGTTCGTACATTCTCGGTAGAGATTTCCCTTCTCTAGTTTCACTGGTTTTCTTTCGGTAGTAAAAAAAAACAAAGAAAGAAAGAAAGATAAGGAAAGAAAATTAAAAAAAAGTTTCAAATTCTAATCTACTCTCACCGGCGGTAATCGCAGGTCTTGACGTTAAGCGTGGGCTCGGTTTGCCGTCAAATTTTCAACTTTCTACAACAATTTAGAGTCTCATTTCTTTTAGAAAATGGAGATACAATAGTTCCTTATAATAGTACTCGAGTGCACAATATCCAGGTACAACTTGTGTAGAAAGTACACTTTTCTGGTTGGAAAAGTTTACTTAAAATAATGCAAACACGTAATTTGAAGATAGCCATGACCACAAATGTGAGTGAAAACTAAGTTGTCAAATTTTTTTCTTACTCTGTTATTGCTCGCGTATTGACACAGAATAGTATATTGTAAAATAAAATGTAAATTGATTGTCTTTTTATCGGTATTTTTAAATTACTTTTCCACCAATAATATCCACGTATCTTAGGCGACAGAATTTCAACCCTTCGGTGAAAGTTAAACTGAATATTCATTCATAGAAATTTTGTATACATATTGAAATTCCTTGTACGTTGTCCTATGCATTGTATTTCGATACGTTTCTTGTACAGCTTGTTAGGTTTCCTTCTCATTCTAAAAAAAAAAAAAAAAAAAAAACGGGTTTTTGTGATCTCATGTCACCCTTCCTGGCTGCGGTCGCAGCTCCTCACGGTCAGCGTGTCCTTTTTCTGCCGTCAAAATTTTAACCCTCCGGAACATTTTAAGGTCTCTTATTTTAATAAAATGAGAATACAATACTTCTTTTTACGTACTCCCGTGCAAAGTGTCCTAGTTCATACACTGTACAAATTGCACCATTCTGGTTTGAATAGTTTCCTTAAAATAGTGCAAAAACTTAGTTTCGAATAAAAATGGCCACAAGGGTGAGCGAAATGTAAAATTTCTCCGCACGTTATAAGTTTGCAAAACCGTCCACTTAAATTACATGGGAAATTTCTTCATCCCCACTTTGCACCAACTAAAATTTTAAAAAAATCACTTTTGGAAATTTTGCTGTAGGTTAGTCCCGAAAGCCTACAATCATGCCTAATTTCTTCATTCTAATCCTGCCACAAGTACCTGAACATGTTGGGGTGCAGAAGACGTCCCATATAAATAATATAGGGAAGATTTTTCAATTCCCCATAAAACCACTCTAAAGTTGAAAATTTTCACTTCTTCTGATTTACTTAAGTAACGAAAATGAAATCGTACAAGAATCCCGAATTTCACGTTTGTATTCCAAGTAACTAAACTTTGAGATTACAAGTCCAAATAAGGGCCCATTTAAATAACATGGAGAATTTCTTCATTTTCCCTTTAGACCTCTTAAAAATTAAAAATGTCCACTTTTGGAAATTTTCCCGTGAGTTACTAACGAAAGGCTACAGTTTCGTCAAATATGGTTATTATAACTCTACAGGAAGTGCATCATAATTTGCGGGTGTGAAAGGTGTCGTATACGTAAAGCCTTCGTTGCTTTTCTATTTCGTACGACATTTAGTAATTTTATAAATTTTGAGAACATGTATAAGAATTTTGACGGCAAGTGTGAACCATCTAAGGGCAACTGTGAGCCCTATGTCCGCAATTACGAAGGAAGTGTCGGCTACTATGAGCGCTTTGACGGCAACTGTGAGCCCTGGGTCGGCAATTACGAAGGAAGAGTCGGCAATTATGAGCGCTTTGACTGCACGTGTGAGCATTCTGACACCTAGGATGAGGAATTTGATCACTAGTGTCATACCTTTGACAATAAGCAAGGACCATTTTTCATTCACTATGAACCGTATGTTCGCAATTATGAACAAAAAGTCGGCAACTAGGAGGGTTTTGACGGGTACTGTGAGTCCTGGGTCGTCAATTATGAACGATTAGTCGGCAACTGTGAGCATTTTGGCGGTAAGTGTGAGCATTCTGACACCTTGCATGAGGATTCTGACGACAACTGTGATATCTTTGACAACAAGCAAGGACCACTTTGTCATCCACTATGAACCGTATGTCCTCAATTATGAACGAATAGTCGGCAACAATGAGCACTTTAGCGATAAGTGTGAGGATTCTGACGGTTTTTGTGAGGAATCAGACGGCAACTATGAGCCTTTTGACAACAATCATGAACC
Organism: Thermobia domestica; assembly: GCF_964235325.1. Classification (NCBI taxonomy): domain Eukaryota; kingdom Metazoa; phylum Arthropoda; class Insecta; order Zygentoma; family Lepismatidae; genus Thermobia; species Thermobia domestica. The sequence goes on along the minus strand of NC_137459.1, from coordinate 155,697,862 downwards.
ATTGAACTTACACTATCAGACCTATGTTTAATATTATGAATGAAAAGTCGGCAACTATGAGCGTTTTGACGGCAAGTGTGAGCCCTATATCCGCAATTATGAACGTATAGTCTGCAACTATGAGCATTTTAACGGTAAGTGTGAGGAATCTGACGGGAAATATGAGCCTTTTGAGAGCAAACATAAACCATTCTTTCTAACACTATCACCCGTGTATTTTATATTATGAATGAAAAGTCGGCAACTATGAGCGTGGTGACAGCGAGCGTTAGCAGTTTCAGGTTTGTGTGAAAATTGTCGAGGCAATGGTGACTATTTGGAAGATAAACATAAACCAGTATGTCGGCAACTATGAACCCTTGGTCCGCAATTATGAGCGAAAAGTCGGCAACTATGATTGTTTTGACGGCAACCGTGAGCCCTATGTCGGCAACTATGAGCGCTTTGACGGCAAGTGTGAGTATACTGACTGCTTTTGTGAGGATTGTAACTGCAACTCTGAGCCTTTTGACAGCAAGCAAGAACCACTTTCTCTTCCCATGTGAGCCCTATGTTTGCAATTATGAACGAATAGTCGGTAACTATGAGCGTTTTGACGGCAAGTGTGAGCATTGTGACGCCTTGTGTGACGATTCTGACGGCATCTGTGAGCCATTTGTCGGGAATTATAATCTTTTATGTCGGCAACTATGAACGAAAAGTCGGCAACTATGAACATTCTGACGGCAAGTGTGAGCAATTTGACGTCTACTGTGAAGATTCTGACGGCAACTCGGAGCATTTTGAGTGCAACTATTAACCATTATGTGTGAAATTAGACGCTCTGAGGGCCTTTCTGAGCATTTTGACGGCACCTATAATGCTTCGGTCGGCATCTATGAACCACATTTCGGGAACAGTGGGTAATCTGACGGGAACTGTGAACATTGTTGTTGGCGACTTTTCACCCAGCATAACCTTAGGATATGACGGCAACCGTGGCTTCGTTTGCTATCATTTTTGTTATTCTGTGATTTTTCGTGACTGGTGTGCAATCGAGAGGAATCTCATCAGTATAAGAGGTATGGTAGTCAGCAAGCCTCCTCTATAATTAGATTAGGTTAGGCTGGCTTACACTTTCAAATTGTTCACAGAAGTTAGGTGACTGTAAAAGTTATGAAGTTGTGTGTGTCGTATTCTGTAACGGTTTATATATATATATATACTGGATGTCAAATCACGTTTTCCCACCTTTGTGTGGGATGTATACGGCAACCGTGGCTGCATTCGCCGTCATGGTCAAAAAGAGGCCGCGCAACGCAGGCAATTTCAAGACAGATATAGTATCGAGAGGAATCTCTACACTATAGGAGGTAGGGTAGTGGACAAGCCTTCTATATAAACATTTCCTTTAAATTGTTCTCGGAGGTTGGAGAGACCGCTAATGGTATTGCTTTCTAAATGAGGCTTACCTTTTTCTCTCCGCGGCTTAGTCTGTCGAGAAATCTTGACTTCTGACCACAGACAGAAAGCTAATCTTCGCAAGAGGCGGAAATGGCTAAATTGGGTAGGGAAGCAACAGACTGGTTGGTTCCTTTATGGGAGTCTAAACGCACTATCGCTGTTGGTGTTGGTTAATTTTGAAGGCGGACTAATATCGGCGGATGGTAGTGTAGGCTCAAAAGGAATTTTATCAGCCTCAGGCTAGAACCCTGGGATGCTATTGAAAGGGGTCCTAGCCGGCCAAGGAGGAAAGGAAGTTGCAAACCTTGTTGCTGCCTGGGAGGAATGCTTCATCGAGATGTGCGCCCATGGGCGGACCTATTAAAGGGCATGCAGTGCGTGTTTGCCAGCACGCCTAATGTTGTCCAAAAACTTCCTCGTATTTTTGAAAAGAATGTCAGAAACCTTGACCGGACGGCTGTTTCTAAGAGAGCACGTGGCGATGGGGAATGTGCGATTTAGGCTCTCATACGGAAGTACCTGCCGTTTACGGGAAGGAGGCAATCGTTCTTAACCCGAGGCCTAGCCTGTCGATCACGCCTTCGGGCAATTGACTTCTGGCCGATGCCGTTTTGTGCGGTTACTGAATGCGAAGTATACTTGAACGGAAGCTACTGTCACACCCAGAGGACACGAGTAATACTTATTTCATTGGAGCAGAAGTCTAAATGTGCTTTTGTGGGTACCCTTATAGTCAGTTCTAACGGGAGCCAGACACTTACAAAGGTAGACTTATTCTGGTAGAAAAGGAGTCTTTAAAAGTGCTCTGTCGGATGTACCGGCAACGTGTGGAAAGAAGCTGTTGTAACCCAAGGACACAAGTAGGCTTGTTCCATTGGATTGGGAGTCTAATATGCTCTTGGGGCTGTCACACGGCCAATATTAGCGGGAGCTAGTCACCGCAAGAGTAGGCTTATTCCAGCGGAACAGATGTCTAAAATGCTTGGTCGGGTGTAGCTTTCCTATCCTTTGTTAGAACGCTGTGTTGGTTGTGTCCAACACTTTCCGGCTTTTTAGTAGGTCAATTCCCTGGTTGATCCTGCCAGCAGTCATATGCTTGTCTCAAAGATTAAGCCATTCATGTCTCAATGCAAGCAAAAAACAACGTGAAACCGCGAATAGCTCATTAAATCAGTTATGGCTCCTTGGTGGCTCTGAATAACTTTGGGCTGATCGCACGGTCTCTGTACCGGCGACGCATCTTTCAAATCTCTGCCTTATCAACTGTCGATGGTAGGTTCTGCGCCTACCATGGTTGTTACGGGTAACGGGGAATCAGGGTTCGATTCCGGAGAGGGAGCCTGAGAAACGGCTACCACATCCAAGGAAGACAGCAGGCGTGCAAATTACCCACTCCCAGCACGGGGAGGTAGTGACGAAAAATAACGATACGGGACTCATCCGAGGCCTCGTAATCGGAATGAATACACTTTAAATCCTTTAATGAGAATCTATCGGAGGGCAAGTCTGGTGCCAGCCGCCGCGATAATTCCAGCTCCGATAGCGTATATTAAAGTTCTTGCGGTTAAAAAGCTCGTAGTTGGATCTGGGTCTCGGACGATCGGTTCGCCACCCGGCGTTTAACTGATCGTTCCGGACGGCCTGCCGGTTTTTCCTTTTTCGGTGCTCTTCATTGAGTGTCTTGATTGGTCGGCACGTTTACTTTGAGCAAATTAGAGTGCTCAAAGCAGGCCGTGTCGCCTGAATGTTCGGTTATTGAAATAATGTAATAGGACCTCAGTTCTAAACATAAAAAACTAAAAAAAATCGAAGCCATACTAATAAACAACATAAAAAATCCCAACAACATAAAAAATAACTATCAAAACGAATTAAAAATAACATAAATGAGATTTTTACAAATATAAAATTAATAATATCTCAAGACAATAACTCCAGAAAGAATATGATTACATACACTTATTGATACATACATTATTTAACTTACTCTCTTCTTATTCATTAATTCATTTTTCCCTTCATTTTGATTAAAATGTTTATTTATTAATTTTTAACCAAACTTCTTTTTTTTTGTTTATTTATTTTCCAATATTTTTTATTTTAATTATTTTTTTTTATTTTTTAATGTTTTTCTTTTTTCTTTTTTATTTCTTTCCTAATATTTCTTCTCTTTTTATATATATGCATATATATATATTTTAAATTCTTTTCATTTTTAGTCCTTTTTTCTTGTTTTTTTATGCAAGCAAAATTCATTTCTTCCTGGATAATAATATATATAAAAACATAAAATACACCTTAAAAATTTACATATTTTAAAATAAACACAAGATATCAAAGATTAACCTTTTTTCTTAAAATATACATATGTCATTTACAAAATCCTTACAAATCAATATATACTGTCATTTGCATAATCAATATATACTGTATCCAAACATGTTATAATTTATATAATTTACTTTCTTTTTTCCCCTCTTATTTTTATTCCCTTTTCCTCATTTGATCCCTTTACTCCTTTTCATCACTGTACTATTCCTTTTCTTTCTTTCGTTATCACTTTTTATAAACATACTCAAACTTTATATATAAAAAAACTAACTAAAAAGAGAAAGAATTATTTAAAATAATCTAAATGACAATTAAGAATTTCTACCGAAGATTTTATAATATACTTTATCATACGCCTTTGCAAAAATCTTGGCACATTGAATCTGCGAAAAAACCCATTAAGGGATTTAGGAATACTACCCCTTGAGCCCAAAACAATCGGGATAACTTCAACAGTATATTCATTATTAAAATATCCTTTTAACACATCATATTTACTACTTTTTTCCTCAATTGCTCTTTCTTCCATTTTAGATTCTTCAAATCTTATGGTGGCATCACATATAAAACGTTTATTATCTTTTGCAACAACCAAGTCGGGTTTAAGTTTACCATCGTTAACCTCAAACTCTGGTTCTTTACTTACTCTATACCATATAATCTCAAAATGCTTTATCAAAATAGCAACTACCCTGTCGTCTCTTTGAATACGACGACCTGCATGAGCGATACATTTACCCAGTACATGTGACATAGATTCAACCGGTTCACTACATGCTCTACAGGACACATTGATGTCTTTATCCACTCTAGCTAGAGTAGTCTTAACACCTCATTTTAAGAACATCGATAAACCGATTATCTGGTAATGTATCTGCAAATAAAAAGTTATTAGAAATCGGGCTATTACAAAAATATTCAATGCCTCTACCTTGAGCTTCCTTTGTTTTCCAGATATCGGTAAATTCATTCTTCAACCTCATCTTGGTTGCACGTAAACTTGCAAATTATAGGGCCTTTCAATTTGAAATTTATTGAGGATTTTGTCCGATACCATTCAAATTACTCATATACATATCTTTCAAAAAATCATCTTTACCGTAAGCTCTAAGTGTGTATATAAATTTCAATTGAGCCAATAAAATGATATTCACCATATTAGGGAAACCAAGACCTCCATCCCTTTTTTTTAGTATACAACACTGAATCAATAGTAGAGGGGTGAAGGTGAAGCCAGCGTTTAATATACCCTCGTACCATATCATCTACCTGTTTAAGGTAAGTAGATGTAGCAAAACTAGATATCCAAATATAAAAGAATTTGGGTAACAAATATGTTTCTAGTAACTTAATTTTTTGCCTTGGCTTTAACTCTAATTTCCCTAATCGTACAAGCATTCGTTCCAAATTTCCAAGCTGCCACTTATTCTCAACACCTTTAGCCAATGTATATTGGCAGCCTAGATACATAAAGGGCTCTTCTACGGTTATCGTTTTAATTCCACAACCATCTAACTTTAAGTTAGTATCAACACTAGACCATGTTCGACCTCTGGGTGAGACCCCAAAAGAGAGACATTTATCGACAGAAATCCTCAATCCAATTTCACTTATATAAGTAGAAAACCAATCTAACAATTTGTAATTCAGCTTCTGATTTCGCCATAAGCATAACGTCATTCGCATATGCTGCTATTGAGTTCTTTATACTACCTAAATCGAGGCCACAATCACCATTATACATATGTCTTATTACAGAATCTAACACCAGGTTAAATAACAAAGGACTCAAGGGGTCTCCCTGCCTTACACCGCGTAATACCCTGACCGTTACATCAGTACTAGTAAAAATTGTAGTATTATCACTATACAAATCCTCAATTATTTTAACGAAGCCAACAGGAATATATCTTTTTTGCAAGGCAAATATGCTGGCCTAATGTGGGATAGAATCAAATGCTTTCTGCACATCAATAAGAACGCCAACAAAACTTTTATTTGTCTTCCCCAATTTAATTAGGGTATCCAACATAAGCAATTTAACATCGTACTGCTTAAAACAATAAATCCCCTTTGCGCTTCATGAAGATTTAACACAGGAGATAATCTTACCTCCAACAAGCCTGAAAAAAGCCTACACATAATAGATGAAATTGTAATTGGTCTCCAATTTGACATCGAAGACAAATCCTTTCCTACCTTAGGAATTCAAGTAGTCTTATTCCTTTTCCAGGCTGTGGGTACCTTACCGTTAATTAATATTACATTATATAATTTGCTTAATAAATAAACAACTAAAGGTTTGTTTATTTGCTCCTTCTTAAGGCCATCAAAACCAGGTGATGTATTTCCCTGTAACTTCTTAACCCTTTTATAAATTTGAGTAGTAGTAATAGGAGTAAATAGAGACTTTTTCACTGTACTTTCCAATTTATCTTCATACAAATATTTAGCAGTACATTTACCATGTTGACCCCAAAGTTGACTATAAAAACTCTGCATATCATCAGGTTCTGGAGAACCTCTTTCATCAACGTTAGTACGATCCTCAAAAATCAATGTGGCCAACTTAGCGGGATTGCTTATATACATGTCTTGAACGTTAGCATATTTACCCTGTTTTGACAAACAATTTATACCTTTTTTCCACCAACATTATTTTTTCCGATAGCAATCATTTTCTTACCACCGATAATTTGAATAAATTTATTATACCAACTGTCTAAGACATCCGTTTCAACATGCACACCGTTTAGTAAGTTATTTATTTCAAAATCCAAACCTAACCAATCCTCTTTCAAATTTTCAACATAGAGGGAATTACAATAATCCTGAATATCTAATATTATATCCCTCGTTACACCCACAGATTCAAAACTATTATTTTCCCCACTAACCAGCGGCTGAGGTTCCAACATATTTGTTACAGATTGACTATCATTTTCCAATCCAACAACCTCTCATCCAACAGGAACACTCACCTCAGTAATAATACCCACCTCGTTCATATTATTTCTTTGAATAACACCATTATGTTCATTAAATTTATTAGAGTAATATCTTACTTGGTCTTCCAACTCTAATTCTAACCATAAGAAGCTCTTCTTCCTTCTCCTCTCTCTCCTTTGCTTTCCGTACAATATCAACTTTTTCTTCATTTAATCTATTCAAATCTATCTCTAAACTTTACATCTGACACTTTAATTTTTGAATCTGGAGCTTCAACATTGAGATTTCTTTTCCTTTAACTTCTATTTCTTTCTGACTATAACCATTCATTCTCATTAACTCATTTACACAATCCTGGTCCTTACTACTGATTCTTTCCTCTCCCTCCAATCTCATTCGTAAATTTTACAACTCCTTTTCCTAATCTATCATCTCCCTCCTAATCCCTTCTATTTCTCCATCTACATCTCTATAAATTCTATCTTTTTCTTTGAGTATTTGTTCTTGTACTTTTTCGTTAATTACATTAATTAAAGGAATTGACGGAAGGGCACCACCAGGAGTGGGGCCTGCGGCTTAATTTGACTCAACACGGGAAACCTCACCAGGCCCGGACACTGGAAGGATTGACAGATTGAGAGATCTGTCTTGATTCAGTGGGTGGTGGTGCATGGCCGTTCTTAGTTGGTGGAGCGATTTGTCTGGTTAATTCCGATAACGAACGAGAGACTAGCCTGCTAACAAGGCGTTGGAATGTTTTTTTCCAACGTTCATGTCTTCTTAGAGGGACAGGCTGCCTCTAGCAGCACGAGCTTGAGCAATAACAGGTCTGTGATGCCCTTAGATGTTCTGGGCCGCACGCGCGCCACACTGAAAGAATCAACGTGTCTTCCCTGACCGAAAGGTCCGGGTAACCCGCTGAACCTCCTTCGTGCTAGGGATTGAGGCTTGCAATTATGTCCCATAAACGAGGAATTCCCAGTAAGCGCAAGTCATAAGCTTGCGTTGATTACGTCCCTGCCCTTTGTACACACCGCCCGTCGCTACTACCGATTGAATGATTTAGTGAGGCCTTCGGACTGATACCCGGCACCTCCATTCTTGCGGTGGTACCGACGTGTCGGAAAGATGGCCAAAGTTGATCATTTAGAGGAAGTAAAAGTCGTAACAGGTTTTCCGTATGAGAACCTGCGGAAGGATCATTATCAATTCATCACCACTGCGGTGGCTGATGTCAAAAGTTTCTTATTAGTGTGTCGTATCAGTTAGATTGACACAGTTGAACGGGAGCCACTGATCTTGACAGCGAAGGAGAGGAAGGTGAGCCGTGTCTTCCCTACAGTTGGGAAGCGAGCAGAAAGAACGGGAGCCACTGTCATCGGCGAGGGTAGCGTAGGCTACCTGTTGACACAGGCCGTGTGTCATCTAAGGATTGGAGCAGGCTTATTTCGGTGGAGCAGAAGTCTTGAAAAGACTAAGAGAGTAAGACTTATTCCATCGGAGCAGGAGCGTTTAAAATGCTTGTGGCGGATGTCGGGTGCTGGGGTAGAACGGAAGCTTGTCCTCCAAGAACTCGAGTAGCCTGTGACTGCTTTGTGGGAGAAGTCTTGAAAAGGCTCTGAGGAGAAAGGATTACACGGTAGTAGCACAAGAAGCCTTTAATACGCTCTGGTCGGGCGACTAGAGCTAGAATTCGCTGCTTTGTAGGCCAGTATCCTTTTCTCTTCAAGATGGCCTTCAATGTAAAACTGGTAGCCATGATTTTTGGCTACAAACTCATGGGCAGCCTAAGATTATTCCTTATGATGCAGGGAAAGGCGTTCGAATGAACACGCCCAGCTTTGTGGTTAGTGACCGCAGCTGACGGGGCCAAACAGGTGGCAGTGCGGCCCCCGATGCGGTAAGTCAAACGAACTTTAATGTCTTGCACGGCATAAGTGAAATGCTGTTGTAGAATTTTTACAACCCTGAACGGTGGATCACTTGGCTCGTGGCTATTCCAGAACCGGGCAGCGGAACCGTATTGTACGGATCCTCACAGGTTCGTCAGGGTAACCTAACAGGACTCTGAGACGCCGTCGGGAGCTCTGGAAAGAGTTTAATTTTCTGTTTCAGCGTTCACGTTCCCTGGAAGCATTTCGCATGGAGATAGGGAATAGAACGCGAAGAGCACCGCAGTTGCAGCGGTGTCCAGAGAGTCCCGATGGACCTTGAAAATCCGAGAGAGGGACACGTGGAGGTGCGCCCGATCGTACCCATATCCGCAGCAGGTCTCCAAGGTGAAGAGCCTCTAGTCGATAGATTAATGTAGGTAAGGGAAGTCGGCAAATCCGATCCGTAACTTCGGGATAAGGATTGGCTCTGAAAATCGGGGCTAGTCGGGCTTGGTCGGGAAGTGGGTTGTTCGCTGACTTGCCCGGCCTGGGCGAGGTGACGTTCAAGGGTTACACCTTGTTCCTTAACCGAGTTCGGTCCCGTGCCTTGGCCTCCCACGGATCCAGGTTTGTCCTATTTTATTATAATCATAGTAAAATAATTTTTTATAAGGGACACAAAGTTAGATCTAACATAAAAGGTGGTATATTGCATTCATTGATTTATCTTTTTCTGAATTAAAAGCGTAAAGAAAATCCTTTCTTTGACTTAAGGTTAGTCCTACTCTATTAGTACTGCAGTACAATAGTTGTTATTTAAAGTATAAAGTTAAACATCATGCAAGAAGATAAATGCTTTATTTGAGGATGGATAAGTCTTTTCATTAAAAAAAGAGTAATTTTAAATATCAAAATTTAGCACAGTCGAGTTAATTTTTTTAAGGTTTACATTAAATAATTTGACTATATTTACTGTTTTTTTATAAGAACTTGTCACGATCAGAAAAGTTTAGATGTAAATGTGGTAATCCTTTTATATCAATATATGGCCTAGGTCTCAGGCACACCTCTATTCGAATATTTTAGCTATTGACTTATTAATCAATCTTAAACCATTGGTTGTAAGAGGTATAAACTAACCCATTTTATGTTTTGACTAGTATGTTTATCATAATTTGTTTTAATTTGATGTAGATACATTATTACTGGCTGTAATCCTGCTTATGTCTAGTTTCACCTTAGTTACGATACAGGTATTTGTTGATTATTTGTATGTCTCCTGGTTGTTACTTATTCAGTATATTGGTAACTGTCACATAAGATGAAAGGCACCATATATATTATATATCCAATTGAGGAAACCATTATAGAGTGCCCCAGTTACCGTAATGAGGTATTTTTAAATATGAAAGGGTTCGATTCACATCCTGAAACTAAGCATAAGGGTAAATATCGGTTCAAGTGCCGCCAATGTAAGAAACTATTTGAGAAATTCCATAATATGACATGTCATATTCCCAAATGCTCTGTGGAAAAAGTAGAAGGCAATTTTCGTTGTCGGTACTGCCCGAGGACATTTACATCTAGTCATGGGAGAGGAACCATACAAGACAAGAACATCCTAATGAGAGGAATGTTGAGAAAATTACAAAAAAAAAAATCCAGACAAATACCGGGAGCAGGACCAAAATGGACGAACGAAGAGGTCGAATTGTTCATCAAGGTGGCAAATACGAATAAAGGGAGTAAAGATCTAAATGCCATCCCAGCCGATCATTTCCAGGGGCGAACGGCTAATAAAATTCGAGACAAAAAGAAACATCTTATACGAATAGGTAGAATATCCATTAAAGATAATAGTAACTCCATAGAGAGTGAAAGAAAAAAATCAAAAGAAAATACGGTGATAGGGAACGCACAGAGATGGATGACGAATCATAAAGTGAACAGGAGGACAAACATAGTCTAAGGACCAAACGTCGAAAAACACAAGAGTCTGATGACCGTAGCCATAATAAATTGACAGCTGCAGCAAGAAGACGAAGAATTATAAGATTAATGATTTCATCAGATGAGGAAGAGGAGAATGAAGAAACTCCGAACAAACCAACGTCTCCTAAACCCTTGGAAAAAGATAAATTAATTTAAAAATTTGAAGAATTGAATCTTGATGAATATAACAAGGAAAGGGAGGAAGAAATATTTGGAGATAGGATAAGACAGAACGTTGATGCTAACAGTACAAACGAGTGCAGTATTATCAGCATAACAGGAGAAAACTTAGAACCAACTGTAACCAAACATGAAATGGAAGAGTTTAATGTAGAAGAAATGACAGGAACTTTATCCGTTAACCAAGAAAAAGAAAATCCATTCGAAGGCAGTAGTGATTCACTAGGTGTGGACATCCTAGGAAATATAATCACTGAAAGAAGACAATCCCTAATTAAAATGGAATTAAATAAACAAGCTAATATGGAGTCAAAAAAAGCAAGACGAAAGTTGGAAGAAAGAAGAGGATGATACGGAAAGAGCAAATAAAACTTTGGTTTGGACGTTGGACGAGGCCATGGCAACAGATCTATCACAGGAGAAGAGGAATGAAGAAATCTCCACAGATAAAAATAAAAAGTACAAGGATGAAGTTAAGGAGCCTGAAAATAACAGTCGCAGATGGAGTAGTGTTACTCCAATTAGACGAAGAGTGCTATACAAGAAGGCGAATGAAATCCGACGCAGGTCATATGAGAGCAAATATGAAGACTATTTTACCAAAGAAGAAAGATTCATAGACGAATACATTAATGAATTAAATATAGAAAAAAGAATCAAAGACTATGAATTGAGAAGTATGACGAATGATGGAACTGACTAAGAACTCAAGCAAAAACGAGAGGAGGAAACTAATGAAATAAGCAGAGAACACCGAGAAGATGATATTGCAAGCCAGAAGTCCAACAAAGAGGAAGACAAAAGGGACTCTAACTCTACCAATATATGGACAGACAGCCAGATAGAGGTAGTGCAAGATAGATTTCAGAGCCTCCTTAATTACGAAAATAAATTTCAGAAAGTGGATATGGGAAATTCCCCCCCCCCTACCCAAGAAGCAATTCTAGAATTGTTGTCAACACCTTTGGCAGTAGAACAGAAGGATGTTACAAAAAATTCAATTTTAAGGAACATCGAGGACCTGCTGCTAGAGGAGGAGGTAGAAGATAAGGAAAATGAAGAAACACTGGATCAACTTAAATTCCAGAGCAAATAGACAACTTATGGAATATCTACCAAATCCTGAGGGATACATTGGATGGTAAACTTACACTGGGGATAGCGGAACTCAGTGTGTTAAATGACAGAATGGTGGATATTCTTTAAAAAAGAATGACAATGTTAACGAAGAGACAAAACCCGGAGCAAGAAGAAATAAAGGCAACAGGAAATACGGAGCAGGCAATAGCAAAGTAAAACAATATGCAAGAACCCAAGAAATGTTTCGTAGGAATCCAGGTGCACTGGCAAACAAGATTATGAATAACAATTTAAGCGAACTAACATAGGAAGATAGTGTTAGACCTCCAGATGAGGATATCAGGAAGTTGTACAGTAACCTATGGGAAACTAAAGGCACCTGTAAAATTGAATTTTCCAAACATCAAGTGGACGAAACTGTGAAGAATGGACTCTTACCTCCAATTAGTAGGGCAGAGATTATTAATAAATTGAAAAAACAAAAAGCTAAATCAGCCCCGGGAAATGACGGGATTAGAAAGAAGCACATAGACACTCTAGAAATCATTGATACACTAGAAGCTCTCTTCAATGTAGAGTTAAAATTGGGTAGTATCCCAAGTAGCTGGAAGCTCAACAGAACGACACTGATTCCGAAATAA
>NC_137459.1:155512872-155680372 GCF_964235325.1 Thermobia domestica | reverse complement strand
ATTCTGCGTGTAATGAACGTATCAGAACGCAAACTAGGAAGGAATTAGGCCAAAAGGTAGAGTTATAGAATTGAAAACTCTGTGTAAAATAACTCTAATAAAACTTGGTTAAGGTATATAGCATCTAAAAATAACATTTAATACTTAAAACTTAAAATTAAAAACAAGGCACATATAATTTAATCTTTGGTATTAATATTTATAAGGTATTGAATGTATTGGTACTATATTTTGCCCTTTATAATGTCTGTTTGTTGCATTTATAAGTGCTACAATTATTGAAGCAAAATTTTTGTAATTATGAAATTCTCCTATAATTAAGAAAGGCAATTTAAAGTTTTGAGACTAAGAGTTGCCTTTTTATGATTGCAATTATAATATAACAATTGCTTTTTAGGACAATAGTACAAATCTCATTCCACAAGACAGAGGCTATAATTATTGAGTTGCTCCTCAACTAAAAGGAACAATCTAAAATATTGAACCTAAGGTTAATCCTGTTTGGCTATAAGTGTACTATAGCAATTGTGATAAAGGGTATCAAGTCAGCTGTTTCCAAGGGTTCTTAGCAAGCTCTACACTCTTTTGAAATATTAGGATTAGCTCTTGCCAACGCAACCCTAACACCTGTAGTGTTAGTCCTCATTTTGAGGACATCTATAAATCGATTATCAGGTAGAGTATCTTCAAACAAAAAGTTGTTCGATATCGGATTGTTCCTAAAATACTGAACACCTTTACCTTGAAATTCTTTTTGTGCCCAGTCCTCCTGATATTTGTCTTTTAATTTACTCTTGAATATTTTCAATACTGTTAAATTATAAGGTCTTATAACTTGTAATTTATCAACTAACTTATGTTCAGTAGTATTCAAATTAATACAACTAATAAGTTCTTTTTAAAAATTATCTTTTTCATATGCATTCAATGTGTAAACAAATTTAAGCTGGGCCATCATAATAATGTTAACATGATTGGGAAAGCCAAGTCCTCCATCCCTTCGTATAGAAAAAATCATCCACCATAGAGGGATGAAGATGCAACCACATATTGAGATATCTTCTAATCATATCATCTATTTTCTTTAAATGTGTAAACGAGGCAAAGCTCGAAATCCAAATGAAAAAGAATTTGGGCAATAAATATGTTTGTAACAGACTAATCTTCCGTCTTGGTTTAAGAGGCAGACCTCCCAATCTGGTTAACATTCTTTCTAAATTATTAAGTTGCCATTTATTTTCTATCCCATTAGCAATAGTATATTGACAACCAAGGTATACAAATGGTTGTTCAACACTAACACAATCTATTTTCTGACCACTAAGTTTCAGGGACACTTCCGGTACCAACCAACTTCTACCCTTTGGTTCAATTCCAATACTCAAACACTTATTAATAGAAATAGTTAAACCCATATTTTGAATTATATTTTGGAATTCATCTAACATTTCCTGTAATTCTCTTTGAGAATTTGCCATCAACATGACATAATCAGCATAAGCACAGATGGGGCTACTCACTTCTCCTATAGAGAGCTCCTCCGTGGCTAAGCGGTTAGCGTACGCGCCTTCGGCGTGGGAGACCCGGGTTCGATTCCCGGCGGGAGCTCATGTGGTTCGGATTCCACGTTAATCAGTAGGTCCACGTCTCGTATAGCCTCGCTGCTGAACGGGACGTTCAACTCAAAATCAACTCAACTCACTTCTTCTAAAGAAAATCCAAATTTATTATCTATCATCTTTCTAATCACCGAATCTAAAACAATATTAAACAATAGAGGGCTCAAGGGGTAGCCCTGACGAACTCCTCTCTTAACTTTAACCTCTACATCTGTTTTTGTAAAACAAGTTACATTTACTATACAAATCTGCAATCAAATTAACAATCAAGTCTGGAATATTCCTTCCACACAAAGCCTGAATGATTGCAGAATGGGGTACAGAATCAAATGTTTTCTGGATATCTATAAATATTGCATAAAATGCTTTTTTTTCTTTCTTAATATCAATAAGGAATCCAATAAGAAACAATTTAATAAAGTACTATTTCCCCCTCAGTAAATCCCTTTTAGGATTCGTGCAAACAAACAACCTTATTCAACCTTTCTTCCAATAATCCCGAAAACAACCTGCACAAAATTGAGGAGATTGTAATAGGTCTCCAGTTGGCTACTAACTTGAAATCTTTTCCAAATTTTGGAATTAACGTTGTTTTATTTTTTTTTTCAAGCACTCGGAATCCTACCTGTTAACAATATCAAATTATACAATTTAGTTAACAAATAAACACTCAAAGAATTATCAATATTCTTTTTTTTTCCACTAGATCGATACCAGCCGAAGAGTTATTTAGCATTTTTTTTTATCAGTTTCCAAACCTGTTGAGTTTTGACTGGTTTTAACAAAATCATTCTATCATTTTCATCAATTTCCTGCTCGAAAAAACTCTCATCAGATTTACCAGCACTTCCCCGCAATTGGGTATAAAACTCTTATTTTTTTCCGAGTCAAGTTGTAAATTATCTACCTCATCACTTGAACGATCTTCAAACAGCATCGTAGCCAACTTTCCAGGATTTTTATTATATAGTTCTTGAGCTTCAAAGTATCTATGCTTTTTAGACTTACCATTTGCCGTTTCTCTATAACTAATCTGTTTTCTGCCCCCACTCTGATCAATCTTACCACCTAAGCACACAACTAATTTACCATAACATTCATCAAGCCTCTCAATTCCAACCTCATTATAATTTTCAATGCACTCGTTGACTACTAAATCTACAGATTTAAATTTATCATCCATGTCATTCATATAAAGTGATCTGCAATATTCCCTTATCTCACCAAGTATTATATTTAATTCATCACTTCGTGTATCATCCCGTTCCAATGTTTGTATAATATCTTGCCCAGACATTAATGAAGTATCTAGCACTTTTAAAACCTCAGTCTCTAACTGTTGTGTTCGAATAACATTATTATCTCTTTCCTCCTCAATAATACATCTACTAACAGCTGCTTCCTCCATAGGAAGACTTATTTCAGTATTAATTCCAACTGACATTTTCTCAGTAACTACCCATTTAACTTGTTATACTCAGATTTTTTTCTCATACATATTAATATGGTCTTGTAACTCATTTATTTTAACCTGTAATTTTTGTTCCTCTTTCTCATTCTTATTAACAATATCATGAACTTTTTTTCATATCTTCCCTAACTTGAACTGAATCTGATTCCAACTGAAAAGTTTGAGCACGTAGCTTCTGAATGGAAATCTCTTTATCGTTTAACGAGATTTCCTTCTGTAATTCTTCATTCAATTTACCTAACTCTTCAACCCATTGTTTTTCTTTAACAATTTGCATTTCCCTATTAACTAGATTATCCATCAACTGTTCCTTTTCAAATTCCCGTACTTGTAAGTCCTTTTTACACTCCTCAATTTCCCTATCCACTTCTTCATATATATCTTATCTCTTTCCTGGGCAAGAGCTTTGTTAACATTATCAGTAATTAAGACCTCCGTTCTAGTCATAATAGCCTTGAGCAGATCCTTATAAAGGTCCACCAATAATACTTCTGGACCCAAATGACATTGTAATCCCATACCCTTGAATCCATCGCATATTAACTCCTTAACCAAATTGTAATCCCTTACAATATCTTCATCACTACTTTGTAGTGGAGCACCACTTAAATCAGTATTTTCTTCCTCAAATACCTCTTGACTAAAAGCAGACTCACCCCCTCAGTAGATATCGTATCATCAATAGTTTTTTTTTTCGTCCTCAACCGTACCAGACCCTTTTCCAAACGCTTCCCTTGATAATTTCTCTTGTCTAACTAAGCGACATTTTTTTATTTCTTACATCTTGTAATGATTTGTCAGGAAAATGAGTTAATATCATCTCATTAATATTACTGTTCCCTTTATACATATTAGCCAAGTCTATAAACCTTTCTACCTCCAATTCTGTCCATTTTAGCTTACTTTCTTGTTTTTCCTTTTTAACTGTGTTTCCTTTAATTTTGCTTTCTGCCATTCCTCACGGTGTCCCTTAGCCTTGTGTGTAGCAAGGCCTCCCAATTTAGTGAACGGAAGGGGACACCATGGACATTTATATTGGCCTTCTTCTCTAGAACCACTACATTTGGGTAGGTAATAAAACACATGCGGCGGACTGTCAAACCTATTACCACATTTTTCACATTCTAATATAAAATTCAAAATGTGAACTGATTCCAAATGTTTATAAAAATCACGTTTCTCCAGAAAGAATAAATTAGTATGCTTAGAACACACCAAGGGTCCTAAGGGAATTTTAACAACTATTTTAGCATCTTCATCTTTAAAAGGTTGAGAATTATCAGCACTATCATTTTGACTTTAAGATTTACTCCTACCAGATCTAATCGTTTCATTTATAAAATTGTCTTGTATTATTGTAAGTAATGTAATAACAATAAGTTTAAATGCTCCAGACGTTTTCCAATATTAATAAACAAATAAATAGATGACTAAATAAGCCAAACATGTTCTAGATCTCAGCATTAAAAAAAAGCACTGATTTTATGAAAAAAGAATAAACAGGAAAAAAAACACAGTGCTTAAATTTCTACAAACACAACCACAATTCGCACAAGTAGGCAGACATAATATCCCTTCTACACTTTTAAAATAATTCCTATAAAAATATATTCCACCGCTCCGAACCATCTGAAATACCGTTAAGCATACCATTTCAAACATGTTCATTCCGTTCCGTCAAGCAGCACCATCGTATATACCGTTGAATTCAACTATCTTCGATCCGTTAATTAATATCCAACTGATGAAACTGGTAAAAATACCATTTGCACCTAAATTTCCTCGTTGATGCGCCGTAGAACCTTATATACCGTCGAATTCAACCATTCTCATTCCGTAAATTAATATCCAAACTGGTAAAACCAGCAAGAATACCATTTACACCTAAATTTCCTCCTAAATACTCAAGTCTATCGCACCGCTCCGTACCGTCGGTTTTAAAATGTAATAGCAGCAAACTGGCAAACACTTTTACATCTGAAAACCTAGTCCCAGCATGATTCATTCCCATAATTCTTCAACATAAGGATGAAGGAGCCTACCCGCCATATTTGCAGTATATTTTTTTAATTATATATTCTGAATCCGGCTATATCTTGAGCATCCAACTTCAGAACGCCATAAAGTTGTTACAGTTTTAGCACTAATATACCGTGGATTCTTTATTAATTCTAACAAAAGCCACCAATAGTTATTTCATCAGAAATAATATATTTTAATAATTTAATACGTAAAGTATAGCAAAACGTGTTCAGAAGTCCATCATTATTTTATTTGAGAGATCCATTGCAATCCGGTACATAAGTAAAAAAGTAATCCACCAATATGATTATAATTTTATTGCTGAACACTAAATTTTCACTATTGAATAATAATTATTAATGTATATATTAACTTTTAGGATATTCGAACAAATTCACAGAAACATTACTTAGCAAGGCAAACATGGCTCCTTTTAATTCTTTTTAACTTCCACCGGAATCCGACTATATCACAAACATCCTTAGGAATATAAAAACTGCTCTATAAAAATATAGAATAAAAATCCTTATAACAATTAAAAAACTGAGCAGTAACTTCACTATTTCACAGAACTGGTGGCGAACCAAGCCAACATGGCTCCTTTTAGTTCGTATTATTTTCCACGGGAATCCAGTTATATCTCAAACATTCTTCATAATATTAAAACTATTCCATAAAAATATAAAATAGTAATATCACCACTATAATTAATTAGCTGGGTACTCAATTCACCCTTACAGAAACCAAGTATTAGCCATGCCGTCATTCCTAATCACCAATTTGCCAAACAGTCCAAAATATCCATTTTCATAACAAAGTTCCAACAACATATACAACCACGGAGCAGGCAGCAAACACTTCCATCTCCTACAAAGTGCTTAAAGGAATTGACGGAAGGGCACCACCAGGAGTGGGGCCTGCGGCTTAATTTGACTCAACACGGGAAACCTCACCAGGCCCGGACACTGGAAGGATTCACAGATTGAGAGATCTTTCTTGATTCAGTGGGTGGAGGTGCATGGTCGTTCTTAGTTGGTGGAGCGATTTGTCTGGTTAATTCCGATAACGAACGAGACTCTAGCCTGCTAACTAGGCGTTGGAATCTTTCCTTCCAACGCTCGTGTCTTCTTAGAGGGACAGGCTGCCTCTAGCAGCACGAGCTTGAGCAATAACAGGGCTGTGATGCCTTTAGATGTTCTGGGCCGCACGCGCGCCACACTGAAGGAATCAACGTGTCTTCCCTGACCGAAAGGTCCGGGTAACCCACTGAACCTCCTTCATGCTAGGGATTGGGGCTTGCAATTATGTCCCATAAACGAGGAATTCCCAGTAAGCGCAAGTCATAAGCTTGCGTTGATTACGTCCCTGCCCTTTGTACACACCGCCCGTCGCTACTACCGATTGAATGATTTAGTGAGGCCTTCGGATTGATACTCGGCACCTCCGTCTTGCGGTGATACCGACGTGTCGGAAAGATGGCCAAACTTGATCATTTAGAGGAAGTAAAAGTCGTAACAAGCTTTCCGTATGTGAACCTGCGGAAGGATCATTATCAATTCATCACCACTGCGGTGGCTGATGTCAAAAGTTTCTTATTAGTGTGTCGTATCAGTTAGATTGACACCGTTGAACGGGAGCCACTGATTTTGACAGGCGAAGGAGAGGAAGGTGAGCCGTGTCTTCCCTACAGTTGGGAAGCGAGCAGAAAGAACGGGAGCCACTGTCATCGGCGAGGATAGCGTAGGCTACCTGTTGACACAGGCTCTGTGTCATCGAAGGATTGGAGTATACTTATTTCGGTGGAGCAGAAGTCTTGAAAAGACTAAGAGAGTAAGACTTATTCCATCGAAGCAGGAGCGTTTAAAATGCTTGTGCCGGATGTCGGGTGCTGGGGTAGAACGGAAGCTTGTCCTCCAAGGACTCCAGTAGGCTGTGACTGCTTTGTGGGAAAAGTCTTGGAAAGGCTCTGAGGAGCAAGGCTTACACGTTAGTAGTACAAGAAGCCTTTAATACGCTCTGGTCGGGCGACTACAGCTAGAATTCGCTGCTTTGTAGGCCAGTATCCTTTTTTGTTCAAGATGGCCTTCAATGAGAAAGTGGTAGCCATGATTTTTGGCTACAAACTCATGGGCAGCCTAAGATTATTCCTTATGATGCAGGGAAAGGCTTTCGAATGAACACGCCCAGCTTTGTGGTTAGTGACCGTAGCTGACGGGGCCAAACAGGAGGCAGTGCGGCCCGCGATGCGGTAAGTTAAACGAACTTTAATGTCTTGCACGGCATACGAGAAATGCTGTTGTAGAATTATTACAACCCTGAACGGTCGATCACTTGGCTCGTGGGTCGATGAAGAACGCAACTAGCTGCGCGAAAGAGTGTGAACTGCATGACACACGAACATCGACGTTTCGAACGCACATTGCGACCCAGGAGCGAGTGGGTCACACCTGTCTGAGGGTCGGTATCTTTATCCTGGCGGTGGAAGATTTTCCGATGACCCCAAGGCCTCTCGCTAGTTCGGTAGTGATGCTGTGGCTATGTGTAAGGAGCCTGGCAAGGGGTCTCGCGCAAGGCTTGACTTTGTTGTGATTAACCTCTTGTGACCATGGGTCCGGAGAATAGAAACTGTGTGTTATTGGGCTTCCGCGACAGCGGTTGTCTTAAATGAGCAGGAAAGGCTGGTGGTTCACATCCGCCTGTTGAGGCAGTTTTTGTCTCGACGAAAGTTCCTGAGTAAATTGGGGAACTTGGTCCTTCGATTTCATCCTTGACAAACCCCTTTCGATGGGAACAAGACTGTCTTGTGTCCATGCAATTCTCTAGCCTGGGCCGGCGCAAGGCTGGCTGACGAACAAGGTAATTGGGCCTCTGAGTTTTGGTATTCCAATTTGCCTCTACTCCTGGATGAGCTTCAGTACTAGGTGCCCGGCAAGGGATCAGGGGGTGACCCCTGACTTACCTTGGCGGTCTACATTCTGTAAATTGAAAAGTCCTTTTGTGCGCGAGCCTTCAGGCGCGCTGTGTTTTAGGCGCTCGACCTCAGATTAGGTGAGATTACCCGCTTAATTTAAGCATATTAATAAGCGAAGGAAAAAAAACTAACTAGGATTCCCTTAGTAACGGCGAGCGAACAGGGAAGAGCCCAGCACCGAATCTCGCAGTCGTTGGCTGTTGAGAAATGTGGTGTTTGGGAGGGTCGATTCTCCCGAGTTCTTGAGGCGTGTCTAAGTCTCTCTTGAATGGAGCCACTGCTCATAGAGGGTGTCAGGCCCGTGAGACCGTTTCAGTTCCCCGGAAGACCTCTCCTCAGAGTCGGGTTGCTTGAAAGTGCAGCCCTAAGTGGGTGCTAAACTTCATCTAAGCCTAATTATGACCACGAGACCGATAGCGAACAAGTACCGTGAGAGAAAGTTGAAAAGAACTTTGAAGAAAGTTCAAGAGTACGTGAAACCGTTCGGCGGTAAACGGATGGTACCTAAAACCCCGGATTAGAGATTCAGAGAGATCTGTGTAGACCGCACTTTCAGGTTGATCTTTTACTCCTTCGGGGGTTGGGACTCTTGGGAGAGGCAGCTGACTCTACATAGACCCTCGCATTTTGTCTTTCGAGGCGTCACAACTCGTTGGATGCCGGTCTATGGCCCGGGGAGGAGCTTGTCTGGGTCCCCGTTGCCCTTACAAACCCCTGGTGTCCCGGCTGACGTTCGACGGTATGACAATACGGAGTTGCCCGCGTTTAACGCCTTCATGTCTGTACAAGTGTTGGATTTGCTAGTCGTCGGGCTTAGTCCCAGACTTTAGTAGTCCGATGCTGTTGGTGCAGACTCTATGAACCGGGCGTATCTCAGTGCTTAGGCTATTTTATTGTGTTTCTGTTGTTATTTCGCAAATTTTTGACGTAGCTGTATCTGCTTTTTTGATTTTGTCTCTTGTTTTTTTTTTTTTTAAATTTAAATAAGGTTTATGATCATTGCTCATTAATATTGAATTGACATGGTGTATATATGGCCATTTGGGTGTATGTTTTAAGGTTTGAACTCTTAAAATTTTTATTTTGTTAATTTGTCTAGTTATGCATAGAACTAGGCTATTTTGCTGGATATGTATATATCATTTAATTTTTAGCACGCAATTTATTCAATATTTTAAAAGTTACTATGGATGACAAAATCAGAATTATATTTCCCTTGGATGAATCTAATTTGGCCTGTCCTGCACATCCTAAGGATTTCTTTTTTTAACATTAAAGGCTTCACTACTCACTTGGAAAAAGAACATCTGGGTGGAGTAGAGTTCACTTGCAAAAGATTTCAAAAAATATTTGACAAATTTCACAATATTTCATGTCATATACCTAAATGTCCTGGAGCCAAGATTGAGAAATGGGATTATCTATGTAAATACCGCTCCAGAATATTTGATTCAGCACATGGTCGTGGTACTCATACAAGGTTGGAGCATCCTCAGGAGCGTAATATGGAAAAAAGTAGCAGAGATCAATAAAAAGAAACAAAGATCGCTTCCAGGCTCTGGACCTAAGTGGACCGACTCGGAGTTTGAACTCTTCATTAACACTGTTCTGGATAATCTAGGCAATACAGATATAAACACCATTCTTGCCAGAAGATTTAGAAATAAAACACCAAGTGAGATTCGTGATAAGAAACATCTTATCCGTATAGGTCGTATTCCTAAAGAACTATCAGTTCTTGGTAATAATATACGTTCAACTGTTACAAATGGAGCAAAGAGAACTAAGAGAAACCATGGAGAAAATTCGGAAGCTGAAACAACAAATGATATCCGTGGGATAAAACAAACGCTTGAAAACTTCAGAGTGAAGTACTAATTTGGAACTTCAGGATGCTTATAGTACGGACGAAGAAATTATAAATACAAAATAAAAAGAAAGTCGTCGAACTATCTTCAGATGAGGAAAGTAAAGATAGTAAGACCTTAGCGAGGACAAGTTTTGAACTTCCCGAATGTAAGGAACTAATTATTAGATTGGCCAGACTCAAAATTAAAGATAATGATACCATTACTGTTAATATTGATAAAATGACACCAGAAAAGAAAATAACATCAAGTTCGGCTGAAAATAACGTGTTTAATGGTTACTCTCAACATGAAATTGATATTGAAAGAGGTGAAAAATTAGAAACTGAATGTTTGTCTCTAACTGAACTTGATAATGTTGTCTTCAATCATTTAACTCAGGATGGTAATTTGGAAAAAGACTCCACGACAAGGTGGAAACTTGAAGAAGTCCTCTTCAATTCATTTGACGATATGGAGGAGGAGAAAAACAACTAAATCTAAAGATAACTAGTCTAGGAGATGGAGTAGTATCACTCCTTTAAAACGTAAAATACTTAATATGAATTAGAGGCAAAAAGATATTGGTGTTTTATCAAAGGATGATTATTTCTTGAAGGAAGAACGGTTTCTTGGTGACTATTTGCAGAAGCTCATCTAGACAGCATCATTAATACCCAACTTCAACAAAATCAAGGATTGTGAGAACTCAAAAAACATAGAAAGTGATGATAAATCAGAAGTGTCATTTTCATGGACTCAGTTTAATAACAAACATGACAAGTTACAGAAATTATATATGACTAATAATAAAGATGAAATACCAAACGATATATTATTTAAGGGAACTCAGGAAGAAATAGAAATGATGCTACGTACTCCCGTTCCAGTCGATGATGAATCTAACTTAGAGAAAAGAATAATTACTGATTTAGAGAATTTACTCATCAGTGATAATAATGAAGCTGACTGGATGAGCAAACCAAATCTAAAGAATAAGGATTGGCAAGTGGAAAACGTTAATAAAACCAAAATACGGATTTAGAAATGGAATCTATTAATGTGTCGAATGGCGAAGATATAAGAAATTATTCTGATAGTAATCTCGACATGGAAATTGGAGTAATTGATATTTTTTTTTCAAAGATTAACAAAATTGGTTAAGAAAAATCGAAAAAAGAGGAACTTAACAGTGAAACTGACTCCGGAAATATCAAAACAAAACAAATCATTAAAAGTGCAAGTAGGAGCAAGAAATCTTTGCAAAAAACACAAAATTTATATAAAAGAAATCCTCCAGCTTTGGTTAATAAGATCATGGATACTAATATTGAGGAACTGACTGGTGATCCCGGTGCAAAACCAGCTCGAAAAGATATTGAAGATTTATACGGTAGACTATGGGGAGTTAAAGGACGATGCGATATAAAGTTTCGAGAAATTAATCTTCAGGAAGATAACCAAAATATCCTTAAGGCAATCGGTTATGATGAGGTAGTAGTCAAGATCAAGAAACTCAAAGCCAATTCCTCTCCGGGCCTAGATGGGATCTCTATATTGGACATCTGTGAACCGGCTGTAATTGAAATACTGATTTTACTTTACAATCTTATTTTGAAGATACACAAAATCCCCGAAAGCTGGAAGAAAAATAAAACAACTTTGATACCAAAGACGGGGGATCTGAAATTAGCTAGTAACTGAAGACCCATAACTATTGGTTCTGTGTATCACCGTATTTTTAGTTCTGTTCTGGATGAACGACTAAGATGTGTTCTTTCTTATAATAATAGACAGAAGGGCTTTACTCGCCATCAAAATACAGCCGATAACTGTTTTGTATTTAATCAAATAATCCATGACAGTAAAAGGAGGAAAGGTATTGCGGTACTGGGTATGGACGTATCAAAAGCTTTTGATACTGTTCCCCACTCAGTAATTATCAACGTTCTTAGGGCTAGAGGATGTCCTAATGAAATATGTGACTTAATTCAAAGTATGTATACTAATATTACAACTGTTTTCTCTGGAGTCGATAATTTGGAGGTTGAAATCAAAAGAGGGATCAAACAAGATCCTCTCAGTCCTCTCCTCTTTAATTTAGTATTTGATGACTTGGTGGAGACAATCCAGAATATGGGTGAGGGTTACAATACTCCTGAAGGTCATGATATATCCATCCTTGCTTATGCGGATGATATTTTAGTTTTAGATCGTGACTCGACCGAATTGCAGGACAAGCTAAACACTGTAGGTGAATATCTTAGAAATTTAAATATGACTTTATCTATTGACAAATGTTATACATTTGGTATAGCTAATAATAAAAAGTCTTGGTACAGTACAAATATAGATATTTCTTTGGACGGACAAAACATTAAAAAATATTGAAGTTAGTGAACGATTTGAGTATTTAGGCTGCAGCTATACAATTAGCGAAGGTCTGGGTAACAAATTTACATTTAAAAGAGTAGAGGAATTAGTGACTAGAGTATTAAAACTAAAACTGAAACCTCGTCAGAAGGTGAATTTAATTTTCACCTATGTGTTGCCCAAATTCTACTACTCTTTTGTAAATGCATTTGTATCATTGAACTTTCTGGTGAGCATTGATGACATGTTAAGGAACCTAGTTAAAAAGATTTTTCATCTGAATCATTTTATTACATATGGTATTATCTATTCCAGAAAGAGGGATGGTGGGCTTGGAATTCCTAGGATCACCAATATAATATCTTTGGCTATGCATAGAATGGGTAGCAAGTGGCGAGAAAATTCTGATACTATTATAATATCTTTGTATCAGTTAAATCGGGTTGACATCTTTTTACAAAGAGCAGCTTCGGCTCTGCGAATAAAATGGCCAATAACTGTTAGGAAACTAAATCAAATTAAAACTTGAACTTAAAAAGAATGAATTTGAAGAATGGAAAAACAAGAGTTTCAAGGTAAGGGAATCTGTGAATTTGGGGGCGATATAATATCCAACGAAATTCTTTATGACGATAGTCTAATATCAGACTCCAGATTCATCGATTTCCTTAAAATAAGGACAAATACTTTTGGTACACGAGTAGCCATTGCTCAGGCTAAGCATAGTGATAATGTTTTGTGCCGTAGATGTAATAGTAAAAATGAAACGTTGGCTCATGTTCTCTGTGAATGTACTGAGAACAAGGCTAAGATTATACACCGGCACAATGAAATTGTCAATGTAATTAAAAGTGAACTTCAAAATAATCAATATAAAGTAAGTTTAGAAACAGAAATTAATAGTAAAAACGAGGTTTACAAACCAAACTTAGTTGCACTAGAAAATGACGAGGCTAAAATTATTGATATTACAGTAAGGTTTGAACAGAAAAATTTTGAGGATTTGGCTATTAAACACAAAACGAACAAGTATCCGAAAATTAAAGAGCTAGTCAAAAATCAACTTAAGGTAAATAAGGTCAAAGTGGTGCCTATTGTAATAGGAGCACGTGGTGCCCTAACTGCACTTACTAAGAAAGAATTGTTCAACCTGGATACTGGAAGAAAAATATATTAAAGACTGTTAGTCTCAATGCTGTAAGGAATAGTATAGAAATAGCCAATACGCATTTGGATTATGGTGGTTGATTACATAATTTAAATATTTGTACGCTATTGACTTGACAGTTATTTCGATTTTTTTGTATTTAAGTATTTGTTATTGCATGCATGTAATTATCATGAAAAATGTATTGAATTTAATGTAATTTTAAAGGGACCTCACCTTATTCAAGGAAAGCTTAATAAAGCGGATTTTTATGAGACAATGAAAATCCCTCGTCATCTAATTAGTGACGCGCATGAATGGATTAACGAGATTCCCACTGTCCCTATCTAATGGGGGAAGAAGGCCAGAGTCTTCGTCTTCCAAGAGAGAGCAGGTATCGTAAGCAAAGTGGGGTGTAGGTTTTGCACTGCCCTACCCAAGGTTCTTGTGCGTAAGTGCACTGAGCGATTTAGCTTAAACCTATCTTTACAAGGAGTAGTGCTTGATTGGGTGTGGGTTTCGTACCGCCCAATCTGGTGAATCCTTTGAAGGGTGGCGAGACTTCAGCACGCTATCCACGTCCACGTCTGTTCCTCTGGGCAACAGCTGTAAGGCCACAGCTGGCAAAGTGATTAGCGTCCCAATTGGGATATTTAGTTGTAGATATGCGGGAATCTATCCACAAAAGAGGGAAGGCATAGCAAGTCAAGGATGGCACCCTCAAAGGGGAAGCCGGAGGAGAAGGGGAGGAAGACCCGAGCCGATGGCAAGGAGTCTCCCAAACCAAACCCGAAGGCGAACCCGGCTGCCAACGAAAGTGGCAGCACAAGTGCTCCAAGAAAAGAAAACTTGGAGAGCAAGCCAATGGCTACAAGGCAGCCACCGAGCAAGCAACCCGAGCAGCCTCTCAATGACAGCAATGTCAGCGAGAGTGGCTCGGAGGTAAGCACTTCCTCGTCGGGTTCTGAACCGAAGGAAGTGGAAAGTGTACCTAACACCCACCGTCTGCTCATAGAGAGCGCTGAATTTTTGGATTCCTCTCTCAAAGTGGGAGAAAGAGTAACTGAGAAGGCCATGCGTCGCCTAAAGGACAGGCTGATTCAATGGGCCATTGAACGGGGCGGGCTCCTGGGTAAGATCGAGCAACTGCAGGTCATGAACCAGGAGCTAACGCTCAAATTGGTTACTCAACCAAAGGAGAGCCAACCTCAACCTGTGTCTTTTGCACAGGTTGCTGCCAGGGCTGTCTCAAACGTGCAGGGACAGACCACGAGGGCAAAACCAGTGGCGCAGCCGCGACATGAGGTATTCATCAAGCCAAAAGCTGATGAAACCCCCAATGACATCAGGAAGACCCTGACGCAGGTACTTAACCCTGCGAAAGATGCAATTAAGATCAGGGCGGTGAGGAACGCAGGTAACAGCGTGGTCATTGAGACTGATCTGGCGTGAGACCTGAGGAAAATCCAGGACAACCAAGAACTCTCGGCGAAGCTTAGGGTTGAGCTTCCGAAAAAACGGGATCCACTGGTCATCATTTATGATGTACCGGAGGGCAAAAGTTCCGAGGAACTCATTGAAGAGGTGCACAGCCAAAACTTCGGTGATGACTTGCCCCTCTGAGTTTAAAAAGAACTTCAGGCCGAGGTTCAAGGCAGGACCGAAGGGAAAGACAACCGCTCATCACGTGGTCGAGGTCTCGGCCAAAATGCGGAATCACCTAATGGTCCGAAAACGCATATTTATGGGTTTTCAGTCCATGGCAGTCAAGGATTTTCTTGTCGTACCACAGTGCTACAAGTGTCGGGACCTAGGTCACGTCACTAGGCACTGTAGGTCGGAGCAGGTATGCTCCCATTGCGGTGTTAAAGACCACAAAAAGGAAGCATGTCCTCGTAAGGACCGTGAAGCTACTTGCATCCCTTGTAAGAAGCGTAAGCGAACTTGCTCCGGGAAAGACAAGGATTGTGCCACGTACAAAGTCCTGTTGCAAAGGATAGTCGATCACACCGACTATGGGCTGTAATTTGGCTAATACGGCAACACAACTGGTAAATCGAGTGGTCGGAGCATGTAATACCTACAAGGTATTACAATTGAACGCAATGCGATCCAGATCAGTTAAGTATGAGGTCCGCAAACTTGCAGAAGACATGTCGCTAGACATTGTCGCTCTGCAAGAACCCGATACAGTGTATGGGAAATTATCGGCCTTGCCTCTCATGGCACAGGTAGCGATAAAAGGACAGCAGCCAAAAGCTGCACTCGTACTGCTGAACCGGAGTCTTCGGATGACGGTGTTCTCACAATTGTCGGATGAGCACACTATCTGCGCAGAAGTGCAGAGCCCGCAAGGGACGATCATTCTAGTGTGCATGTACTTTCAGTTTAGCCATTCCATTGAACCGTTCTTAGACAGGGTGCAGGAGATACTAGCTGTATTTCCCAGAAGGCAGGTAGTCATCATGTCTGATGCCAATGCCAAATCGCCCCTCTGGTACTCTCGAGTGCTGGATAACAGGGGGGAGTTGGTAGAAGAGCTCATTCACGAGTTTCGGCTGACTGTGGCAAAACGGCCTAGTCATGTTCCCACCTACTCAAATAGAGAAGGAGCTACTGGGAACATTGACATTACTTTAGTCAACGAACCAGCCATTGGCGTGGTACTGGATTGGAAGGTGCATGACGATATCACACATAGCGACCACAACGTGGTTACTTTCGCACTGGCAATTGAAAGGAATGGAGTCCGAGGGGCAGAAGTTCCTGAGAGACCAAAATACAACCCTAGGCTTCTTAACTGGGAGCTGCTTAGGGATGTACTGAATCTGACTCACGTCATGGCACCAACGGTAGACGAGTCAGCTCGCAGTCTACAAGAAGCCATTGTAAATGCTATTGAACACAGCCAGCAGCCACCCCACCCGCTGGGTGTAGCTTCCATGCCCTATTGGACGCGACGCCTTTCAAGGCTACAAGCTACCAGCAGAAGGGAAAGGAGGCTGTACCAGTCAGCACCAGACCGGGACGTCCGACGGGACAGACTAGCAAGGTATAGGGCGGCGAAGAGGACCTTCGAAAAGGCTCTCAACGTTGCAAGGGCTGTCTCATGGGAGAATTACGTCCAGAGCAACCTGTAAACGGATCCCTGGGGTGTACCTTATAAAATTGTCAGCAAAAAGATTCGAGCACCGGAGGTCATGCAAACCCTCCAAAAAAGTGCTAACGCGCTCACGGAGGGAGGGCAGAAAACAACAACTTCTGCTCAAGGTTCTCCTCCCGAATGACAATCCGGAGTAGGATGATGCAGACCAAAGAAGGATGCGCGATGAAGCCAACAACGACTATGACGCCGAAGATGACATTCTCGGAGGCAGAACTAAAGGAGGCAATCTCAGGTCTGCGGTCTGTTAAGGCTGCAGGTCCAGACGGGATAAGGCCCGAAGTTGTAAAGCAATGTTCTAATGAACTTGCTGGCCCGCTGACAACCTTGTACAATGCATGTCTGGTACAGAGGAGAGTGCCTGCTATCTGGAAGAATGCAGAAATGGTCGTATTCAGTAAGGGCGAGGATAAGGATCCTCAAGATCCGAAATCGTACAGGCCAATTTCCCTATTAAATGTACTTGGAAAAGTGCAAGAAAAGTTGCTTATCCGGAGGTTGACTCTGCACCGCCAGAGAACTGGGATGGTTGCCAATCAGTACGGTTTCCGACCTCGGAAATCAACTGAGGACGCAAGAAACCATGCGCTCAGGGTGATCAAGGAGTCTCCAGCGAAATATACCATAGGTATATTCGTTGACATTTCTGGGGCCTTCGATAATCTCTGGTGGCCAACCCTCTTCGGGCGCCTCAGGAAGATGCGTTGCCCTAAGAACTTGTATGAGATGTTCCGAGATTACTGCAGGAACAGGAACACATGGTTCCAGATCGGAGATGTGTGCATCTCCAAAACCTGCACCAAGGGCTGTCCCCAGGGATCTGTGTGCGGACCAGCATTCTGGGACGTAGCGACTGAACCACTCCTAACGGAGATTTTGGGAATGCCAGAGACTATTGATTTCGTGGCGTTCGCGGATGACTTGCTCGTACTCACGGGGGGAGACTCCCGCAGAGATATAGAGGCAAAGGGAAATGCTATTTTAGCAAGACTCGATGCCTGGTGTAGCAGGAATAAGTTGACTGTTTCAGTTAACAAGACGGTCTATATGCTATTTGGGGAAAAGCTCCTCCGGGATCCAATCCTCAAGCTCGGCAGACAGACAATCAAAAGGGAAATACAAATACAAAATACATCGGAGTGATTCTAGATGAATCACTCAATATGCAGAAGTATATTGAGTATTCCTGCAACCGAGCAAGTAGCATAGCACAGAGGATCCTCTCTCTAGGAGGAAGGAAGTTCCAACTCCAACCCGGCCACGTCAAAGTGTACAATGACAGCTTGTGGACCGCGGTGCTGGCATATTGCGCTAGCGCCTGGGCACATCGGCTTGTCGTGCGCGATGACAACATCCGAAAGGTGAGCAGAGTGCAACGCTCGATCCTTATGAGATTGAGTGGAGCATATAGGACGGCCCCCGGGAACGCACTCTGTGCAGTTCAGGGAATAGTCCCTGTGCATCTGAGGATACTCGAACGAGCTGCTAACTACTGGATTAGGAAGAATCTTCCCGAGAAGACAGAGGATATACTCGGCCGTCTGTGCCTAACAAAGGCAGAGACTAAAAGACCGGGTAGTGAGCAGCTGGCAGGCGGAATGGAATGATTGCGAAAAGGGAAGAAGAACCCATGACGTGCTCCCGGATGTGGCTGAAAGGCTGCAAATGGGATATATGCGCCCAGGGAATGGCCTTGTACACTTTGTAACAGGACACGGTCCGTACAATGCTAAGCTTCATCAATCGGGCTTGGATAGAGCGCCACAGTGTGATTGTGGGCGTGCCCCGGGCACGCCAGAACATACTGTCATCGAGTGCGAGCTTGTTCAGCAGGTTCAACCGGCTGAGCGAGCAAGGTTGTTGCATATACCGCTGAGGGACGCCTTGCGTTCTGAAGCGTTATGTGGCGACTTGGGAAGGCTCACCACCGCAATGTCTTCCTTCTATAAGGAACGATACTGCGAGCTTCTCAGAGAGAGGTGTGGTATTCTCCTACAGGAACACAATGGAATTGACGAGCGTCTGCAGCAGGAGTGAAACCTTGTAAATAGTGTAAATATCGTGTACCAAACGAACTCCAACTCGGAGGGATCCGGATGACGAGCTCCTATGCACAGCAGACAACTGACAAGGAATGCTTGCATTCCGCTGAGGAAAGGACTATCCGAGTCTTCTTCCTCTCCCAAACCCTGCCAGGGGATGAGGGATTCCTATGGGTCTCCCGCTGACTCCCAAATGGGAAACTAACGCGTCCCATTGGGTCTGGTAGCGTACGTGGTACCTCAACACGGTAAAAAGTGAGGTAGCTCTCTGGGCGACCCTACCGGGGGAGAGCAGCGGTCAAGGCCCTTCTCCCAAACGGCGACCTACACGTGCTGTTGGGTCCGGGAAGAGATACTGAGTATCTCAGAGTGTACGTGGTACCTCAGCACGTAAAAAAAAGGTAGTCCCGTATTGCTTGGACGATCCTACCGGGAGGGGAGGGCCGGATTCCTGCCTGCAGGACCAAACGGGAACGGGAAAGGTCCAACCCCAGAAATCTGGGCAACGGTACTAATTCCGCGAAAGGGAGGTAACCCTGCAGGATATGGGCCGGTTTCAAACTCAAATGGTGACTTACACGTACCATTGGATCCGGGATGAGATGCACAGCATCTCGACGTGTGTGTGGTACCTCTACACACGGCGGTTGCCAGTTGAACGATAGAGGTAGGCAGGGCCGGGACACAAGCCCCCTCGGGCATTGCCTGAGGTTCCCGGTTTGGGTTGGACTCTGCCGGGTTGTGGTCATACCGTGGGATTCGGTAGCACACGGGAACTAATCCCAGGAACCTGGGTAACGGTGAACATGTCTGGGAGGTGAGCTCGCCTTATAACGCTCGGGCACCATGCCTGCAGAGTATGGTAGGGCCTGACTCGCTAGCAGGACCGCCTCCACCAATAGGTCAACTGGTAGGCACTCACGACTTCGGTCTGGCCGCGCAGTGGGCGTAGTGAATGAGGGTTACACACTTAGGTGTCAAGGTTAAGGGACAAGTCTTAAGGGTGCACTAGTGCACGAGGACAGAAGTCCAAGCACGAGCAACCACGGACGGGTTGCATTACATTCTTGCGGAACCCGTCCATTTAATAGACCGAACGGTCGCGGGCATGCTCCCCATGCATGCAATTAAGCGTGGCATAGTAGACCACTAGCTCACAGTGTCCCTATCTACTATCTAGCGAAACCACAGCCAAGGGAGCGGGCTTGGAAAAATTAGCGGTGAAAGAAGACCCTGTTGAGCTTGACTCTAGTCTGATACTGTAAGGAGACATGAGAGGTGTAGCATAAGTGGGAGACTCTTTACGGGGTCGCCGGTGAAATACCACTACTTTCATCGTTTCCTTACTTCCTCGGTGAGGCGGAGCGCGTGCGTCGTTCTTTGTGTTCGGCGTACGGTATTCTTGAACCAAGTCTGGCAAGTTTATCTTCTCGGACGATCCGATCTGAGGACACTATTAGGCGGGGAGTTTGTCTGTGGCGGTACATCTGTCAAAGAATAACGCAGGTGTCCTAAGGCCAGCTCACAAGTAAACCTTACGTTTGGGTGAATCGAGTTTGACTGAGACACATTTGAGAAAGTAGTACTAAATGTGGTCAGTATTTCAGTGAAGTTGTAGGTGCGAAGCTCCAGGGTATAGGAGATACAGCTACCAGAACATCACATGGAAGTACAGAATAGTCTTCATACAGTTGGAGGTAAAAGCTCTGTAAGACCTCTTGTAACGACAAACGGTGAATAACAAATATATGGGCACATATTAGGACTAGGGGAAAGTCATATAGTAAGGGTATACCTAACGGCGGCCATTTTGAAATCCGCCATTTTGAATTATGGTTAAGTTTTTAAAATAGGAATAGGGTCATGTGATACATGATTTAAGCCGCAAATTTAATCAGAAGAACAACGATGACGTTAATTTTGATATAGCGCAATTGGTAAAAAAGTTACAGGGAAATCAAATATTGTTGCAGCATATGTATTAGTCCTTTACCCCACCTTGTAAATTTTGTGTTAATGATAATTAAATAAAAAGCAGGTGGATAAATATTAGGTCTATGGTAAGAGTTTATGTGATAACAAATGCTGGTTAGTGATAAAGCAAAAATGGTAATACCATTGGATTTATGGTAAAATTTGCTATTAATAAGGTGTCAATGTTATGCGATTTGTTTAAAATTTATGTCTGATTCAAAATGGCGGATTTGAACATGGCCGCCATCAAGGCAACTCTTACCATAGACCTAATATTTATCCACCTGCTTTTTATTTAATTATTATTATTAACACAAAATTTACAAGGTGAGGTAAAGGACTAATACATATGCTGCAACAATATTTAATTTCCCTGTAACTTTTTATCAATTGCGCGTAAATCAAAATTAACGTCACCATTGTTCTTCTGATTAAATTTGCGCCTTAAATCATGTATCACATGACCCTATTCCTATTTTAAAAACTTCACCTTAATTCAAAATGGCGGATTTCAAGATGGCCGCCGTCAGGTATACCCTTACTATATGACTTCCCCCTAGTCCTAATATGTACCCATATCTTTGTTATTCACCTTTGGTCGTTACAAGAGGTCTTACAGGGTTTTTACCACCAACAGTATGAAGAATATTCTGTACTTCCATGTGATGTTCTGATAGCTGTATCTCCTAAACCCCTGGAGCTTCGCACCTACAACTTCACTGAAATACTGACCACATTTAGTACTACTTTCTCAAATGTGTCTCAGTCAAACTCGATTCACCCAAACGTAAGGTTTACTTGTCAGCGAGGACAGAAACCTCGCGTAGAGCAAAAGGGCAAAAGCTGGCTTGATCCTGGTGTTCAGTAAGCATAGGAACTGCGAAAGAACGGCCTATCGATCCTTTTGGCTTGGAGAGTTTCCAACAAGAGGTGTCAGAAAAGTTACCACAGGGATAACTGGCTTGTGTCGGCCAAGCGTGCGTAGCGAGGTCGCTTTTCGACCTTCGATGTCGGCTCTTTCTATCATTGCGAAGCAGAATTCGCCAAGCGTTGGATTGTTGACCCACTAATAGGGAACGTGAGCTGGGTAGACCGTCGTGAGAGAGGTTAGTTTTACCATATTGATGCGCGATCGTTGCCATAGTAACCTGCTCAGTACGAGAGGAACCGCAGGTTCGGATAATTTGTTCATACACTCGGTCGAGCGGCCGGTGGTGTGACGCTACCGTCCGCTGGATTATACCTGAACGCCTCTAAGGTAGAATACGATCTAGACAAAGCAACGGTATCTGGAATCCCTCATTTGGAAGTGTATTTACTACGCGAAGCGTAGGGGTAGGCTCATCCTACTTTACATGACCCATGGTTTGCGGCAGATATATTGTAAGGACGACATTGATTCTTAGAATCTCTGTCGTGAGTTACACCAAGGAGATGTTCAAGGTTGGGACGTGGAATCCTCTGTAAACGACTTAGATACCTGGCGGGGTATTGTGAACGGTAGGGTAGAGCAGTTGCCACGCTGCGATCTGTTGAGACTTAGCCCTTGCTTGGAGGATTCGTCTTTTCGGTTGGACGAGACCTCCGGGGTATCTACGCCACCTCAGGTGGTGTATTTCTTAATTTTATTCGCTCATAATTGGAGACTTTTTGCTCATAATTGCCGACTTTTACTTTGCTTTTTTCCCACTCGCTCATAAGTGCCAACTTTTACTTTGCTTTTTTCGCACTCGCTCATAAGTGCCAACTTTTTCTTTGCTGTTTTCGCACTCGCTCATAATTGCCGACGTTTTGCTCATAACTGCCGACTTCTCTTTATTTTTTTCGCACTCGCTCATAATTGCAGACTTTTGCTCATAATTGCCGACTTTTACTTTATTTTTATCGCACTCGCTCACACTTGCCCATCTTTACTTGACTTTTTTCCCATATATAAAGAGGTTAGTAAGGGGGACCATGTCCCCCTCTCCGGACGCTTTTTAGTTCCATTCGTTTGATCATTACGGTCACACGTACGTGTCTGACCGCGCGTGTTTTCGGGTTAGCGGTCTTACAGGAGATGGAAGAACCTCGCAGGCTAGATTTAAAAGGAACCTTCTTTAGACAGGGGCGACCTAGTCCGTCAATTCTCTACCCCAGTCCGTACTGCCTCCGTGACACCAGATACCACAGTAGTCATACTATCACCGACAAGTACACGTGGCATACACCTCCATATAATGTGTCCGTTCCCAGGAATAGTACACTTGTCTCATTATCAGCATGGTCTCCTTTAATTGACGGCAACAAAGCCATCCACCACCGACATTGCTAACCATCTGGTTGACGTTAAACTTTAGCGTGCACGGACTAGTTTACATGACGGTAACTGCGCCCTCCATCACCGCCATAATTTACCGTATGCTTTATTTTCTTGAACTTCATTAGCTTACACTTATGTGGTGATTTCGTTTTAAATTTGGTTGTTTTAGCTCACAGTTGTGTGCTTTCTATCGACTCAAATTTCCAGACGATGTGTGTATCTTCTCGTGAGAGTACAACTAAGGTCTTATCACAACGTTCTCTTTTTTGATTTTTACCACATATTTTTAAGTATGATAATGGTTTATTTATTTTGAACTTCACAGCCCTGTATTTCAATTTGGAATTTTTACCTACCTCTTCATTCATTTCTTATGTTCTTCCCTTAGAGGCATTTAATTTTTATTAAATTATTTATTTATTTAATCTCGTTGAGAAAAAATCGTGTTCACAGAAAGAAATTCTTCATTCACTACCGAGGTGGCACACGCCAACACCGCGTTTTATCAGATTTCTGCCGTTCCTTCCCATATACTTTGCTGTTGCTATAGTGTGCACGAAGTCCCATGAAATTTTTACCTATCTGCAACGATTATGCACCGGACCAAAGAGTTGCAATAAACCTATCTTTTCTTTGGGCAGGGGGCGTTTAGGTTTGTGAGAAAAAACATGGGTGAGTTTTTATATATATTCCGTGTCATTCCGGTTAAATATGTTTTTATTTCTATACATAGTGGTTTGCCATCGTTCAGATTGAAATTTCACTTTTGCAATTAGAACAGTTTTGTTAAAAACGTGATTTGCAACAACAGCAATTTCAAATGTGAGCGAAAAGTAAAAATACTGGAATTTGCTTTATTTCTGTATCAGCCACCTCGTGGCAAAGCTGTTATTATATGCGCTTCTGGCGCTAGGGATCCGAGTTTTATTCCGGCAAACAGCCTGGGTGGTTCGCCTCCCGTATTAAGCCAAATTTCAACTTTCTTGCACATATTTATTATTATTATTAAAAATGAAATGAAATCTTCAAGATTTATGTCCCACAGTTATGCTGGGTTCAAGGTACACCTCATGTAGAAATTGCACTATTCTGGTTTGAATAATTTCGTTAAAATGGTGGGAGAACGTAATTTAGATTAGCCATGACCACAAGTGTGAGAGAAATGTAAAAGTTTTCCAATTTACTTTCTTACCCTGTTATTGCTCACTCATTGGTACAGAATAGTATCTGGTTAAGTGACATTTATGTTGCTCTACTTCTTGCCGCTTTTTTTAAACTTTATAAATTGTGACGGCAAGTGTGAGCATTTTGACTGCACGCGTGAGCATTTTGACGGCAACTGTGAGCATGTAGACGGCAAATATGAGCCTTATCTGCGCAAATATGAGATTACTAATATTGTACATATTCCAATGCACAGTGTTTAGGTACCTGTAGGCTGGTAATGTCACTAATCTATATTGAATTCTTTCGCCAAGATAGTGGAAAAACAGAATCTGGGATGACCGTCATTCCGAATGTGAAGGAATAAGTAACAGTGTTGTTATTTGCTTTCTCCGTACATCACTGTTCATTGATTGGAGCTGGAATGGATATTCGTCATTTCTTTTCATTGTGTTTATGTTTATCTCCCCACCCCCCACGCTGCTCTAACGATTGTCTTATTTTTACGCTGCATGCCCACACATTTTCATGGCCAATAAACCTCGTTTTAGCCGGACAATTTTCAACCTTCCGCTACATTTTAAACTGTAATAACTTTTTTATTTTTACTTTTGTTTATTATTATTATTATTATTATTTGTAAATGTGAATTGTTATGATGTTTTGTTGTTTTCTGAGATTGGCGTAGCAATTGTGTACACTTTCTTTTGTGAAATCGTATTTGAGATCACTCCTCTACTCTCCACCCAGGATTACAAAGTTGGTTCGGAGTCCAACTCCCTTTTAGCCTCGGTATTGAAAAAGTCTTTGGCCTACTGGTTCGAAGATGATGAGAAAGTGCACTATAAGTCTCAAAGTGGGGGGAGACTCGTATTTCAGTGGTAGAGCTGGTACTGGAAATCGAAACCCAGGTAACATATGAAGACTGTGAGCTGAATCTAGATAGGTGGGATGGCTTGTCTAAAGTAAAGAGACCATTCCATTTTACGTTTTATTTATAAGAATAAAAAAAAAATAAAAATGAGAATACAGATGAATTTTACAAATTGGTTACTTTGAATTACACTTGAAAGTATTACTACACCACGTAAAGAGGAGCACAACCCCTACGTTATTCAATGGGTGCTAGAAGGTTTTTATGCTAAACCGCGATTTATTGGAAAGAGTGAACTTGAACTTCGTACATCGCAACTTGCATTGGCTCAAAGGGAAAAAGTGTTAATTCTCGAAGATGGAATTTGGTCTCGAGTTAAATTAACTTCATATTTGTACTAAACATTCTCAATGTGTTTCTAACAAATCTCCTGGTACTCATCCCAAGTCGAGGGGGGATTTAGAAAAAATAATCACATACCTGAGCTTATACAGAGCGGCCGTGACTAAGGAAGACACACACTCGTCGATCGTCGGCTTCAGAATCAACCGGAGCGGCGAACAAGCCTCGTTTATATAGGCGCTTCGTCCCACGTATTTCTGCCAGTTCTGACGTCGCTCGAACTCTACGTCACGAGCCTCGGCGAGCTTGGAGAACCTATTCTCGCGCATGCTCAATAGTGGCTAAGACATCCAGTTTCTCCATGATTTTTCCCTATCACGCCGGGGTTGGAATTCCTATTTTACATTTATTTTTACAGTTTTTATTTCACGCATAGCTTCAAATACATAATAGATTTCATGTATTTATCGCTTGCGTGGTATTACCTAAATATTGCATCCGGGGACCCGGCGCTGTGATCTGAGTAAATCAAAGCAGGGTCATACCACTATTACATGCGTGAGGGTTGGTGTAAATGAGGCATCAGGTTGCTATTTCAATCTGAACCTCAACTGACTCCGTTCTCCCTTTCTCTCTTTTCCTTACTGCACACACAATTTGAAAAGCGCGGGCGTCTCGCCCCATAATTTGAGTCCGGCTTAGGACTTCGAGGCACAACTGTGTAACAGTTATCCGCCGACCTCGGTAAAAAAATAAACAAAAAAATGTCGAAAGTTATCTTCCTGATATGTATATCCAAATACAGAAACGGTTGTCCAAGGCAAGTTGCTGGGAGTTAAAGGGTTAATATAGACGGGCCTCACGTAAGGCGCTAAGAAACCAAAAACAAAATTTTGGAGATTATGAACGGATAAATTGCAAAAGAGCGGGATTGTAAGATCTCATACATTTTGACTATACTACATTTAAATTCTACAACAGTTCTACTAACAAAATAGTAGATAAACGAACCATATTTAGTATGAAGCTTTATGATTTGGAATTTGTAGAATGAAACCTTACAATCGTGTATCCTTCTAGCTTAAAATTGTCAAGAGGTTTCGTGTGAACTCACAATAGTAGATTTTTTTTTAATGAATTCCTAACCATAGTATTAAGCTTTTACGAATACATTTGAACCATTTACGAGTACAACTTTTAGTACCATAAAGAAAATTAAGAGTTTGTGAGTTTACTGACTTGCTAATTACCAGTATATTTACTGTACTGAGTACCATTATAGTCATACATGTTAAATGTGATTGTCTCAGGCTACTAATATGATTCAGCTAAAAAATGAAAGAAAATCAACAGTAAATACACTCAAACAAAATTAGCGTGAAGCGCTTTAAAGTTTGACTGAGATAAAATTACCATAGCAGTTTTCCTTGTTTGTAGCGTAAACTAAATGGGAAAGACATAATGATATAGAATAGTATACTGTATTGTGTTTGCCGTAATTCTTAAGATATTGCGGGGTTGTGCCTTACAATTTGTGAACAGAGTTCATTAGGTTGTCTCAATAGACCATTTATAAGTAATAAAATTCAGGTGATACTCTACTTTCCTATAAAACCAGTATCAAGTGAATATTGAATATTTATGGCATATAAAGAACTATAACGTGTAAAGTATTTGAGTACAACATTACATATCCTGTAATATATTTCTTTGTAATATAAAAACGATTGTATCCTAAATGCTTAACTCACGTATGTAAAATAACTAGCAATTGACTAATGGTCAACTAGCGGTTAAAACACAATGCTTGATAAATGTTCGAATGCGTCTATACACATTTTATATTAAACTTCATCCTAATGTTATTGAAGAATAAATTTCACATTATTAGCTATTGCTCTCTACATTGGCTGCAATAAGTGTAATATATAACTTACTGTATAGCTCTGTTCTATACAAATGATCACAGTATGTATATCTGTTTTTATAAACTTTTTTTTTTTAACTTCTACTCAGTCTGTTTGCTATTTCGACCCCGATTTGGTTTCTCTCATCCTGTGTGGTATGCATTACACTAGACACATTGATATTTACGTATACTGACAATGTACAGACATTACAATCGAGTAGCGCATTTTAGCGCACCTAA
Organism: Thermobia domestica; assembly: GCF_964235325.1. Taxonomy (NCBI): domain Eukaryota; kingdom Metazoa; phylum Arthropoda; class Insecta; order Zygentoma; family Lepismatidae; genus Thermobia; species Thermobia domestica. The sequence continues at coordinate 155,652,912 of NC_137459.1, read as the reverse complement.
GGATTACATATAACAACTCTAGATTTCTTTTCGTGAATCCATGGGAGGTTGTGTCAATAAGGGGGAGACTGAATAGTTGAAGGACTGACCCTATGGTTAGTGTGTTAGTTTATGCCCTAATGGCCTATGGTAATAACAGATACAAATTCTAATAATCAGGGATGCAGTTACATTTGCTATACCAGAGTACATGTTTTTTTGTTTTTTTTTTTTGCAGGGGATTACATACGTTTCTTTATAATTAGGGGGGAATGTTAGGGGGGGGTTATAGGTTAGTATTGTTAGTATTGTTAGTATTCCTATTCTTATTATTACTAAAAAAATGTATTGGTATTAGCATTCGAACTTTATCTTTTGTTTTTTTTTCTATACAAACGAAAAATAGTATTAGCATTCGTATTTTATGTCCCTTTTTTTTAAATACAACTCGAAATCGAGAGGGATTTCTTTGTGGTTACAAAGGAAATTTACGAAGTAAAGTTACATCATGTTTCATCATGTTGGTGGTTCTTGTTGTTTTATAGGATAGATTTTAAACACAAAAGTTAACCACAACATAAGCTATGGCTGATATGTTTTTAAAACACACCGGAAGTATGTTCCGTTCTTTCTTTTAATTCAACTAACCTTGACTGATAACAACCATAAGTTTCCGTTTGTGGCGAACTTTTCTGTTTTTAAATCTTAAATACGTAGTGTAAGTAATTTAGTTATGCGGAGAATAATTCTATATGGAGACGTCACGGTGACCTGTTGTTGAGCAACAGTTAAATACAATGTGCAATGGATAATTTAATAAATTACTTCCTTGTCTTTTTCATTTCGGTGTTTGCCAAAAGATAGCTATACAGAGGGTTCCAAAAATTACGGTCTTTAACATGGTGGAATGAAAATGTGGAAAGTCGATTACTATACTCACATATAGGCTTCTTCAAATGTCTGAAACAAAACTTGTGCTTTTACTTGACCAAACAATAGGATTTTAATTCCTATATTCAGACAATAACTGTCCATGGCTTTTGGTACATTAGATCATGCGTACTACAATGAAACTGAGTTATTTCATATATTGAAAAAGTTTTAAAGTATCTTGACGTTGCTTACAGTCTTCTTATGATTTGTCACAACGCTGATTTGAAAGAGATTTTATTACTTTTACATTGAGTATTATCACTCGTCCAAATTTCTGTGTTTGTCCTGGTACGAAAAGAGTTTTTCACCTGTAAGCAATGAACTGAACTGATGTAGGTAAATAGGAGTCTGCCCGTAGATAAACGAGATTTCCTTGTCACTGCAGAAGTTTATATATTTTGTGGCACAGAGAAAGTTTTGTATCCGGATGAAAGTTCAGATTTTATAAATAACTGTTGTCCACTACCAAACAGTGATGGATCGAAACAATAACAATAGTCAATTTCCATATCGTCCCTCTGGGTCAGCCCTGGATGGGGCCGACATGCTGTGATCTGGATCCTTGGATACCTCCAGATACCAGGTCGGTGGGGGGGGCTTACTCTAGACATCACACTGGGAATGCAATGGCTAGAGATCTGCAATCAAACAGACTATTAGCTTACATTATCATTAATGCGTTACATATTAACCTTGGCGTATGCAGAGTACTTGGTTAATATAGTAAGTTCCACTGTATCCTTCTATTAATTGTTCATTTTTTTTTTAAACTGGGCTGACCACACATCAGTTTAGGAAAGGTATAGTGATCGATGGAACCTACGAAGGTTACCCAAAATGAGGCTAGCTGAAAGTGAGATTCGAATAAGAAAAATGTTTTTCGTTCAGATGTCCTAAGTGTGCTGACCACACATCGTCAGAATCTAGGCATAGATACTTGTCTAGATAATGTCTAGGCAAAGATACCTGTTTAAATAATGTATTAATATCACTATGAGGTTAAGGATCAATTTTGTACCATGAACAAGTTAGATTAGAAGTCTGGAAATAAGTGTATGTGCGCTGACCACACATTACTATTAGGATGCCTCTTGGGTTTGAGCGGTAATGATGCGAAGAGAAAGATAACATCCTGGTGGAAACAATTTCTTCACAAGATGATTTATGTACCTAACTCGGTTGTTTCTTTGTGAGTGGAATGATAATGAGGGAGGAAAGTGGATTATTAAAATATACTTTTCATTTACTGCTATGATTAATGGGTGATGAATCAGCTGGTGAGTAATTCCAAGGTGCTTTACAAGATGGACAATACTTTATTAGAACAACGTCAGGACGTAATTACCATATTGACATACATTTGCCGTATATTTTGTTTTGAGATGTAGCCTGGCTGAGGAATAGCGTGTTAAAAGGAAGTTTGAATTTAGCCAGCGCGGCGGAAATGAGCTAATTATACAGCTTGGTATAATGATAAGTGGCTTGTAAATTATCAGCTCAGCTGACGAATGTTCGGAGAGAGAGGGGACAAGGGGGTTTTGCATCGCAACTGAGAGAATGCATCTAGTATACTGTTACAGACGCCGGCTTCAGACCAGGGACATCTTAACATTGTCAGATAAGTATATTTGCATTGTTTTCCTAATTTAGAGGATAGGAGTGGTCAGTCGTTTGTTTGGATTGCTATGCATGAGTACGAAAAGTTTGTTCTATACGGTCTTTTATACCTTGAAATGTTAATATTATTTACCCTTTTTTTTTTGTTAAATTGACTTTTAACAAGGATAAAACTTAGCAAGTTGATGCCATACTTTTAAGTTACTTCGTAAACCACAGAACTATTACACAGAGTTTAGATTCAACAAGATTTAATTAAATTTTAATTATACCTTTACAGATATACCAGTTAAGAGGATTAGTTCCAAAGTATCGTCAAAATTTCTGGCAATTAATTGAACTAAAAACTTAAAACAAACTCAAGAAAAACTGATATAAATTTTAAACATGCAAAATTTCATAATTGAACTGCATTTCTAGTTTTACACTTTATTACACCTTGTGTACCCATAGTGTTCAAGATAAGACGTATCTCACAATAGGGCAATCTAGCTCGTGATAAATGCTCAGTTAACGTGCATATTATTTTTTTTTTACAATTGTAGTGTCTCGCTAAATCTTTGATAATGTGTTGTCTCAATTGTTATAGGTTTCTTGGATTAATATTGTAAGGTTCGGGAGCTTTGTAAAGTTAATTATTGACAAATGAGGCCCTCAAAGGAGGCAGTCTTATCTTGGGCACATTTTGATTTGTTCATTATATTGCATCCCCTTTTGTAGGTAGCTTAGTAAGAATAACAAAGGAAAATGTCAAATTCTTTTTTTTTTTTTGAAATAAATGGATATTCAAGTGATTAAAAAAAATAACTTTAACCTATAACAAACATAAGAAATGAAAATGAATAGTCAGTTATCTCCAAGTAAATTGATAATCAAATGATTAAAATTAATAACTTTTAACAAAAATATAAAAAAGGAACATGAATACTCAGTTATTTCCAATGCGCAGGTCTTTTCACTTCTTCCCACCTGGGCCGGTTCTGCTGTTATACTTCTGAAAGGAAAGGCCTGAAACGAAAAACTCTCTCACACACACACGCACAGTATTATAGATTGAGTGTAGTGTCCCGGCTACTTAATAGTCGAAATTTAACGAACTTTGTAGTTAAGACATGACTGGATTTAACTAATAGTTACATTTATCTAATTTCTAACTATTAAGTATGAGGCTAATTATTGCACTGTGCTAATTATTAAGTATGATAACCAACGAGTTTAAATAAGTTCTTAACTTTGTGGTTCATATTTTTCAGCTTGTTGGGGTATACGTATCATCCTTTGCTCGAAGAACGCACAGGAAAGAGAAAGAAAGACGTTATGTTTCCAGAGACAATGAGGGGAGGTTTCCTGTTACGGGGTAAGTACCATCTCCCTGAATTGTTAGTGTATTATTTTTGAAACATGCGTTTTCCCTTTCTTCACGTCAAATTACCAATTCGTTTTACTAGTGAGTGTTAACATAGTTTAGTGCTGAACTCGAGTGCAACGAAATCGCAGTTCGTATCCTGGGAATATCCCATACCGGTTTCCATTATCACTGAATTAAGTGAAAGCCACAATGAAAGATAGTGACCAAAGTCATAGTTAATCAGTGATTATAAGAAGTGCGTGTTGCATTACTTGTGAATGTAGTGAGTGTTTCCCTAAGGAAAAACAAAAACGTTGTTTAGTGTGTGTCACTCATACAAAAAGTGCGTGAGTCGGGACTCGATCTCCGACTTATCTGTTTCCTTTCAAAGCTGGATACAATCGCGTAAGTGCCAATAATCACCGGAAAGTGATGTCATTTTGACAACGATATTAAGTTTGACTGGAATATTTCGGGTCTCGAACTCAGGACCCCTAGTGTAGATAGTGATGATATGTGGTAAACTAAGTGCCTATTGAGAGTATTTGATTCTAACCTACTTTCACATAACCAATTCAATGACAAACTTGCGCTCGTGCGGAGCGATCATTTAAATATAGGATAAAAGAAATGATCCATCGGGGATCGAACCACAGGTCGTTAAGAACCAACTGCTCAACTGAAACTATGGTGTATCCCAATCGTGATAATTTATGGGGCAACATTATTATTATTATTCATTTCGTTGTGATATCATTTCCATATTATTTTTTTCTAATTTCCCGTCATAAATGTTGGTGTGTATAGAGGTTACACGCAACAACATCCTGAGTCCTTGTTAACAGCTGGACTCACTTCCGCCACCCTATAAGAGGTGATTTGCTTTTAGTTTTAACGCTGAATGAAAGACGAGTGTTGAGGAAGTATCCGTGAACAATTTAAGTATTTGCATCGAAGCAAAATGCTATTCGATTAACTTTTAATTTTTAAAGATTACACTTTTGTTTGTTTATTTTGACATTTTATTTCACTTAAACTTATAAATACTGTCACGTTCTTATATTTATATTCTAAAGTTCGTGTGCGCCGTGCGCTGTTATGGTAAACAGGGCCCCCTATGGAGGGGGCCACCAAATTTTGAAAGTCTCCTGACTTGTAGTTTAAAATCCTTTGACGGGCATAGTCATAAGTGTAATTCTGAATAGAATTAAGTTATTTTATACTAGATTCATTAAAACCAAGTTGACAGAGCTCGAGTATCCTTAATGTGTGTCCTGAAAATTATGAAAGATTCTATTATTCGAGTATTGAACCTCATTACGACATGTTGTATACGTAATGATTCTCTTCCAATGGTTTATTATTTTTATCATTATTATTATTATTATTATTATTATTATTATTATTATTATACTGTACCAGTGATAGTGTGTTGTATTATCAGCGTTATGTACCTTTTAATCGAATCAAGCGAAGGTTTTAACTTGTATGAAGGCAGTTACACAGGGATGATTGAAAAACACGAGTATAGTGGTGTAGTGGTAGGACAACATCTTGAATGTTACTATAGCCCACAATGATGTCATTTTTTAACCGTTACATTACATAACATGGCGATAGTAATATACTCAAGTTAGTTACAATCAGCGGGTTCTAGCCCATTACCCAATGATGGGAGGACAGAAAAAAAATGGGGGGGCTCGATCTACCCCCAATATTCTTACGAAATACATATGGTAGCCTTAACCTAAGTTTATCTTGCCACAATGAAATAATGATACGATATGATACTATCTAGTATTTTGATAAACATCATTAATGTTATTATACTGAAAACATTATTCTAGAATGAGTATCACTGTTAATACTTGATCATAATTCAACATGAACTGAACATAACTTAAAGGTAATGTAATCTTACTGACTAAATGTAGGGAAGTATAGTACACAAGTAGCTATTTACATTCTTTTAAGAAAATGAATAGCCGATACATATATAATTGTAAATGCATTATGTACAATATGCGCAGTATGCTAGTACATTGCCGTAGTTTGCCAATAGATTGGCCATCGCTAAGAGATTGGTCATGTTTACAGCAGCATAAGGTCACTTGTGTTCACCCAGAAGGGGTCGCAGAAAAATTTTCACTCATATCTATGAATACGAAGTCCACAGCAGCAGCAACCATAACATGTCAGAGACTAAGGCGTATTTCTCCTTATTTCGTTTTCTATTTTATTTTATTTTTTTTTAATTTAACCAATATGCTTCCCGCCCGAACTACGCGAAAAAAAATAAAATAAAACTAATAATTGCTCAAGGAAAAACAAACGGGGTAGGCATTGTGTGGAGTAGCCTATGTAAATATCCGGTGGGGGGGGGGAATGACGCTCCCTTTTTTTGTATAGGTAGATAACCCGGGTCACAAGAAAACGACACGTAAGCACGCGTGTATCATAAGTAGTCATACAAGCGGAACAACCCAGAACAGGCAATATTGACTTTGCTTTAATTTCTAGGTTAATGCAGTCCTAGACACGAAGAGGGAGAGCGGCGAGTTTCCTGAGAGAAGGAAATAATCAGGCGGCGGCAACGGATGGAATCCTGTACTGTCAATGAGGAGTCTGCAGCTGCAACGACGTATACTTAAAGTCGGAGTTAAGTTACACCTGTACGTATTAATGTTAGTAGCTACTAATAATATTTTACTTTTCAGCTATGTCAACACTTATTTTCCTTATAGGTTCTCTGTGTTTGGCAGCATATTGGGAGTCTTATAGTAGAAGAGGAAGGGTTACTCATTCGTGGCCGGCCACATTCACACAAAGAACAAAAAAAATACTTATCCCAATATGGTGGCAAAACATTCATTTTGGTATCAACTCGACATAACTTTTTTTTTTTTTTTGTGACGCGTCTAACTTTTCCCTGATTCTAAAAACGACTTAATTGCTCCTCAGATCACTTTTTAGCGCCACCCACTAATGCCTTTTACAGCATCGAGGGGCGAAGAGAATGGATTCCAGGAAATAACCTTTTTTTTTTTTTGTTTCTGATTGATAAAGAGTATATTATAACTTTTGGTTTGTTTTCAATTTCACAATGTATTCTTTTCAGGCTCTATCTATAGCCCTGTATGCACATGTTCCGGTATGCCAGAGGTCATGTTTGACTACGTGTACTCCACTTTTTTTTTTTTTTTTTTTTTTTAGAGGTTTATGCGATCTATGAGATATTCAACACACTCACTAAATAACATACTCCAAGTTTTCCCTCTTTTTTTTATTTAAATTCGTCTCAATTGAGGCGACCAGGTCTCATGAGCGACCTATATAATACGCTTAACATTTATCGTCCTCACTATCGCTAGAATCTTCCAGCTCGCGTGAGTTATCTCGGGGGGTAGTCTGCTGCTGTGCATGCGTCATAGCCTGCTGGGCTAACTTACGGATTAACTTTAGTTGTTTCTGACGTTCCTGTATGATCTGGTTAACGGCCTGTACGTTATTCTCCGTTTCGTCATTTAAGGACTCGACCTGGGGAACAAGTTTCCCTAAATAAAGGTTTTTAGACAAAGATCTGGTTCGATCTGAACTATTAAAAATAGTCAGAGTAATATTTCCATTGTCAGTAAAAACTGGACCTCTTGGGATCAGACAGGAGTGCCAATATCGAATTCCTTTGGACGGTAAGAATTCCCAAATATGCACGTTCCCGGTTGGTGCGGTAATTTCTATGTCATACGAAGCCTTGGACGGCACGCGGACATTTGCTGGAAGGTGTACTTTATAGGTAGTGTCCGGATAGATATCAAAAAGTTCGTCGCTCAGCCCCAAGGGGTTTGGCACGACCTCTTTCTGACTATGATCCTGAGCAGAACTCTCTAGATCAGGGAGGGTTGCGGGATCATTTACACTTCCTTGCGTTATCAATTGTTTTTCTAATGTTTCTAAATGTCCGCTATTTGATTGGTCCTCTACAGGCTCATCTGGCGCCTGTGAGGCCAGGGGTGGCTTTACAGAGTGTTGGCTTGTTTTGCTATATCTTGTCGCATAAGACGCATTTTTTTTCTTTCTCGGAATAATTTCTGTACTCGAACTTTCTGTAGAACTAGCTACCAAAGTTCCACTAGGGCCTGGCTGAGGGTCAAAGTTGGATAGGTTCTTTTCCTCTTTCTCTAAGTCAGGCGAATTGGTAAGTTCCAGCTCAGGAGCACTGGAAGACACCTTGCTTTTCTTAGTTCGTTTACGTCTTGCCTTTCTACATCTATTGACTTTTCTATTCGTTTTATTCGTAGGCTCCGAGGGAAATTTGGTAGTTTCCCTGGAACACACGAATACTCGAGAGGTAATTTCTTAAGTATGGAGTTTTTGTCTCTTATCGGCTACACTAGCGACGGGATTTATGGGATTTCCGGTGACCAATTTTGGATACGGATCCTTACTCCTAAGTGGGAGGTTCCGTTTCCTATAAATTGGTTTGTTTGTATGAGGGGGGATAAAGAAAGCCGTTTGTCTAGTATAATCGTTCTGTCTTGATTGGGAATCGTTAAACGATCTTTTTCCTACTGATGGTGGGTATCGTTCAACATGTTTTAAATCTAAGGTATGAATCACACCTTGACGATACCCATATGTACCTTTTGGGACTGTGAACCATAGGTCTTCAACGTGATTCCCGTCTTTATCTGCTAGTTCCAAGTATTTGGAATGAATGGTTGTGACATACTTGTGCAAAAAATCTATCCCCAAAATAACGTCATAGGCGCAAAACTGTGGGTCAACTATAGCTACGTCTAGGAACCTTCGTTTGGTTGTTTTCAAGTGATCCTTGAAACAACACGCTATTCTCACTACAGGAATGTAATCTGTGGGCTGGGCACCTACGCCACGAAGCTTAACATAACCCTTCAGTCTTTCTGTTAGTGGAAATCTTGGGGGTAAGAGGGTTTTCGAAGCCAGCGAAATTTTTGAGCCTGTGTCTATAAGAGCTTGCGCCCAGCGGTCTCCTATTTTTATCTTGACTGTACAAAGCTGTGCCTGCTCATGGCCAAAGCCATATGTATTTTGGTGAGTGTTCCTATACATTTTGTAACCCGGTTCTGCTACTACTTCGTCTGAGTAACAAGAACTAACCTGTACAAATCCCGGTTGGTGTTGTTCTTTAATGCATGACCAGTCCAAGCGGTCGTTTTCCCATATTACGTCATGGCTAATTCTCTGACTAACTAATCTTTGTGCTGTATGAAATTTTCTAAGATATTGTAGGCACTGTTCGAGATTATCGCAATCATCCACCTCAAGCATCAGCTTAATTAGGATGTCAGGTAACAAACTCATTCTAAGTTTACTCATCAATTCACTTTCATTAACCCAACCTCGTAAGAATTTCAAATCCTTTATTAACTTATAAATGAACGCTAAAGTACTTTCATTGGGTTGTTGCATTCTGGTATCAACGTCATATTCTAATCTTGCAGTATACTCAATACTAGGGAAAGCCTTTTTAAGTTTTCCTTCATTTCGTTATAGTTTAAAGGTAGAATGTTTGCTAGGTCTACTAAATAGAAGGAGAAAGCTTCCCCTTTCAGACAGTAAGGAAGGTAATTTACTATTTCTAGGGTTGACCATTCGTATATGCTAGCCACTAATTCATATTCTTGTAGGAAAAGTTCCACACACTCATGGCTATTGCCAGAGAAGGAGGGGATTTCAACATTTGGATAGATCTTGAATACTTGTGGTTTAGCACCAATAGTAGAATTTTGATTGTCACCCTCGGGAGGAAGGTTGCTAACTTTGCCTGTTACTACTGTATCCGTAAATTTAGGTTTCTCGAAAATATATGATATAGATGGCTCGGTAACCGGACTAGTTGTAATTTCTTGCTCAGATTTTAAATTTATACGAGGCTTATTCTCAGGATCTACTTTTAGAAAGGACGAAAAATTTGATTTTTGCTTATCAGAGGTCTTATCTTCATTTGATGAATGTGAAACGGGCTCATCTTTCAGATCTAAGGACCTGTCTAAAGAAGCCGAGGTATTGAAATTTTCAGAGACGGACCTATAGTCGGTATCAGTTACGCTTCCTTTTTCAAACTCAGAGGTTTGTTCTGAACTATATTCTGATGTGTAAGTTCTATCATGTTCGCTGAGTACTGATTTTTCTGTCTTTTCCTCTTCGCTAAACTCTAATTTCTCCACTGGGGTCGTGGGTGTAACTACGCTACTAGGTGGCGAGACAAACACTATCTGTAAGGGTTCTAACTTTTCCTCTTGCTGGTACTTTTTCATTTCCTTGGTCGCAGGGGATTCACCGGTTTCATTATAGGAACTAACTTTAGAACTAGTACTAGCTGAAGGTTGTAAACCACTATTTATAACACTATCAGTTTGTTTGTTAGATTCACTTTGGGTTGGAGAGGTTGAGGGATCGTCTCTATTTTCTACTTCATCTAAACAAATTACTGACGCACCAAATTCCGCGTAATCAAAGATTTTCCCAATGTTTTCGTTTATTCTACTCTCAGACCAGGAATCGTTGTCTTCTTCTTCTTCAATTTGCTTCTGGTGGTCGGAGCAAACTGAGGGAAGATCATCATCACTTTTCTTCTCATCGTCTAACCTCCTCTCAACTGGAGCAGGGGCGACGAGGTCGTTTCTCTGGTCAGCGTCCTCTGTGGGAGGGTCTTGGTTCGCTGCTCGGGGAGTAGAAACCGTGGGAGGATCCCAATGGTCATATCGGAGTTCTTCTTCGGAGTTCCACGAAGGTTTTGACTCATCCTCCAGGGATGACGCAGGAGGAGACTCCGGGTTGTCGTCTGGTAATTGCGCTATTTCTTTGTTTTGTAATTTCTGTAGTTCGTAACCTAACCAATCGTCTTTCAAAGATTCACCCCCATCTGAATCTGCACTACTAATATCTCCATTCGACCACTTAACTTTACTAACTACACTGAGTATGTTATCTATACTGTCCAAATATTGCAGTTTCTCTCGGAGGGTAAGGCTATCTTCAAACATGACAGGGTTGGTTTGAGTCGCGGTTGTCCGAATAACCTTAAGTTCACGATCTGTGTCAATCCGAATCATTCTAGGAAACTTATATTCGGTCTGAACGCTAACATCTTTCTTGTGGAAAACGTCGGTCTGTATTTCCATATCAAAATTTCCAACTACATTTTCCTCAGGTAATAAATCTTCAAAGGGGGCTGAGGGGTCCGCTTGAAATAAAATACCTAATTTCTCTTCGTCGTCACCTTGGCGACTAACAACTGTGACCTGTATTTTCTTGTTCCGTAGTTGTCTAGTTAAAGGTCGAATTAAATTTCCTACTGCCGGGGACAGTTCTGTTTGTAATGAATGCCTGATCTGGTCTATTAACGCTTCATCGTTAGGTTGGGTCAGAGAGCGCAATTCATTTTCATTATTCTCGTCAGGGTTCTCAATTTTCGTTTCCCTTGGTTCGTTTCCTATATTTGCATAAATTGGCTCTTTATTCGTTGAAGTATGGGGTTCGATAGTAATATTTTCATAAATTGGTTCTTTACTCGCTGAGATTCGTGATTCAGTATTTAAATTAGCATACATAGTTCTAGGACCGATCTCAGCATAAACTGTTTCATCACTACTACCAGCATAAAAAGATTGAAAGTTCGGTCTTTGCATTTCTAACGGCGTTCTAAGATCTGACAGTTCGTATTTAATAGGAAAATATAGCGCTACTGGGCTATCTGGTTCTTTCGATACACCAATATCTTTGTTTTCTGAACTTAACACTAAGTTACTTAGTCTATTTTCCTTATCAGCTAACTTATTATTATCTAAGCGACTTTGGTTCGAGGGAACATCAGGCATTACACCTGTTGTTGTTTCTATCTCAATTGTTGCTTGAGGGCATTCCTGACCTGCCGTTATTAGTTCGGCTATCTCTAGTTCATCTTTTAAGTTTACTTCATTCACTAGAGTTTTTGGATCTACCACCGGTGGGGTCTCGTCAGTATCTGAATTTACATATATCGTCCTAGGAGCTGGCGTTGGTTTTTCACTTGAACCAGCACTTTGTATTTCTATATCATTTCTAGTCGGGATAGGGCTAGACGCGGCCAGTGGCGTTAGATCGCAGCCACTCGCCGGAGCGTCTGGAGTTTGCGGGCTAGCGGTCGTTGGTTCACGATATCTTGGCTGACTCCACGTATCCAAGTATCTCGGTAATGGATTCTTTTTCCAACGGCCAAATTCAGGAGGAGAATGCCCATTGACTTTTATTTTATTGCATTCAATACAATAATAATTATTCCACCGATCTAAAATATAACGGTGTTTGCCCGTGGGTGTCTTAGGACAATGGGATTGCCCTAAATCTAATAGCTTTTCTTTTATTTTCTGCGCGAAACTCATTTTTGATAAATAAATCTGTTTTGCAAGTCAGTGGCCTCCTAAACCAGGGCAGTGGGTAATCAACCTATTTCCTCTGATATAGTAAGAATTTAATCACTGATAGCTACTTCCCTCGGAAATGCTACGTCAAATTTTTACGTTTAAGATACTTATTATTTTAATATCTTCATTTAACTTCCTTTGAACTTGAATTACTCAACTTCCCTTTCTTTATAAATTTTGCTTTACTTTTTAGAACGGGAAACGGAAAGTGACTAGACAGCTGTTTATAACAGATAATGTTTATTTGTTCACTTATGATGATTTTACTTTTCACCGCTATTCTTTAACTTGTTTTTTTTAAACTTCATTTTTTTAAACTATTTTTTTTTTAATTTACACAGGGGGATTACGAACATCCAACCATTGAATCATGTACCTGCATTTTGATTTTAGGTGTTGCATTTGCATAAAGGTGAGTTTTAGGCAGTTATTCCCAGGCAGCCGTCGGACATGCACCCCTAGTACAGAGGGGCCCTGCTGGACCAAAAGAATAAGATACCTGTGACCCCCAAGCTTTGCATGGGAAAGGATTTTAGACACTTATCGCCGGACAGACTAGTCGAACTTTCATCCCGTAAAACGGGCGGTTCTGCTGTCTAGAGATAGAACTGCCTGTGATCCTTCCCAAATAAGTAGTAAGGGTATTAGCCACTTATCGCCGGACAAACGAGTCGAACTTTCATCCCGTAAAACGGGAGGTTCTGTTGCCCAGAGATAAAACTGACTATGACCCCACCAAAGCGAGCAGAAGCATAAGCAGATTTAGGGTTTTGCAAGTACATGAGTCAAAAGCTGAATTCTGTCTTATCACCCGCGTCCCGATTTTACATTTCCATCACTACACAAGAATGTGTCGTGAGGGAAACTGAGTCTTGCTCTGCGGAACCTAGCAATTATTCCGCTGACTTATAACAACTTAAAGCGAGAGAAGTTGAGAATAAAATTTTTTCGTCGCTACTTCACTCCTTGTAAATCGCACTACTTAGAGCAGAAAAATTATACTTGTATATCAGAGTCATAGGCTGAACACCGCCTAGTCCAAGTACGCCACTGAACTATACTGACTTTTCTTTTGACTAGTCAAGTGGTGTATCTGTAATATGTAAACTTCGCGTACACTGTGCACTTTTATCTATTGAAAGTTCTTCGATAAAAAAAAATCACTCCCGATTTGCCCTAAAACGCAACTGAGATTTTTAGTTCCCCTATAAAATGAATGAGCACCAGAGATCTGTTTAAAGATTCAAGAACACACAGTTCGTTACCCGGCGAACACCGAACACCATAAAACTGTTATGATGTTTTGTTGTTTTCTGAGATTGGCGTAGCAATTGTGTACACTTTCTTTTGTGAAATCGTATTTGAGATCACTCCTCTACTCTCCACCCAGGATTACAAAGTTGGTTCGGAGTCCAACTCCCTTTTAGCCTCGGTATTGAAAACGTCTTTGGCCTACTGGTTCGAAGATGATGAGAAAGTGCACTATAAGCCTCAAAGTGGGGGGAGACTCGTATTTCAGTGGTAGAGCTGGTACTGGAAATCGAAACCCAGGTAACATATGAAGACTGTGAGCTGAATCTAGATAGGTGGGATGGCTTGTCTAAAGTAAAGAGACCATTCCATTTTACGTTTTATTTATAAGAATAAAAAAAATAAAAATGAGAATACAGATGAATTTTACAAATTGGTTACTTTGAATTACACTTGAAAGTATTACTACACCACGTAAAGAGGAGCACAACCCCTACGTTATTCAATGGGTGCTAGAAGGTTTTTATGCTAAACCGCGATTTATTGGAAAGAGTGAACTTGAACTTCGTACATCGCAACTTGCATTGGCTCAAAGGGAAAAAGTGTTAATTCTCGAAGATGGAATTTGGTCTCGAGTTACATTAACTTCATATTTGTACTAAACATTCTCAATGTGTTTCTAACAAATCTCCTGGTACTCATCCCAAGTCGAGGGGGGATTTAGAAAAAATAATCACATACCTGAGCTTATACAGAGCGGCCGTGACTAAGGAAGACACACACTCGTCGATCGTCGGCTTCAGAATCAACCGGAGCGGCGAACAAGCCTCGTTTATATAGGCGCTTCGTCCCACGTATTTCTGCCAGTTCTGACGTCGCTCGAACTCTACGTCACGAGCCTCGGCGAGCTTGGAGAACCTATTCTCGCGCATGCTCAATAGTGGCTAAGACATCCAGTTTCTCCATGATTTTTCCCTATCACGCCGGGGTTGGAATTCCTATTTTACATTTATTTTTACAGTTTTTATTTCACGCAAAGCTTCAAATACATAATAGATTTCATGTATTTATCGCTTGCGTGGTATTACCTAAATATTGCATCCGGGGACCCGGCGCTGTGATCTGAGTAAATCAAAGCAGGGTCATACCACTATTACATGCCTGAGGGTTGGTGTCAATGAGGCATCAGGTTGCTATTTCAATCTGAAACTCAACTGACTCCGTTCTCCCTTTCTCTCTTTTCCTTACTGCACACACAATTTGAAAAGCGCGGGCGTCTCGCCCCATAATTTGAGTCCGGCTTAGGACTACGAGGCACAACTGTGTAACACAATATAAAAAATTCCTAATAACCTTCTCCGATATACTGAGTTTGCATACATTCCGTGTAGAAATTTTACTATTCTAGTTTTATTGTTTTTTTCTCTCCGTAGTGAAAAAAAAAATGATTTCAATTTCTCATCCATCCTTGCAGTTAGCGTTCAGAGCTCTTGACGGCCAGTGTAGTGTGTGCTTGCAGTAAAATTTTCAACATTCTGGACCAATTTGAAGTATATTTTCCTTCATAAAATTGAAGGTACTACAATTCTTTATATCAACTCCCATGCACAGTATTTTCATACACTGTCTGTGCAAATTGCACTATTCTGGTTTCAATAATTTCCCAAAAATAGTGGGAGAACGTAATTTGAAACAAGCTTGACCACAAGGGTGAGCGAAATGTAATAATATTCTAATTTACTTTCTCACTCTGTTATAGTTCACCGATTGACGCAGAATAGTATATAGTTAAATAAAATGTATATTGTTTTCCTTTTTATCAATATTTTTCCTCGTCTCACCTTCCACCACAGTATCCACACATCTTTCCGGCAACTGAAACCTGTCTTCACTGACAAAATTTTAACCCTGCCGTAAAGGAGAAACTGAATTTTCTCTGTTAGTAATTTGTATATACAAATTGTACGTTGTCGCATGTACTGTGTTTAAGTACGTCTTGTGTAGAACCTTTAACTATTTTAGCTTCTACGGTCTCTTTACAATTGAGAAAGAACATGATTTTGTGTTCTTCTCTACACCTGCCGGCTGCGTTCGCAGCTTTCGACAGTCAGCGTGGCCTCTGTTTGCCGTCAAATGTTCAACCTTCTGTAACATTTTAAAGTTTTTTTTTATATAAAGATGGCCATAAAAGAATTCTTTTTACGAACTTCCCTGTAAAGTATGTAGGTTCACGTCTTGCAGAAATTGCATAATCTGGTCTGAATAGTTTCCTTGAAATAGTGCAAAAACTTAATTTGGAAAAAAAAATGACCACAAGTGTGAGCGAAATGTAACATTTTTCTTTATTTACTTTCTTACACTATTATAACTCGCCCATTGAAACAGAAAAGTTTATGGTGAAATAAAATTTATGTTGTTTTTCTTGTTATCACTATTTTTCTTCTTTTCATTTTCCCTCACGATGTCCGCACATCTTGGCGGACAGCGAAGCCTGTCTTCGCGGACAAAATTTCAACCCTCCGGTAAAAGATAAACTGAATTTTATTTCTTAGAATTGTATATATACAAATTCCTCGTACGTTGTACCATGTACCGCGTTTAATCACGTTTTGAATACAACTTCAACATTTGTTGTCTCTACGGTTTCTTTACAATTGAGAATAAACCTGATTTGGCATTCTCATATACCGTTGCCTGACTCTGTACACTGCAGCTGACGGTGGGCGAGGCCTCTTCTCGCCGTCAAATTTTAGACCTTCTGGTACAACTTAGATTGGCTTCTCTTTTTGCAAAATTGAACATTTAAAAGCAAAAGCATTCTATACTTATTTCCATTTACGTACACCTTCTATAAAAATAATTCATTATTCTAGCAACAAGTTAAAAAAGAAAGAAAAAAATGAAATAACCGTGATCCCAAATGTGAGTAATATGTTAAGTTGTTGTAACATGCTTTCTTACTCTACGATTGTTTAGTCATTGAAGCAAAAATTTATATTGCCGAGTAAATTTTGCATTATGATTTCTTAAACCATTTTCCCCTCATATTTTAAGTTACATTTGCCGATGTAAGCACTGCTACTTGCTTGCACCTTCCAGGAAAGTACTTCAGTACACGTTTAACTCTTTAATTTGCAGTGCTGCTCACAAAATACCTACGTTTGAAAAGATATATCACGTCTCAATTCTGTCTGTGAATTAACAACGATATGTTATTCGGTTCATCGTTATTCACATTCCAACATACCTGTAATCAGTCACTTAGCTCATCCCTTAAGTACACGCATAAAAGAGGTTCTAATTTTCATGCTCGTTCACACGAATATTCAGTTTATTTCATATTACGGGATTCCATAGAACGCTCTTTTGTAAAAAAAACTCCAGGTTTTGATTCCGCTGACAGCGTTCAATTTCAACTTTAGGCTGGATTTTGAGCTTTCTTGTCGATAAGCGGTTAAAGTTTTCCATGGGAGATACAAGTTCAACTGTGGGCATATTGACGGCAACCAAGAACCATTATGTTGACAACTATGAGACTTTAGTCCGCAATTATGAACGAAAAGTCGGCAACTATGATAGTTTTGACGGCAAGTATGAAGATTTTGACCGCTACTGTGAACCATCTGACGAAACTGTGAGCCCTATGTCCGCAATTATGAACGAAAAGTCGGCAACTATTAGCGTTTTGACGGCTAGTGTGAACCATCTGAGGGCAACTGAGAGCCCTACGTCAGCAATTATGAACGGAAAGTTGGCAATTCTGAGCGTTTTGACGGTTTGTGTGAGCGTTTTTGCGGCTTGTGTGCCGATTCTCACGGCAACTGTGACCCCTATGTCCGCAATTATGAGCAACAAGTGGGCAACGAATTCTGTGCAACTATGAGCATTTTGATGGGTTGTGTGAGGATCCTCACAGCATCTTTGAGGATTTTGATCCGATGATTCCTTCCACCTACTTCGATGAGAAATGTTTCCGTACATTCTCGGTAGAGATTTCTCTTCTCTAGTTTCACTGGTTTTCTTTCTGTAGAGAACAAAAGAAAGAAAGAAAGAAAGAAAAAAAATTAAAGAACAGAAAAAAGTGATAAAATTATGTACTCTCACGGACGGTGTTCGAAGATCTTGACGCAAAGCGTGGGCTCTGTCGTCAAATTTTGAACTTTCTACAACAATTTAGTGTCTTTTTTTTTTTTTTTTTTTTTTAGAAAAGTGCAGATACAGTAAGTCTCTATACGTACTCGAACGCACAATATCCAGGTACACGTCTTGTAGAAATTGAACTTTTCAGTTTTGAATAGTTTTTTTAAAATGAGTGCAAAAGCTTAGTTTCGAAACAAATGACCACAAGGGTGAGGGAAATATAAATTTACTATAATTTACTTTCTTACTCTATTATTGTTCACCCATTGAAAGATTAAAGTATATGATTATACTATAGGAGGTATGGTAGTCAGCAAACCTGCTATATACTTAGGCTAGGCCTGCTTATACTTTCATATTGTTCACAGAAGTTAGTTGAGTGTAAAAGTTGTCAAGTTTTGTGTGTTGTATTCTGTAACGGTTATATATATATATATATATATATATATATATATATATATATATATATATATATATATATATATATATATATATATACTGGATGTGAAATCACGTTTTCCCACCTTTACGTGGGATGTACACGGCAACCGTGGCTGCATTCGTAGTCATGGTCAAAAAGGGACTGTGTAACGCCGGCAATTTCAAGACAGGTGTAGTATCGAGAGGAATCTCTACACTATAGGAGGTAGGGTATTGAACAACCCTTCTATATAAACTTTTCCCTTAAATTGTTTACGGAGGTTGGAGAGACCGCTAATGGTATTGCTTTTTAAATGAGGCTTACCTTTCTCTCTCCGCGGCCTAGTCTGTCGAGAAATCTGGCCACAAACAGAAAGCTAGTCTTTGCAAGAGGCGGAAATGGCTAAATTGGGAAGGGAAGCCACAGGCTGGTTGGTTCCTTTATGGGAGTCTAAACGCACTATCGCTGTTGGTGTTGGCTAATTTTGAAGGCGGACTAATATCGGCGGATGGTAGTGTAGACCCAAAAGGAATTTTATCAGCCGCAGGCTAGAACCCTGGGATGCTATTCACGGGCGTCCTAGCCGGCCAAGGAGGAGAGGAGGTTACAAACCATGTTGCTGCCTAGGAGGAATGGTTCATCGAGATGTGCGACCTATCAAAGGGCATGCAGTGCGGGTTTGCCAGCACGCCTAATGTTGTCCAAAATCTTCCTCGTATTTTTGACAATGTATGTCAGAAACCTTGACCGGACGGCTGTATCTAAGATGGCACGTAGCGATGGGGAATGTATTAGGTAGGCTCTCACACGGAAGTACCTGTCGTTTACGGGAAGGAGACAATCCTTCTTAACCCGAGGCCTAGCCTGTCGATCACACCTTCGGGCAATTGACTTCTGGCCGATGCCGCTTTGTGCGTTTGTTGAATACGAAGAATACTTAAACGAAAGCTACTGTCACTCCCAGAGGACACGAGTAACACCAATTTCACTGTTGCAGGAGTCTAAATGTGCTTTTGTGGGCAACCTTACGGACAGTCCTAACGGGAGCCAGGTCCCACGAGAGTAGGCTTACTCCGGTGAAGGAGGAGTCTTTAAAATTTGCTGTGTCGGGTGACCGGCTATGAAACCTTTCAGAGGATTTGTCTCCTCGTTTCCACAGCATTTCCGCGCCTGTAAGTTGCGGAAGGTAGCATGCTATGCTTGAAGAACTGTCGTCCCTTTAAGGACATGAGTAGACTAATTACTTGGAAGCAGGAGTCATACATGCTTTTATGCACAGCCATACGGCCAGTCCTAACGGGAGCAAGGCTCGCAAAAGTAGGCTTTATTTCAATGGACCAGACGTCTTTAAGTTTGCTGTCAGGGTTGTCAGTTCAAACGGGAGCAGTTTCTGCACGCTACAAACCGCTGACCAGATCTTTCTCGTGTCAATGTGATTCCCTAGCCTGGGCCGGCGCAAGGCTTCCTGGCGAACAAGGTAATTGGGCCTCTGGGTTTTATACACACGAGCAGTCTCAGATGCGTTTAGGGTGAACAGGAATTATCCGTGCAATTCTCTAGCCTGGGCCGGCGCAAGGCTGGCTGGCGAACAAGGTAATTGGGCCTTTGAGTCTTTATTCCGAGTTTCCTTAGTTACCGTGTGAGGTTCACCTGTTGAATCGAAGGAGTCCGATTTAAGTGTAAAGATAATGCCAGAGTGAAGGGAGCCAAATTTCGCTTGAAGGAGCAAGAGCCAGTGTGGTTAAGACGAGAGCCATTTTGTACAATTAAGGAGGGTTGCCGATTGACTTTGAACGGGCTGTTCTCACTTAAGAGTTTGTGCCAGTTGACGGGAGCTTATTTGTCCTTCTTGAGAATGAGGCCAGATAGCATGTCCTTTCTAGCTTACAAAGGCTTATGCGGAGCATTGTTTTTCGTAAGTGGCTTTTTATTCTCCATGTGGATTTTAAGTACCGATTTTCCTTAAGTTAAGGACGGTATAGACTCATCGCCAGTTTGAGCGTGTACCACTTGTCGAACGGAAGCCACTGTAATCCAAGAACACCAGTAGACTTATATTTCACTGGAGCAGGAGTCTAAATGTACTTTTGTGGGCAACCTTACGGCCAGTTCTAACGGGAGCCAGGCCCGACAAAGGTAGGCTTATTCTGGTGGAAAAGGAGTCTTTAAAAGTGCTCTGTCGGATGTACCGGCAACGTGTGGAAGGAAGCTCTTGTAACCCAAGGACACAAGTAGGCTTGTTCCATTGGATTGGGAGTCTAATATGCTTTTGGCGGCTGTCACACGGCCAGTATTAACGGAAGCTAGTCACCGCAAGAGTAGGGTTATTCCAGCGGAACAGATGTCTAAAATGCTTGGTCGGGTGTAGCTTTCCTATCCTTTGTTAGAACGCTGTGTTGGTTGTGTCCAACAATTTCCGGCTTTTCCAAGTAAGCGCGGGTAAACGGCGGTTGTAACTATGACTCTCTTAGTGACATGTGACACGTCATCTTCCAAAATGTCCGTGATTGAGAGTGGAGGAGGGCACATATCAGTGCAAATATTGTCCGAGGAAATTTGAATCAGCTCATGGCAGGGGGACGCATACGCGCATCGAACATCCTACTGAAAGAAATAAAAAAATAGATGAACTCAATCGTAAAAAAGAAAGACAAATGCCAGGAGCAGGCCCTAAATGGACAGATAGTGAGATAGATCTTTCCGTCAGTATTGTTAAAGCTAATGGAGGAAATAAGGATTTAAATCGAATACTTGCTGATCACTTTGAGAAAAGATCTAGTGAAATAAGGGACAAAAAAGCACCTGATTAGAATCGGGCGAATCCCCGGGGAATATCAGGAAGTGAACGATAATACAAATAAAGAGAAACCTATGAAAAGAAAAATTAACTCTGGAATAAACGAGAAAGAGCATCGGATGATGATCGAGAAGATGGTTACAACTTAAGACAAAATCGTGCACGTTTATCAGAGAAACATACTTTAAAACAAACCCAATATACAGAGGAGCATGAAATTAAATGGAAGAAGAAACGAACTAAACCACTTATAATTTCATCGGATGAAAAGGAAAATGAAAATGAAAAGAAAGGTTTAAACTCACTGGAGGAAAGTAAACTAATTGGTAAATTCAAAGAACTTGAAATTACTAAATCTGATGGGAAAACAGTGTCTGAAGATATAAATGTGGATGCAGCCGACCTATTGCATAATGAACAAAATTTCGAGGAAGATTGGGATGGGGAAGAGGAGATGCAAGAAGGAAAAAGGAGGGGTGAAGGATTTGGAGTTGTTTCAGATGATAATGATTTGAAAGTTGATAATATTACTGGGAAAACAGATTCTGAAAATAACTATATTGAGACAAATAAATCATCTGGTAAGTCAGAAGAATCAAAGGAAATATCTCAAGACACGAATGTTACCACAGTATGGAAATTAGAAGATGTTATTGGTGAAGATATTAAGAGCCAAATGCCTACCGAAATATATGACACGAGTAAAGAAAATAGGTGGTTTAGTATTACTCCGCTTAAAAGAAAAAAAATTACTTGAGGATACTAAAAGTAACAGTTATAAAGGATGTGAAAGAACTTATAAAGATTTTTTTAGGGAGGAGGAGAAATTTATTGATGACTACATTAAAAATCTTATGCTGAGGAATAGGTCCAAGACTATGGAAGCTTTAGAAGATTTTAGTGGAAAAAAATGGGAGGTGATGACAAGACACCTATGGATGAATCAGATAATCCGATGGTGAATAATGTGACAGAAATGGAAAAGGAGTTTAAGCCTTCGAATGAGGAAAAATGTGAAATGTTGGACCCTGATGGCGGCACAGGAAACTTAACTCTTAATAATATTTGGACTGATACACAAATTCAGATGGGGAGTGATAGATTTTCTCATTTGTTAAATTTTGAAAATAGTTTTCAAAATGTTGAAATAGGAAATTTTCTACCTACGCAAGAAGCGATAAATAATCTGCTTTTAACACCGATGCCAATTGATCCAGATGGGCATTCTGAGCACTCTGAAAATAGAATAATCAAAGGAATTGAAAATATCTTGAATGAAGGAGAGCAAGAGGAATGTGAAATTGAGGAAATTATGCTGTTACTTAAAAATGATCAGCCATTCAAGGATCTATAGACTATTTACAAGATTTTAAGATTTGTATTAGAACATGATATTGGTCTGGAGGTTTCGAGCATTACCAAGCTTAATGATGGAATTGTAAATATTCTATCAAAACAAAAGGAGGAAACTAAAAAAAAGCAACAGTATTAAAAGAAAATTTAGCTCAGGAAACACAAAAGTAAAACAATATGCTAATGCACAACAACTATATAGAACTAATCCTGGATCTTTAGCTAATAAAGTAATGGATAATAATCTGAGTGAACTGGTAGCGGAAATAAATAATAAGCCTAGTGATATGGATATAGAACATCTGTACAATAAACTCTGGGGTGTGTCCGGTGAATGCAAAATAAATTTTACGGAAGAACAAATGGATCCAGTCTGTACAGAACGCTTAATAGCTCCAATTGCAAGAGAGGAGATGATATTAAAGATCAGGAAACAAAAAACAAAATCTGCTTCAGGTCTGGATGGCATTGGTAAGAGGGACATTGAAAATCCTGAAATAATAGACATACTAGAAGCTCTTTTTAATGTTGTGTTAAGAACAGGTAAAATTCCGCAGAGCTGGAAAAAAATAAAACTACCTTAATTCCGAAGAAATAAGATTTGTCCCAAGTTAAGAACTGGAGGCCCATTACAATAAGCCCCTTATTTCACAGGATATTCAGTGCTATTTTGGATTAAAGATTGCGTAAAGCAATTGGGTACAATACGAGACAAAAAGGATTTACAAGGAATGAGAGTACTCCCAATAACTGCTTCCTGTTCAATCAGATTTCATATAACAGTAAAAGGTAGGATGGACTAGCGGTTTTCGGAATTGATATTTCCAAAGCGTTTGATACGGTCCCGCATAAAGACATTACAGTTGTATTAAGGGCTAGAGGATGTCCAGATCAGATCGTGAAGATCATTGACGACATGTACACTGAAGTAACAACTGTTATAAAAGGAGAAAAAGTATTCAGTTGCAACTAAAAAGAGGTATAAAACAGGGTGACCCTTTGAGTCCTTTTCTTTTTAACATTGTTTTTGACGATTTAATTTGTAAATTACAACAAAGTAAGACTGGTTATAAAGTAAATAATGAGGGTATATCCGTATTAGCTTATGCAGATGATATCTTGGTGCTGGACAAGGACGAACAAGGTTTGCAAAAAAAATGGATATGATAAACGAATACCTGTGTAAAATGAATATGGAGTTATATAAAGAAAAACGTTATGCCTTTTGCATTAAAAATTAAAAAAAAAAGACATGGTATGCCCAAAAAATAGATTTATCGGTTGGTGAATGCAAAATCGAAAATCTAGATGTTAGTGAACCTTTCCAATATTTAGGTTGTCAGTACACGATAAATGATGGAATTAGTAATAAATATCTAATTGACTTTATAGGGTATTCAGGAGAGCTCTTACTCTGAGATTAAAGCCTAGGCAAAAGTTGGATATATTTTTTTACATACCTTCTGCCTAAGTTTTACTATTCTTTGATAAACAGAATTATGTCTTTAATTTGTTTTTACAGAATTTAGACCAACTCTTGAGAAATACAGTTAAAAAAGTTCTTCATCTGAATCATTTCGTTACTGGCGCCGTTCTATACTGTAGAAAGAGAGATGGTGGTCTTGGTTTACCCAAGGTAGTGAATGTTGTTTCATTAGCCATTTTAAAAATGGGATGTAAATGGAAGTACAGTTAGGATTACTTCATTAGAGAACTGTACTATCGAAACAGGGTTGATGTGGCAATGGCTCGTAGAGCTACGGCTCTGGGCCTTAAGTGGCCCATTGCTGTAAAGTTAATAGAAAAATCAAAATTGGAATTTAAAAAAAAAAGAGTTGGAAAGGTGGTAAATTTGCCCTTTTAAGGCAAAGGTACAAACTATTTTCAAAATGATAAATTTGCTAATGCACCTTTTTTGACACGAATCTGATGTCCGAATCTAGGTTTATAGATCTGATAAAATTGGGTAAGAATACCTTTGGTACGAAAGTTGCTTTCGCTAGCACATCAGATGTGGATAACGTATTATGCGGACGATGCAAAATCAAAAATGAAACTCTTGCCCATGTATTATGTGAATGTTCAGAAAGTAAAGTAATACATAGGCACAATGAAATAGTTGATATTATCTGTGAAAAATTATTGGATAACAACAGTAAAGTAAGTAGAGAATCGGAAATTGATACGGGTAAAGGGGAATTGTTAAAACCTGATATAGTTGTAATGCAAGGTGACTGTGCAGCTATTGTTGATGTTACTGAGAGATTTGAGCAACCAAATTTTGAAAAATCTGCAACAAAAGAAAAAAGAAAAGTAAGAAAAAATAATTAATGTGGTGAAAAGAAACTTAAAGAGGTAGTTGTTTTCCCGTTAATTTTTGAGCAAGAGGTTACGTTAGTGTTACATCGTGTAAGGTGCTCAAGGAATTGGGTATATATAGTGACTCATTGAGAAAAACCCTAGCAATGATTAACATTCGAAGTAGTGTCGAGATTGCGAATGGGCATCTCGATTACACTTGATTAATGATTTCTTATCTTCTTCTGTCTGGCACTTCAATGTTAGATGTTGGAGTTTATTAAATTGCTGTTTCTCTTTTTTATGCTATCTTTATAGTTCGAAAAAAAAAAGAGAATTATGAATTATAAATTTAAAAAAATGTTGTTGATTATCTATTGTGATAAATAATAATTTTTGTTTTAACTTATGAATTAAGAAAGGGTATTGACTAAAATATTGTAATCTACTAAGTAGAGCACCAATTTCCATCGGATCTGTTATTACTAGGCAGTTTCATAAGATACTAGCAGCCCGGCTAGTCAAGGTCCCAGTATTCGATAGTCGGCAACGGGCATTCTTGCCTGTGGATGACATCCTGGAGAACGTCTCAGTCCTGAACGCAGGGATTTCTACTGCGAACCAGCGTTGCGGCAATGTCATCTTGCCACACTGGACGTCTCCAAGGCCTTTGACTGTGTCGAAGTATGCTATCCTTGCCGCTATTGAACGCATTGTCGCTCCGCTTCCTTTTGTGGATTACGTCGATGCACAAAACACCGACTCGGAGACCATCTTGGAGCTCGGGGAGGCCTCTGAAACTGTACTGGTTAATCGAGGTGTTAGGCAGGGTGACCCCCTCTCTGCACTGCTGTCCAATCTGGTGATTGACAGTGTGCTGCGTGCTTTACCTTCCGAGGTCGGTTTTGGTCTCGAGGCATCCGCAAGGGTGAATTCCCTAGCCTTTGCGGATGACTTGGTGCTTATTTCACCTACTGCACCAGGCATGCAGCTGCTGCTCGACACCGCAGTGAAGGTGCTACGGAAGAATGGCCTTGAGCCTAACCTGAAAAAGAGCTCTGTACTCTCGATGGTGCCAGACGGAAAGGGGAAGAAGATGAAGATCCAGACGGAGCCACAGTTTCATGTGGGATCCGAACCTCTTCCCCAGACCAGAGTTATCTCCCACTGGCGCTATTTGGGAGTACAATTTTCATCTAGGAAACGCCAGACGGCCAAGGCTTCTTTGGCGCTACATCTTGAACGCCTGCGGAAAGCTCCACTGAAACCGCAGCAGCGGATCCTGCTGTTTGTCCAATTCCTACTGCCTAGGGTCTGCCAGGCACTGGTGTTGGGCCGTACAACAACAGGCCGCCTAGTAGCACTTGATCGACAATAGCTGCGGTGCGCCAATGGCTTCGTCTGTCTCATTGTGTCTCCAAGGCCTTCTTCCATGCACCGATAAGAAAGGGTGGACTTGGTATTCCCTCCTTGAGGTATTACCATCCCTGTGCTGAAACTAAGGCGATTCAGCAAGCTTCAAAACTGACAGCTCGAGATCTTCCGTGCTGCCTTCCTCTGTCCCTCCATCCAGAGAGAGGTCGAGTGGGCACGTGGCCGAGTTAAGGCTATCGGCCAGGGCGTGAGGAATACTCGTGCAGTTCGGAAACAGATGGCCCTTAAGCTTGATGACTCTACCGACGGTTAGGAGCTTCGGGAATGTTCCCGAGCTAATGCGTCATCTGCTCCCCTCACTTTGAGTGGAGCATTCAGCCTTACCGGTAGAGACTATGTGGATTTTCTTTACACGAGGGTCAACTGTTTAGAGAGTAGGATTCGAACTTCGCGTGGGTCCAGGAGATATGGGATGTCCACTGACTGCCGGGCCAACTGTGGAGTCTCTGAGACAGCGGCCCATATCATCCAGAATTGTGGTAGGACTCACTGAATCCGGACCAAGCGCCACGGCGTCATCTGTGGTGTACTGTGCCATTATCGTAAGGAGCAGGGATGGATGGTGGTTAGGGAGCCCCGAATCCAAACCTCAGAGAGATTAAGAAAGCCTGTCATTGTCGCTTACACTCCGTCTCAAGCAACACGTATACATGTGCAGGTTGTCTCCGGAGCCACTGGCCTGGACACTGCTCACCATCTTGAGCGTCTCAAATACTCCCGCAACCCTCAGGTTCGGAAGTACGTAAGAGATCTTTCAGGCCACTGGCCCCAGGTGACAACCTGCACTCTCTCGTGGAGGGGTATATGGTCGGCTCGCGCCTGAAGCGAGGTGGCCGTTCTCGTGCGACCCGAGATTATGAAGTGTATTACCATCTCGGCGCTATTAGGTTCAGTAAAGATATTCAGGTGCTTCATGAATATGACGCTATCTTCTGGGTGGCCGATTTGACGTGTCGGAGTGGGATAAGGGTGACCTCACTTCAATCAACCGCCCCACACCGGTTTGATCTATGTGTGGTAACCATCGATCCATGGGACGTCTCCTCTACGTCCCATGTCGGTATAGGCGTGTGAAAAAAGGTAGCCAAACGCCTCTTCATCTAATTAGTGACGCGCATGAATGGATTAACGAGATTCCCACTGTCCCTATCTACTGAACGTGAAGAAATTCAAGCAAGCGCGTGTGAACGTTTGTGTTAGTGCTCCGTAATAAGTGGTGTTCTGAGTGGTTAAAAGTGGGTGTATTGAGGAGTGAGTTATATCAAAATACTTGTGAATGTTCACAAAAGAAGGGAAAAAAGACCCGATGTAAATCCACACAGTGGTTTAAGGAATACAACCAAAAAACTGTGGATTATTGTCCATATATTACATAGCAATATATGAACGTGGAAGAGAAGAATTCTAGAAAGTAAAAACTACAAGCACAGCATTCCCGGCCTTGCTCGAACAAAGGAGTAAATGAACTCTCAGGTAGCGCAAGTGTACTGAAAGTGACAGTACCGGCTGTAAGGTAAAAAACTTAGAACTTTTCGTAATCCATTTGGACTTATTTTTTTTTCACTGGTGCATGTGCATGTAATATGGAGGGCTAAGAACTTTAAGTGGCCATGGTGCTGTGGCCATGGGAATAGGGTGCCTGGGATTTTGGTGATGGACTGCTGACATCCCCATCCCCCTCATGCCCCCCTAGTCCTCGTCTCCGGACATTTGGCGGGGTCATTGACCTCGACCCCCCCCAAAAAATATTCACCCCCCCCGAGTCCTCGTCTCCGGACGTTTGGTGGGGTCATTGAACTCGACCCCCTCCTTTCTCTTCACGGTCTTTGCTGTGGTCCTTGGCGCCCATCCTGGGTGGAGCATCATGACGCCAGTTTATAAATACCAATTAATAAATAATCATAAGACTTATTGAAGTACAAAATGCAAAGAGTGCAGAGAACACCACCTAGCACACCAACAAGAGACTAATCCCCTGCAAATCCAACGGTCAAGCTAACAAGGATGGATGAGATTGAACAGATAAAAGAACTAGGGAAGAATCTACACCAGAGATGTAACAGCAATCAAAAAGACAAACAACAGAGGAGGCCAGCTTCGACAGCATCTCCCAAGCAAACCAAGAAATGGCATATCTCGAGGGACTACTAGATTGGAGAAAAATAGGAAGAGGATACCTGGAAAAGCTAAAAAAAAGCGTGTATTAGTGTGGGTAAATGCTAGAGCAATTCTATTAGGGAAAATAGAAGCCTTAAATGAAAACAACATAAAAACACAAGAAAAATACGAAGTAGTGATGAAAGAAAAACTAATAATGGAAATGGAAATCATGTCGAGACCAAGAGGAGGAAAGATAGATGAAAGGAAACAAAAGGAAAGAACTTCTTCAGAGAAATGCTAGATTAGAAAAAGAAATAGAAGGACTAAAAAGGGAGAAAAAAGAAATTAAGCAGGGCAGGGATAGACAATATTCAAGAATGGAGCAGGAAATACAAGAGTTAAGTGAACATAACAAAGAAGTAGAAAACAAGATACGGGATAAAGATAGGAAAATTAGGAAATTACAAGAAGATTTGCAGTTTTTAGAAAAAAAAATATAACAATGCTAGGGACGATTTAGTAGAAAACCAAAGGGTACTAGGACAACAGGAAACAGACCATGTCAAACGACTAGATATCTTACACAAACAACTTGAACATCAAAGACAGGCAGTAGATGCCGAGACAGTGTTCAGTGAGCTTCAAGCAATAGGAAGAAAAATAACGGAAAATAAGGTAGAACACATGGATACGGAAGAAAAAACAACGCAACAATGAACAGAAGTTGTTAAAAAGGGAACAAGAAAAATAACAGACACAGAGAAAACAATAATAGAGGTTTCAGACAAAACAAGACCTGCTTTAATATTTAAAACGAACCAGGGTGAATCCACAAGTCAAACAGCACAACGGTTAACCAGCATTATTGACCCAAGAAAGGATAAATTAAGAATCACAGGTGTAAAGACAACGAAAGATATCGTCGTACTGGAGACAGCCGCAAAAGAAGACTTAAGGAAAATTAAGGAAAAAGACGAAATAAAAAGGGATTTTAGATTTGAAGAGAATAAAAAGAAAAACCCACTTATGATAATATACGGCATTCCGGCAGATATGAAAGATCAAAAAATCATTGTTGCAATGATAGAGCAAAATTTCGAAGATGATGAACAACAACAGGCAAGATGAATAAAACCAAGATTTAGAGCTGAAAAGAAGAACCAAAATAGGTGTCATCTGGTGATAGAAGTCACTCCTAGAATAAGGAGTATTTTGCTTAACAAAGAAAATGTGTATATCGACTATGAAGCAAATAAAATTAAGGACTTTATAGACGTTCCAAAATGTTATATTTGCCAAGATTATGGTCATGTGGCTAAATACTGTCCAGATAAAGAAAAAGAAAAATTCCGATACCGTGGTACACTACAACATAAAAGCCAAGAGTGTGATGAAAAGGAAAAAAATATTTGTGTGCCGTGCTGGCTAAGACACACAAAATGCCAAACACCAAATTCAGAAGAATGTGTTTCGTATAGGTATGCAGGAGAAAAGCTAATTAGTAGAATAAATTATGGATAGAGAAGAGAGTAAATTGATGAAAAGAAGGAAAAAACCACCAAGCAAAATCAAAGGAGATGAGGAGAGATTAGAGAGATTTTTAGAAAGGAAAAAGATTGAAGTGAAATCAATGAAAGATAAATGTGTTCAAACGATAACATGGGAGGAAATGAAGACAATAAGAAACGAGAATTACATCAACTTTTAGAGAATAGAATAAAAATTAAGTCGTCAAGATCAAAAGATGAAAAACTAGAAAATATACCTGATATAGACAGATCCTTCACACAAGGAGAGGAAAAATTCTCATTCCCACCCAAAGAAGATCCAATACAGGTAAATAAAGTAGATTCCACTAAAAAAGAAAATGATCCTATTTTTCCAGATCCAAGACCGTTATGTAATAATATGAATCACATGTATAGAATTCCAAACTAGAGGATAGAAGCATATTAACAATAGCTCTCAGGCAAATAAGAGATATGCATTCGAAATGCAGAACGATAACATATCCAATCTTAGAAGAAGTAGATAGAATGGAGTTCAGAGTGTACTACTTAAATGTGAACGGATGGGAACTGGTTGACCTTGTTGATGAACCGTTTGAAAGAAGAGGAATTTATTGGGGAATTGATAATGTATACAAGAAAATGGTAAATGCACTCGGAAGAGTACACCTTCACTGCACGAAGAGTGGATCGGATATGTATGTACACCTTGTCTCAAAAAGGTTGAGCGCATTCTTTATTGCTGTTTCGAGGCAAAAATTTTCTAAGTCCAACTTCGGGTATCTTCGGGAAAAAGTAAACCAGGTTCGAACCTCGAAGCCAACCTTTGCAATCGGGAAAAATCTTGCAGATGTGTTTTTCTTCTTTTAAATATAATAAGACTTGTTACCAATTATATATAAAAAGCAACATTGATTGAAATACTTAATGATACAATATTTCGAAACTGTATTAATGCCAGCACATGCTTGTTTGTCATTTTGCTCTCCATACTTAATGGAATATTTAGATACGTAAGCGAATCTTCCATATGTAAAAGAATGGTGAAAGTTGAGACAGAACATTATTCTCTCCTGAGTACTAAAATAAAAGTCAAAGCAGAACAAAAACAGCGTTTGCAGTGGATATGAATGTAATTATTATCTTAAATACCGTTATATATCGCTAGAAGTATTATTCGAGGAGCGCTTGTGTTAGCTCAGTGGTACGCCGTTGGATTTCAAATCGTAAGGTCGAGGGTTCGATTCCCATCTGAGTCAATGTTTTTTATGAAATTCTATTTTCCGCAATGCATGAAAAATTATATAAAATAATTACATTAAAATATGTCAGTTGTATATATATAACATACAATCATTGCAGAAGAAAGTGATTATTATGTTTAAAATATAACAGGTGTTCACAGTACGTTGGTATTCTATGATATATGTGAATGTTAAATACAAATTAAGAAAATAATATCATCGCAATAAATAAATTATGTAGTGTATTTATTTGGAGCTATTTGTCATCGGAAGTTACTTCTGAATTTTCTCATTACAGCAAGTGATTTACGCTTTCTGAAAGGTAGAGAGACTATTCGGGTATAAACAGAAATTATTATACAAACTCCAATCTTCGTTACAGACACAAAACTCCCGATCCCCAAAACTATGTAAACAGGAAATTTACGAACACGAAGTCATGTCTAAGAGACTTATTTATACTCGAGAAAGAAGGCAGAATAGGATTTCTTTCCAAAGGATTTCAGTTCAATAATCTGCAAGGCTTTTGTATATGGATGTGGTCCCTTTCTCTCCGCCAATACATATAAAGTAAAAGCGATCGATATTAGTGTCGAATCCATAGTTCTCGTTGTTGCTGAAATTAATAATTACAACTCCGAAAGCGTTAAAGTCCAAATTTAACTCTCATCGTAAAGCTCCTTTGTGGTTAAGCGTATAGCGTACACGCTTTCGGTGTGGGAGACCCAGATTCGGCCCCCAGCGAGAGCTCATGTAGTTCGCGTTAATTAGTAGGTCTACGTCTCATATAGCCTCACTGCTGACGGGACGTTAAACTCAAAATCAATTCAATCGATTCAAAACCCATTATTATGGCGGGCGATAAAGGATGAAAAATAAAATGTCTCAAGTGACTGAGATTAGTGTCACATCCATAGTTTGAGTTCGTGACACTGTTACAAACACAATGTCATTTAATGCCACGTTTTGGTATGAGCGACTATGCCTCCTGTATTTTGAATTTACAGGAGCAACATCAAAAGCATTGCTCACACAGCTCTAAATGTTTTGATGTATGTATACGTGTATATTCCAGCGAAACTCCGGAATGTCTGGAGCAACTTTTACCTAACATGGGAGACATATTACTTTCAATCTAAGGAAAAAAAATATTGTGGAATTCAGATACCTCAAGGGATTGAAGTTGGGAAGAGTGGCATGTAAAAATAGTGTAAAATGACTGATTGTAGAGTGTTATCCATTGTTTTCTCGGTCGTTGAGATGAGTAGTGAGGCAGTCAATGGCGTTATATCCAAATTCATCCCCATCTTTACAGGATGAGGGGCTTGGAGATATGATTAATAAAATGTAAAAACTTACTTATATATTTGTCGAAGTAATAATTTTCTGGGGTCGCGAAAGCGTTTCTAATAACTTTGGAATGTAGTTTTTTGTAACCACTTCAAGATGGGCTCTTTAATCATATCAATTTTTCATCTTAAGAAGAAATTACCATCTCAACTAGTATATGTATCGAGCTAGCCTTCGCAATCGAGAAAAAATTGTGTAGATGTATGTTTCGTCTTTTAAATGATATACTAAATGTAAAATCAGAGATTGAGTTGGTCGGTGGGTCAAATGTGTCAAGATTTATGAGTGGGTCAGTAGATCGTAGGTCAGCAAGGCGTGACCCACTGCGAAACACCATCACTGTGACTCACACTGACCCATTGACCCACCAACCCATTCTGCTCAGTGCCTTCTAGATAGCATTTTCTGAACACTGGCAACTTTGTCTACGTTTTACTTTCAAGACCGCCATTTTTCTTCTTTTTTTTTCATTTGGTTGTAATGAAGAAAGAAGTTCAGGCTCTTTTGGATTTTGATATTCCCAGTTGTAACAGTGGCAATAGGACTTACTGCTTGGCTTTTGAGATGCAGGCTATGAGTTTTTAGAGGAGCTAACTACTGAAAAAAAATGGTTTATTACAAATATAACCTCTTAAGTCAGTAGAGAGGATGGCGTGGATAATGGATCAAACTTAATGACGATGTATTTTAGTGGGTCGGAGTTGGTCACAATGGTTCAGAGTTGTTTATAGTTGGTGGTGGGTCAGAGTGGGTCATGGTGGGTGAATAGGTCACGTTGGGTGTTGAGTCATTGTGGGTCACGATGTGTAGTGGGTCAGTACTTTGTGTATCAAGGTTTCATTGACCCACACCATCTCTTGTCAACATTGCACTAAAGAGGAGAGTTTCCGAACGTGCGCGTCGGCGATTTTCTCAAATTTTGCACATAGATAGTACCCCACCAGAAAGCAGTAAATCTCGAAACGGTTCACAGTACCATCTCACAGAACTCGAGATAGGGGGATTTGTTTGGCTAAATTAAGACCTCAATAATTTATCCTTCTACAAGCGAGATTTTCTTCATTGTTTCCGTGGCGAAGTCAGAAGAATATGCGGCAAGTAAACTTAAGGTTGAAGGTTCGCGCCCACCTTGGGATACTTGCCTTTTTTTCCTAGCATATGGGCGATTTAACATATTTTGGGGGAGAAATTTTGTGGTTCGTTGGCGTTTCGTTGAGAGTCTGCCGCTGGTGGTATAATTTTCAAAACCGAAGTGGGGCCACCACGGATCGTAGCTGCGGGATCACCAACTTTTGGCGAAATGTCGCCAGTTGCGCATCGGTGGTCCACTGACGCTTACGACATGGGAGCTTGTATCTGAAAACTAAGAGAATAAAGAAGCATGGTATCCATGAAGCCCGTTGACACTAATAAAAGTCTGAAACGATGAAACAGATGTCAACACCGGAAAACATGTATTTTATAATTTCAAAGGTACCCCGTGTCGAGGAAAAAGATTTGCCCCAAGGTTCCCCGGTGGGTCTCAGGAGGGGTGCAACTCAAAATTTGAAAATGGTAAGGGGAATCAAGTAGTATGTCATTTAAAAGTATTACTATTTTTTTTTTTAAATGGTAAGAGTCCCGAGACTTTATGCTAACTTGTGCAAAATAGCGAGCGTTCAAGATGGCAATAAATCCTTCATTGACCACCTCTACAAATGTGAAACTGTGAAACTACCCAGAAGAGATAAACACTTGTCTTACCATTGCAAAAGTATAATGCACCAAGGTAAAACAAGAAGCGACCTATTATGGGTTTATTACATCACTAATATTAAAATTCTACGTTCCACGATTGTGTCTTTAAGCTAAAGGACAGGGTGATTGCGAATTATGAAATTAATGGTAGAATACAGAATTGACCCACAACCAACTATGAACCACTCTGAACCATTGTGACCAACTCCGACCCACCAACTTAATCAACTCTGACCCATGATCCTTCTCTCCATTGACTAAAGAGTTACACTTGAAATAAAACAAGACTGGGAAATTTTCACTTATCGGAGTTTGAATTCCTACCGTCAATCGATCAAGCACCGCTCTGTTACAATACCGGTGGATCTGACCTTTACGATATACAATGGTAAAGTGTTTCTCATCTTCCAAATTAAGATGAATTTATCATATATAATTATTTCTTTCTTGGCTTACATATACATTTCAGTAGAAAACAGGATGAAATTTGAAAGTATCGAATCAAGATAAAGTAGACCAACGTAAGAAGAAAAGAAAGAAAAACTAGTTTTCCATATAATTAAGCATGCCGTACTAATTTAAAATGCTCATGAAATTAAGCTTGGAATACAAATGTTATGTCTATTTTTCTCACAACTTTATGGTTTGATTCCCTTTTGCTCTGAACGATCCATATATTAAACACCAGCTTCAGCAATTATTATATTAGAAAGCAGTGGGTATAAAATGCAAAGGACTGTAGTGTTCATTCCTCAATTAGCTTCTCAACTAGTATCAATCGTTTTCGATAATTTTTACAAATCAACCCACTACCAATTTCCAATATATATAAAATCCCCCCGCTCATAAAACACATTTTTAAAAATGCCAGGACACGTTCTGTTTATTTTTAGTAAAGAGTTATATACTGAATTTAAGCTCTCTAAGTTGAATGGCTTGTAAGATACTCAGTTTTTCGCAAAAAATCGGACACCTACTCCCCACTAAGGATATGTGTTATAATGAAAGTGATATGCGTATGATAACTTCCCAGTTGGGATTGGGGCCTGATTATATACCAAATGTCATTTCATTTGACTTTGCAATTTGACCGTGATAATCACGCAGACATAGTTACTTTCAGTTTTTTTTATACTAGGTATAATAATTCATATATTACAGGTGATTCAAACTTTTTTCCAGCAGTTAGCTGCTTTAAAAGCTCACAAGCTGTATCTCAAAACTGAACTCCTATTGCTATTGCCACTCTTACAATTGCAAATATCAAAATCCAAAAATGCCTGAGCTTTTTTCATTAGAAATGGAGATTCAAAAGAAAAATGGAGATATTGAAAGTAAAACGTAGACAAGCTCACCAGTGTTCAGAAGATGCTGTCTACAATGCGCAGAACAGAATGGGACGGTGGGTAGTTGGGGGTCGTTTCGTCCAAAGATATTTCGTCCAAAGGATTTTCGTCCAGAGACATTTAGCCCAAACACATTTGGTCCAAAGGGCAATTTCTCCAAAGAACATTTTGTCCAAAAGACAATTGGTCCAAAGGACATTTCGTCCAAAAGACATTTGGTCCAAAGGACATTTCGTCCAAAACACAATTGGTCCAAAGAACATTTCGTCCAAAGGATTTTCGTCCAGAGACATTTAGTCCAAACACGTTTGGTCCAGGGACATTTCGTCCAAAGGACATTTTGTCCAAAACACAATTGGTGCAAAAGACAATTGGTCCAAAGGACATTTCGTCCAAAACAAATTGGTCCAAAAGATATTTGGTCCAAAGGGCATTTCGTCCAGGGATGTTTAGTTCAAAGCACATTTCGTCCAAAGAACATTTGGTCCGGTAACGCTTGGGGGTCAAGGGTTTGCTTCTATTAGAAGAGTAAAAGTGATGCATATAACATTATGACTCACAAGTAATACCTCCCAAGTGTAACACTCCGATTTTGAAAAAAAAATAGGCAGGTAGATACTACACACAAAATAAACGAATACGTGTTCTTCTGCGGAAAAGTGGTTTTAGGGGGGGCAAAAGCCCCTACTCAAAATTTTGAAAGTTGACGCCCGAAAGGCAAGAAGAGGTGGACCGAAGTGAACGAAATTGTGCACAGATATTGCAGACGTAAAATGAGGGAATACGTGTTTCGTATTTTCCTGGAAAAAATGGTTAAGTGGGGCACAGACCCCTCCAAACCTTTGACCACGAAATATCAAAAGTACTAATAACAGTATGTCAGATGTGTGTAAAGAACATGAAGAATTGCAACGAAACTTTGAGTAGGGACAATACGCAAAAAATAAATAAATACGTTCTTTTTATTTTCTGCGAAAGAACGGTTTTAGGGGGCAAAAACCCCCATCCAAAAGTTTGAAACTTGAGGCCCGAAAGGTCACAAGAAATGAACCAAAGTGAATGAAATTGTGCAGAGATATTGTAGACATAAAATGAGGGAATACTGGTTTCGTATTTTCCTGAAAAAAAGAAAAAGGTTTGGGTGGGACACAGACCCCTACACAACTTTGATCGTGAAACATCAAAACTGCGAATAACAGTATGTCAGAAGTGCTTAAAGGACATGAAGAATTGGAACGACATATTGTGTAGGGTTAATACGCAAAAAATAAACGAATGCGAGTTTATTTTCTGAGGAAAAACGGTTTTAAGGGACAAAATCCCCCACCAAAAATTTTGAAATTTGAGGCCTAAAAGACAAGAAGAAGTGTACAGAATTGAATGAAACTGTGCACAGATATTGTAGACGTAAATTGAGGTAACTGGGTTTCGTATTTTCCTTTAAAAAAAAAAAAGCGGTTGTGGACCTTTCAAACTGTTGATTACGAAATGTCAAAAGTGCAAATAATTATACGTCAGAGGTTCTTAAAGAGTATGGAGAATTGCAACGAAACCTCGTATAGGGACAATTCGCAAAACAATAAACGAAACGTATTCTAATTTGTGCGGAAAACAGTGTTGGGGCCTAGGCCTTCTCCGAAAAAAAGGAAATATTACCGTAATAGCGCAGGAAGTAGTGGACCAAAGCAAATGAAATTGTGGGTAGACATTTTAGAGACCCTATGTAAAATAAGATCTTTCGTGTTTCTGAAGTATCCCTATCCGTTTGGCTTCAAATTTGGCACATCAACAGCAAACAGGAAATTAATCGACACGTGTTTTTGTTTATGCGGAAAAAAACATTGTAAGGGTTAAAGGTGCCTCCTGAAATGCTATAAAATACACTATACTGTTTGTGCTTGTTGTTGATCTGTCAAATTTGAAGAAATCAGATGGAGACACTTGTGAAACACGAAAGGCCTTATTTTACGTATCCAATATCTACATACAATTTCATTCACTTCGGTCCACTTCTTCTTGGCTTTCGGGCTTCAACTTTCAAAACTTTGGGTGGGAGTTTTTGCACCCTATAACCCTTTTTTCGCAGAAAATAAAAAAAAACGTGTTCATTTATTTTTTGCATATTGTCCATACACAAAGTTTCGTTGCAATTCTACATGTAAATTTAGGCACTTCTGACATACTGTTACTAGCACTTTTGATATTTCATGAGCAAAGGTTTGGAGGGGTCCGCGCCCCACCCAACCATTCTTTCTAGAAAAACACGAAACCCGTATTCCCTCATTTTTCGTCTACAATATTTGTGCACGATTTCATTCATTTGGTCCACTTCTTCTTGCCTTTCTGGCGACAACTTTCAAAATATTGGGTGGGGGCTTTTGCCCCCTAAAACCGTTTTTCCGCAGAAAATAAAAAAACACGTATTTACTTATTTTATGTGTAGTATCGGCCTGCCAAATGTTTATCAAAATTGGAGTGTTACACTTGGGAAGTGTTACTTGTGTAGCTTCTTATTTCTAAAGGAAATTTTGAAATAGAGATTTATTCCGCAATTTTCTTTTCGATAAAACAAATATATGTTGAGATATTCAGAAAAAACGTGAACGCCTGAAAACTAAATGGCTACCTTTCTTTGCTTTCATTAATAATTTTACAAAAATACAGTTTTAGCTTCGCAGAAATACAGTTGTAGCTTCGTTGGTTAAGGAATTCACCTCCCAAAATGATAAACAACCCTTTGAAGAGCATACTCCCTCTTCATTTGCGGACAACATTGCCTCCGCATGGCCATGTGAATCTTGTATTTGGTTTGAGTCTTTGCAATGGATATCTTAAATGTACTGTGCTGCACCGAGAAAATTAATATGAAAGCAAAGGTATATACTATATTTGCATAAGGAGTAACACTGAAATAAAAATACAAGACAAGTTAACAATTCTGGTTTGTCATACAACTCACTAATTATGTAGAAACGTCTGCCGAAGTTACACACTATCAATAGTCTACAAATAGAAACCAGACTTGTGGTTAACCTGAAAAGATACGTATATTCTACACGAAATGTTCCAACTTTCATCTTATATTTGTCAATCACTTTTCACAATGTTGCAGCCAAGAATGTGACTGTTTAAGAGTATTATCTTTGGACACTAAGAATATATTTCACACATGTGTATTTTTCTATTCTCAGTATTTCTTCAAAGATACTTGACACACAATTTTTCACTTTTCTAACACAAGGGTTTGAATACCTAATATTTAACTTACTCAAATTTAAACTCCATTAATTTTAGTTACCGGTACTTATTTTAGAACTATTTCATTCACAACATGAAAATTTTAGATGTCATGTTAGCA
This sequence comes from Thermobia domestica, assembly GCF_964235325.1. Classification (NCBI taxonomy): domain Eukaryota; kingdom Metazoa; phylum Arthropoda; class Insecta; order Zygentoma; family Lepismatidae; genus Thermobia; species Thermobia domestica. The sequence continues at coordinate 155,614,254 of NC_137459.1, read as the reverse complement.
GTTATTACAGCAACATACTTCACACTACAACCTTTCTCTCACTCCGTTTGTTCGGCCATGTTGTTTTCAGGCGTTTACGTTTTCCTGAATATCTCAGCATTATTTGTTCTATCAAAATGAAAATTGCGGAATAAATTTCTATTTCAAATTTCCTTTAGAAATAAGAAGCTATTGAGTCATAATGTTATATGAATCACTTTTACTTTTCTAATAGAAACAAACCCTTGACCCCCAAGCGTTACCGGACCAAATGTTCTTTGGACGAAATGTGCTTTGAACTAAACATCCCTGGACGAAATGCCCTTTGGACCAATTCTCCTTTGGACGAAATGTCCTTTGGACCAATTGTATTTTGGACGAAATGTCACTTGGACGAATTGTCCTTTGGACCAAATGTCTTTGGATTAAATGTCTCTGGACGAAATGTTCTTTGGACTAAAAGGGTGGCCACCGGGTGGGCCAGTGTGAGTCACGGTGAGTGGTGTTTCGTAGTAGATCACGTCCTTTTGACCCACGATCCACTGATCCACTCACAAATCTTGACCCATTTCACCCACTTACCAACCGACTCACTGACCCACTCTATCTTTGATTTTAACAGGTCTTGTTTCATTTAAAAGACGAAACATACATCCACATATTTTTTTCATCGGTTGGGATGGTTGGCTTAATATCATAATTGTAATGGTAATTTCTTCTTAAGGTGAGAAATTGATATGATTAAAAAGCCCATCTTGACGTGGGTACAAATTACCTTTCAAAGTTATTAGAAACGCTTTCTCACCCCGAAAACTATGAATTCGACAAATATTTAAGTAATTTTTGAGATTTTATTTTTAGCTCTCCCAGGCCATCATCCTGTGAAGATGGGGATGAATTTGGATGTAACCTCCATTGGGAGCATCACTATCCATCTCAACGACCGAGAAAATTATGGATAAAACACTAAGATCAGTCGTTTTACATTATTTTTACATGTCACACCTCCCAACTTCCATAACTTCATACTACTACAATATTTTCTTCTTAGACTGAAAGTAATATGTCCCCCAAGTTTGGTAAAGGTTGTCCCAGACATTCCAGAACTACGCTCTCCTTATTAGATGTGCTGGGGATCTTACTCTTACTGGAAGTTGAACTTAAACTTAAAAGGTCATCAGAACTGCTCCCAATGAACTTGGCGACCACGAAAGATATGGGTTGTATACTAACATTGGTTATTTTCAATTATTTCTACATGTCACAAATTTCACAAACTCCTTCATTGTGTTAATGAGGGCTTAACTTACATGGCATCTGAAATTCCAATCTTTACCTAAGAGACCCCCAAAATTATAGATTCGACACTAATGTAGGTGTTTTTTTTTTAATTTTGATGTCAGTTCCTTTCATTTCTCCTAGGACAGCAAACGGATACTGCCACTGCTAGGACTAAATTTGGTCTTAAATGGCATTAAAATTTCTACCAATTAATTTAGCGAACAGTGCTGCATTTAGAAGCTCGGCGTCCCTACGCACTTTTGCTCTCGGCGCCCCAAATAACTACACATTTCTCCGTTTCTTGATCCCTAGCTTACAAATAAAACTTAATTCGAATATGCTTCATTAGTGAATTTATTGCAGTTAAATACCACTCACTAGATGCTACAGCTACAATTACGTAACAAAAAAAAAAGGGAAACATGTTCTGAATTATTTTCAGATTTCTTACGCTATCATTAAATATATTAGAATAATAAAAGAGGACTGCTCATGAAATAGTATATTTGCTCTCGATTTTTTTTAACTTTTTCATACGAAAAAAATTAAAATTTTAAACTTTGCGCTCTTCAAATATGTTAACCTCTAGGCACGGGCCTAGTTGAACTAATGGGAAATGCGGCACTGAAAACTTACTCTTCGACTCTAATATTGGTTGATTTCGATATTTTTTGTCGCTACGTAACCACCCTGGGTGCTAATGGGAGCTTAATTGGACTTCAATTGAAAGTAGAACTGTTTACCTAAGCGACTACGAAACTATGGATTCGATACTAATATCGATCCTTTTCTAGCATTTTTTATATATATCCCGACAGTACTCTTTTCCAGATTGTAAGAAATATGGTTAAAATTGCTCTAGACATATCAGAATTATGTCGAAACATACACATACATCCACTTTCATATATATAAATACAGAGTGAGCGAGCGAGAAAGTGAGAGAGAGCGACCAAAGGCATCACCACTTCCACATTGCAAAAGCATATATCAGGTATTGAATTGAAAATCTATGTAAAGACCTTCTGCTGTGGCATGCTTCATAAGGACAATTCCAGTCTGCTCACGTGACCTTTGGGGTTCATGAATTTCTTGCGAGCGTTCCGACTTTGGATTCTCTGTTTATATCCTCTTTTTATGCATCGGATAATTTTTCAAGAACATCAATGACATGCTGTAATACGAATGTTCAGAAGTAACCCCTATATGACAAATAGTTGCAAATAAATACACTACATAATTTATTTATTGCGATGATATTATTTTCTTAATTTGTATTTAACATTCACATATATCATAGAATACCAACGTACTGTGAACACCTGTTATATTTTAAACATAATAATCACTATGTTCTGCAATGATTATATGTTATATATACACAACTGACGTATTTTAATGTAATTATTTTATATAATTTTTCATGCATTGCGGAAAATAGAATTTCATAAAAAACATTGACTCAGATGGGAATCGAACCCTCGACCTTACGATTTGAAATCCAACGGCGTACCACTGAGCTAACACAAGCGCTCCTCGAATAATACTTCTAGCGATATATAACGGTATTTAAGATAATAATTACATTCATATCCACTGCAAACGCTGTTTTTGTTCTACTTTGACTTTTATTTTAGTACTCAGGAGAGAATAATGTTCTGTCTCAACTTTCACCATTCTTTTACATATGGAAAGATTCGCTTACGTATCTAAATATTCCATTAAGTATGGAGAGCAAAATGACAAACAAGCATGTGCTGGCATTAATACAGTTTCGAAATATTGTATCATTAAGTATTTCAATCAATGTTGCTTTTTTATATATAATTGGTAACAAGTCTTATTATATTTAAAAGAAGAAAAACACATCTGCAAGATTTTTCCCGATTGCAAAGGTTGGCTTCGAGGTTCGAACCTGGTTTACTTTTTCCCGAAGATACCCGAAGTTGGACTTAAAAAATTTTTGCCTCGAAACAGCAATAAAGAATGCGCTCAATCTTTTTGAGACAAGGTGTACATACGAAGTATGCCTGAGCCAATAAAGGTAATTAAAATGGCACAAAATAATGCGCAACATTCGAAAACGGCAACAATGGAATTGAGAAGATTCGTTGAAGTAAATGAAACAGAAATCCTAAACGTACAAGAACCATATGTAGTAAAAGGAAGGGTCATGGGTTTTCCACATACAGTGAAAATATATTAGAAGAAGAAGAACCGAAAACAGCCACGATAATTTTAAATAACGGGATTGAAATAGAGAATATCGCAATTTAGTGATAACTGGATAATATTAACGGAAATAACATATGGAAATTTATTTTTTGGAATATAAACGCATACTTTCAATACAGTATGAATATAGAAACATTTCTGGATAAAATAAACACAATAATATGGAACCATCCTGATAAAAATATAATCTTGACAGTAGACTCAAATTCGAAATCGGTACTATGGGGATCACCGCATACCGATGAAAAAGGTCAAAAAAATGGAAGATTTTATAGAACAGAATGGACTCTATGTTATTAACACTGGCAATAAACCAACATTTGTAGGGCCTAGAGGACAATCATATGTTGATATAACCTTAGCAACACGAAGACTAACCAATAGGATAAAACAATGGGAGGTCCAGGATAGAGTTACGATGAGTGATCATGAGACTATTACTTTCAACATTCAAATAGAAAAAGGAAGTAATGACCTACTCAAAAAGTATAACTACAAAAAAATAAACTGGGAGAAATTTAAAACGGAACAGAAATTGCCGGAAATAGATGAAAAAAGTGAAATAAATGAAATAATTGGTAATATAGAAATGGCTAAAAACCAAGCAATAGAATAATCAACGAAACTAATTCAACGGAAAAGAGGATATGGTTATTTCTGGAGCAAGGACTTGGAAAAAATAAGAAAAAAGAGTGAGAGCAAAGAGGAAAAGTTATCAAATGGCAATTAGTCAGGAGATTAGGAAAAGAAGACTAGAGCAACATAGAACAGTGAAAAAAAGAATACGAAGTTGCAATTCTTACCGCAAAGAAAAATAGTTGGGAAAAGTTCAAATTTGATATAAACTCTTGCAGCCTTCATTTAACTCATTTATTGACGTGTTCTGTTAGAAAACTCATGAATCGTGGCGAACAAAATTGCTTTACCAGATAATGGTGACTGCTTTGAAACCAAATGACAAGTATGAGAATTAAACGTATCATATCTGTAGTTTGGTGTGGAGAAGAAACCAAATAGCGAACGAAAGGTTTAAGAACAACCACGTTATTAATACAAACTATGCCAAAGACTATTAACTTATATGATTAAAAAAAATCGAAAGAAATTTTGAAAGAACGAAAAATACTAACTTAAAATTTTGTAACTGGAGGCAAGGAAATCTAATTTAAACATACTAAAACATACCATTTAGCGCATATAGAGCGTGGATCTGTGCTCAAGGCGCTAGCTAATAATCTGGAGGTTCTCAAGTCGGAACCATGTGTGAATATTTTGTTTAAATTTAGAATTTTTGGTGATCATTAGTCGGCGATGACATACGTTTAATTGTCTTAAGGTATTTGAATATTTTGATCTTTCAATATTTGAATGATTAAATCTTCAATACTACTACTACTACTAATAATAATAATAATAGTTATTATTATTATTATTATTATTATTATTATTATTATTATTATTAGCAAAGTAATTATATAACACGTTAATATCTTTAATTATTTCTCGATAACTACTCGAACTTAAGACGTCCTCGAATCTAAGTCGCACCCCGATTTCGCTGGGCTCAATTAAAGAAAAATAGTAATATGTTATGGTTTTACTATTACTAAAGCACTCTTTGATATTGGTCATTTTCGATGATTTTATGTATCCCTCTCCCCTCTCCATGTTGGGGACACGGTATGACAAAAATTATCCCAGGCCCGAATGTCATGTACGTTGAAAATTTGATCGAAATCTGTTGGATGGTTCAAGAGTTGTTCTATTTATTTTTATATATTAATCTCCCCTTCTCTTATCCTCTCCTATGTTCTACCGTCAAAGTGAAAATATTAAAACAAACGTTTCTAGGCCAGAACGTCGTCTATGTTGAAAATTAGACCGAGATCGGTCAGGTGGTTCAAGAAGTGTTAAGTTTTATTCATTTTTATAGATATCTCCCCTCCCCTCCTCCTATCCTACGTTCTACAATCAAAGGGATATGATAAAAACCACTCCAGGTCCGAGCCTCATCTATGTTGATAATTTGATTAAGATCAGTTCGGTGGTTGAAGCGTGATGAAGTCACCAAGACAGCATTTTTAATTTTTTACATAGTCCCCCTTCCCCTCCCCTACATTGTGCCGTCAAGGCAAAAAATGGAAACATCCCAGGTCCGAACCTCATCTATATTGAATGTTTGATTGATTGGGATCAGTCGGATTGTTCAAGAGTTAATAAGTTTTATTCATTTTCATATATTTACCCTCCCCTCCTCTTCCGCAAGTTCTAATATCAAAATGAAATAACAAAAAGCTTCCCAGGTTCGAATTTCATCTATGTTCAAAATGTGATTGAGAACGACTGGGTAGTTTAAGAGTTATTCACCACCGAACATTGTCACTTTTATTTTTATATTTATAGCTGTTATGTATCTTCCCCCTCCTCTCCATCCTCTACGTTATTCCGTCAAAGTGAAATGGTAAAATCCATCCCTCGCGTTAATCGAGACGTGGACATATAGCCTCATTGCTGACGTCCCGATTAATCCCCCTACTCATACCCTTTAGTGTGTTTTAGGTTTTTTTTTTTTTGTCTTCAGTTGCAAATTTCTAAGTATTTTTCTTTGTTTCAAAATTCTCGCATTTCTTGTATGATAATACAAGTTAATAATCTTTGACTTGTTTTATATTAATAATCTGAGTTGTTCTTAAACCTTTGGTTTCCAATTTTGTTTTGTCTCTACACCAAACTACAGATATGACAAATTTAATTCTCATACTTTACATTTGATTTCAAAGCGGTCGCCATGAACTGCTTAAAAGCACTTTTTCCGTCACGAAACACCCAGCAGAGGGCGTACGATATCGTCTACAGCAATGAGAGGAACCTCCGCCTTGTTACGTGACGTCACATGAAGCACGTTCCGTTCAAACATCTAAGCAAAGCTATCATTTTGCTTCTGGTGTGAAAATGGCTCACTACGAAGCTTCTGTTAAAAGCAGCGTGATTGCTTTAATTGAGCATGCGGGCATGAACTATAGCGAGGCAGGCGCGAGATATGGCGTTAGCCGTGCTACAGCACGGAGGTGGTGGAGGAGATATGAGGAAACAGGAGATGTAAGACGTAAAAGAGGAAGTGGGCGACAAAGAGTTTCCTCTGCCGAAGAAGACCAGAGTGTAATTGCCCAGTGACGTGAGCACCCTTTCATGTCTGCCGACAGTTACGAGAGGAAACCAATTTCCCAGGCGATGTTACGACTGTCCGTCGTAGACTCAAATCCTTTGGTTTGAGATCATACAGGGCAGCTATTAAGGAGCGACTAACAGAAGACCACATGGTTGACCGTCTGGCGTTTGCATAGTTAAATATTGCACATGTGTGGGACGAGGTCGTTTTCACAGACGAAAAAATATTTTCCAGTGCAAACTTCGGGCCGAAGCGTGTTTACCGCCCCCCTGGAAAAAGGCATGCCTCTGAATACGTTTCCCGTTCTGGTCGAATGGGACATGTAACTGTCCACTGTTGGGCATGGATATGCAAGGCTGCAAATTTCGGAGGAATCTACAGGATTCCTGGTCGCCTAAACGCCCACAAGTATGTGGAACATCTGGATGAAACGCTCCCGGCAATAAAAGCTCATGTAGGTGACGGCATATTATATTTGCAACAGGACAATAGCTCGGTATATAATTCAAATGTGGTTCAGACATGGTTGCAGAGGCAACCTGATGTCGAAATAGTTGACTGGGTTCCTCATGGAGCAGATCTGAACCCTATTGAAAATATGTGGGCCTCTGTTGCAAGAACATTGCGGGAAACCTGGTCGAACAATCCTCCACGAACATCTAATGATCTTTGGGAGCGTGTTGAAGATGCGTGGTCGATCTGTTGCACCCAACACTATATCTCTCGCCTGGTGGATTTAATGCCACGGCGTATGGCATCTGTAATCGAGTCCCAAGGGGACTATACACACTATTAATAAATGCTCGCCCACAACACCATCAGCCCTCGCGAGGGCTACATAATTCGACCCACTTATTAACAAAATTTTATGAAACACATTACGCGACATCAGTGAATGTAAGTGTCTCAGTATGTTCTGCATTAATAAAGAGGCTAACGTGCGAGACTTGGTGGCCGAGTGGTATTATGCTTGCTATGTAAACCAAAACCGCCTGTAACAGTGGTTCGAATCTAGTGAAGAAGACCCCTACTTTTTATCACCAGGGATATTTGCAATACGCCTTCTATCTCCTCCTTCGTTCGGTCTATTATATGACACATAATGTGGACCGCCATAAGTTTTTACTTAGTAAACAATTTATAAATATATGAACAAATACCTAGGTATATTAGAGTAACAATGGAATATAGTACTTTCGTCCGACTGACGTCGCTCTGCAAATGTTCATTGTATTACACCGGAAGATGAATTAAATAAAGACTGGAAAATTTGATATAAAAATTGATACGTAATAAGTTAAAGACAAAATATGTAAATATAATCTCATATTTGAAACTAATTTCGACTACAATTAATTCTCTATCTGCTTTCATAAATAATCCAAACCAAACTTCGAGGTTTGGAATGCACAAACTAAGTGTAGCTAAGAGAAAAAAGTAACAAGAAGAGCAGAGATTCGAACCCACGACCACCAGCGTAAGAATTCCTTTTACTAACCCTTCATCTATCAAACCATGACGTGAACATGACTTTTGTAAGTTATAAATTTGTATCCAAGAAACACCATTAAGCGTATGTGCAACTACTGCTTTGCTCTTTTTCTCTTCAAAAGCGTAACATGTTTAGGACGATTCGTTTCGTTTTCCATTAGAGTTTCGAAAGAGATTATTTGTGTTTGAGTGTAGGATCTTTAGTTTCCTTTAACCGACACTTCTAGCAAATACAACTTAATTCACAAAGCAGTTAAAAAAAACTCGTACTGCCTTAGAAAGTATTCCTAAAAGCAGAAGCTGCATCATGCATCCTGAACAGTGACGTAACTAACGGCAGTGCGTTGAGGGAGCCCAGAGTAAAACGGGGCCCATTGAAAATTCGTAATTCCACTATTTTTCCTCGATGTCTAAAATGAGACCACTTTAGCCTTACATGAAAAAGAAGCTGTGGAGGGGACTGCGAAATCTACTGAAAAGATTTATCACGTCCTTGCAGCAACAACTTTAAGTTTTCGAACAGTAATGAAGAACAAGATTGATTGAAATTTTAACTTAGAATGAAATAACTAAAAATCTAATCTTAAATAACTCTCATTGATATAGTGTTCCGTATTTTAGACGCCTATTCTTTTATAACTTTACCTATGGTGCATGGGGTCCTTGGTTCGATCCCAGCTCACGCCGAATGAACTTTATTATGGACAAACACCGTGTGCATGAGTGTCCTCGGGTTTCTCCAGTTTCCTCCCACTTTCTTCATTAAACAATTTCATTTATTTCTCACCATTACCCTTTGGCAATCTTCAGCATGGACAGCAAATAAAAGCCAATACATTGATATTGAAACAGTAGTTAACGAATTCCTCTGCGAAAAAGATCACCCGTACTGTTGTGTTTCAGATGATAATTTATAATTATACTTAGTTGGTTGAAATTTCTCCATAGTTGTGGGGGCGAGATACTGAAAAAATCCCTACCAAGAGGTGAAAGTGACATGTAAAAGTAGTCAAATACGAACGAAATTAGTGTCAAATTCATATGCAAAGATGAAAAGTGACGCTGTGGATGCTGCGTAAGTCCAAAATAAGCCGTGGTTGGCTTCGAGTTGACAATGGGAGGGTGACAGGAATAAAGAATCGAAAATATCCTATATTTGTGTCGAATGGATAGTTTTCGGGATCACTGACATAAAAGGTGATATTTCAGATGTGTATATGTCCAAGGTTGGCCAGAGTGAAATGGGGTCATAGGGAGAACCAGTAAATACTTCAGAACAGTTCCTTTTCAGTGCATTTCAAGACAGAGTGAAAAGTGATAATGCACAAATCACATTCTGAATTATCGGAGATATGACTTCTGGGGAAGTGTCGTTGCTCCAGGGAGGCATTACTAACTGATCACTTCCTAAAATCGTCACTGTTTTGCAGGGCCGTAGACAGGAATTTATTTCAGCGATTGAGGGCATATTTTACTAAAATGTATATCATCCAGGGGCGGATCCAGGATGATTGTGTGGGAGGGGCGGTCGTTCAAAGTCAAATCAAGGTAAGAGCGGATTGCAAAAAAAGAAAAGAAAAGAAGAAAGAAAAAAAAAGAAAGAAAAGAAAAAAATAGAAAATGAGAAAGAGCTCTTCTGTAGAATTAACTTTCTTAAGAAAGTAAGGCCTATCTACTTTAGGTTTTAATTTACGTTTATAATACAAAGATGAAAAATACTTAGGATATGTTTTATTTTTAAAATAAAAAGTTCCCTATTCTGGGGGATGCGATCACCCCAAACACACTCCCCTGGATCTCCCCTGCTATCACCATCTATAAAATTATATATATATACAAACAAAAAAGTAGTTATTTCGTGGGGGCAAAAGCTCTTGATTGCAAAGGCCTGCATCCTGTGTATGTCCCTGCTGCTCTGAATTGTCAAAAGCTCCTCTTCAAAGGTAAGACATAAAATATAAATAATAAACGTGTAACATAAAATACAATATCAATAGAAAATATGTTATGATTAAGAAATAGAAAATAATTATAAAATAAAGTTGAAGGACAATTAAAAAAACAGTAAAACTTGAAAGTAAAATATACTTTTAAAACAATTTTGCATTTATGCAGAGCTACAAACAGTGAGGAGTGCCATGTAAATTTAGTAACAAATATAATATTGGAAAATTATTTCGAATTAAACTAGCTGTGACTACATTACTTCAAAATTGAACTTGTGGAATATACAGTATGACCGTAGCTCAAATAAAATAATCAATAAGAATGGTCTTGATTGGAAGTTCGGACCATCCACGTAAAAGTAACTTACATTAACCATTCACCTAACCGACAATGACGCACACGGCTTGGCACTACTTTATCAGATGGTTCTATCAAATGTAACTTAATTAAAACAATAGTAACAAATTTTAAAGCTTTAAAAAGTGTCGTGAAGAAGAGGAAGAACATTTTGCACATTGTAACTAAGTTACAACAGGTTTACGTCCTAACTGAACGGCGCATCTACCGAGTCAACTTTTGGAATATCCCCTTAAGGTCGCTTTCAACGCAGCTAAGGGAAACGTATGTGAACGAGAAATATAATCCTCCGTAGCAGAATGGATAAAGTCATGGTTCGATGACCACAAGGTTCGTGGTTCGAAACCCGTCGCCGAAATCAATTTTTTTAACATCTTAATTTCTCAGTTCTGAAGATCTTTCTCTCCTTTCGTAATCATCTGATGCTCTAAAAAGAGTTATCCACATTAATTCGACAACTGCCTAATGTGATTTTCGCAGTTCGAAAACTTCCCTTCTTATCTTTCACAAAATCAGAATTTTCGTCATAATACGAATGCTGTCCGATAATTGTTTCCCCAATTCTAAATCTGTGTATACAAATCATCCCTCTCTGTCTCCATACTTGAATCTCTCTCTCTCTCTCTCTCCCTCCCTCAATGTCACCCAGGAAGTCATATGGCTTGAGATCAAACCTTCGACTCTTGAAACCAAATGTAAGCTCTTTAGCAATGTGCTATCGTAACTCTATAGGTTTGTTGTTAAAACCAGTGTCTTTTAGACTTTATTCGGGGGGGGAGGAAGAGGTTCTCCGGCGACATAAGATTTTCACTTTTTAATAGTGTATTACTATACATTTGATCAAAAAATACGTATTTATGAAGCTCAAGAGAGGGGGAATTACGCCCTCCTGTCCTGCCCAAATGGCGACCCTGAAACATTTGCTTGCACTTACTGAAAAGAATTTCAATGAATCATTGAATAAAACTCGTTTCTGTCCGTAGATATTTTAGAGCTCTTGGCAATTTCCATAGATTTCTTAGGGAGCATCTTACTAGCTTGCACTCTTTAAAGAAAGAAAAGAATGAAACTAAAGATATTTATGAAGCTCTGGGAAGATTGTGTGACTTTCCTTTAATTTAGGCTCTTAAAAATATTTCAGAACAAACGAATGAAAAGACTGTTTTAAAGCTATAACGTTGTAAACTTGATTCCTGTTTCTTTTTCAGCTGAATGGAAAGAGTGTACTACGTCACACACACTGCTTTAGACAAGGAGAGGTGGAGGACGAGGAGGAGTTGGAATAAATACTAGAAGCAACTAATCGATTGATACATGTATTGCGGGAATGCATAAGAAAACTGGGTAAGAGTTTCTTATTAAATTGGACTTAGAATTTTTGTAACAAATTTTATGCGGCGGACTGTACCATGTTCCGCGTTTGGTCACGTTTTGAATACAACTTAAACATTTGTTGTCTCTACGGTTTCTTTACAATTGAGAATAAACCTGATTTGGCATTCTCATATACCGTTGCTGACTGTGTACACTGCAGATGACGGTGAGCGAGGCCTCTTCTCACCGTCAAATTTTAGACCTTCTGGTACAACTTAAAGTGGATTCTCTTTCTGCAAAATTGAACATTTAAAAGCAATAGCATTCTATAAGTACTTCCATTTAGGTACACCTTCTATAAAAATAATTCATTATTTTAGCAGCAAGGAAAAAAAGAAAGAAAAAAAATAACATTGCTCACAATTGTGATCACGGTTATTTCAAGTAGTTGTAACATGCTTTCTTACTCTACGATTGTTTAGTCATTGAAGCAAAAATTTATATTGGCGAGTAAATTTTGCATTATGGTTTCATAAACCTTCCCCCCCCTCGTATTTTAAGTTACATCTGCCGCTGTAAGCACTGCTACTTGCTTGCACCATCCACGAAAGTACTTCAGTACACGTTTAACTTGGTGCCAACTCTTTAATTTGCAGTGCTGCTAGTAGTTAGGGGTGGTTACTTCTGGCGCATTTTCCTCCCTCCAAATATTTTTGACCAGCGCAGAAGAAGCCAGCTAATTATAGAAAGTTAGACGGCGCAAAGTATTCCCCTAACTACAATGTTAAAGTGAGATTGAATATGCTTTTATGACATTTGAAATCATAAAAACTTATATCTAACTAAAACTAAAACTACAACTAACTTATTCTACGCATTTACAAATATAATCATATCCATAATTTTCACATCTACTACATCTTCCAAAGCTACAGAAGTCACTTGTACAATCTTTTTTAGTTTGCGTTGCAATTGATTTACATGTTGTGCAATAATATCGAAAGTAGTCTAATTTTATTATGTTTTGTTTAGGCATTTATTATATAAATGAATTGTATATATATATATATTTCATTTTTCTTCTAACTTATAATGACCCCATGGTAGAGTATCTATCCCATTCTTTAAAACACATCTCTTATCATCCACACAACTTAAAGCTAGCTTATTTACTTCTATACTGTACAAATCGTGCTTATAACTTCTAATCAAGTTCATCTTCTTATAATATTCTTTTTGGCTAATCAAACAGTCCTTATATTCGTCAAATGTGAGTTCTTTATACACAACACTCTTCTTAACACCTTTAGCCTTCTTACAACACTTTTCTTTATCGAACTTACCTTTAAAGTCTTTATCTGTTAAATCTATTTGAGGTGCTTTTATACTGTACATCTTACTTCTTAAACCTACAAACTCTTCTATGATTGTACCTTTAATCTCATCCTTCATCTTACCAAGTATTTTCTTATTGATTTGTGGTATCTTATATTTGTTATCTTTAGGGTAATCACTCGTATCGAAGTAATCAATGTAGTTTTTCATGTCCTCGTACACATCTTCTGTTTGAATATGGTATATATAGCTATCAGTATCTGTATAACATCTTGGTATTTTGTCTTGGTATTTTGGCTTCATCACATTATAATGGAAGTCGTACATTAAATATTTTGACAAATCTAGAATTGACATACCGACATAAATCGGTTTGTTAAATTGCACTTTAACCTTGTTCATGTGAACTGCTACTAAATTTTCCGTAAAAACTGTGGTACTCTTATAATTCGGTTTTGCTACAAGCTTCTCGTATTTTTTCTCATCACTTACAAGTTTGATATTAACTCTCTTTCTAATATTTTCCATAGTCTTTCCAAAAACTGAATTGTTCATGAGCTTATAGAAGTCTTTTTCAAAGTCATTTGTTGCTGTAGTTCTCATCTGCGTGTTTAAATCAATATATTTCTTTAACCAATCTGATTGTTCGAATTCTATTACTCGGTGTATCTTGTTAAGTTTTAATCCAAGTGAAAGACATTGTTTTAGGTTTCGATAGTGAATTACATATTTTTCTTTGTCATATAGGGTTGTTAAGAGTTTTGATTGTTTTGAACCAGGTGGACACATGTTTTGAGGTGCTAATGGGTAGTCTTTGTGATAGTCATGCAATTCTTTAGGATATTCAAGATCAACTTCTAATATGTAACCAGTATCAGAATCATCAGGAATATTTGTGAAATCTATATCTCTTATCTCATCTTCACTTAACCATCTGAATCCCTTATACGGCATATATTGACTCATTGCCCACCCATACAAGTTATTGGCATCTAGATACATTAAGTAAGAATCTTCTTTATTCTTATTGTAATCTTCCATATACTTATTGTTTGCTTTCACATATCTTTTTGAGCATTGACTAATCCCACCTCTTATACCTTTCTCTACCATTAATACCATATCATAATCCCACAATAATTCTAATTTTATATTTGTCATCTTTAACATTGCGTCCCAAGCTAAACCTGGTGCTGTCATATACCAAGCTGGATCAAGATCATAAGCTTTAAGACATGTTTCTCTAAAGTTCTCAAACACATCTGCTAACAATAATACATCTGTTTTCAAATATAAATCATGGTATTGTCCGAGATTCTTAATGCCAAATGTTTCCCATACTTTCTTTGCATGCTTATAATCCTCATCGCTTATATGTGTGTTCATAAGCTTGTTGAAGAATGCTTCTTTTAGTGGTAATTTTCTTTCTCTAAACTTATCCCAATTGTTAACATAATCATATGGGTAAACACCTTTTCTTATTACAAGTTGAAACTGTTCTTGATTAGGATAAAAGTGTTGGGTATGTATCATTTGCTCAGGTTTCAAGTTCGATGACAATTTGTCTAAGCTAGAAGCCATAAATCTAAATGAATCTACAAATTTCAATTTAATAGTTCCAACCTTTTTACTGAATGATATGTATCTTTCCTCGTTATTGGGTATTAGATCTATTTCTTCTTTATTACATCCAAGCTCTTTTATAAACAAGTGAGAGTCATATCCTGTCAAGTTATGTATGATCACTGGCACAAACTTTGGTACTTTAACTTTTAAATTGCAGTTATTACATAGAGGTGCTACAAACTCTCCTGTTATATGATCGTGATGTTTAACTTTGTGGTTTTCTGGTGTATATTTTACTTTACAGTAAGAACAGGATTCGGATTGGTTGAACTCTTTTATCTGTTTACGTGTTAATGGCAGTTCATTATTTTGACTATATATGTTTGATATTTGTTTGGCTTCTTTCTTTAACATTCTTATGAACTTCTTAGCTGCATCTTTACCTCTATACACAACAGGATTGGTTTTACTTCCATCACTCTTTACTACATAATAACAAAATCCAGATGGTTTGTGTCGTTGATATTTTTTGGTATATGGCTCGTTATCTGGATAACATTCTTCACAACCCATAACTTTATGTAACAAACATTCAAAATCAGCATAAATCACAAATGGCATTTTCATTATGTATTGGTAGTTTTTAAATTCAACGCATTTACCTTGTTCAGGCATTATTATTTTTACTGGCTCATTTAACGAACAATCTTGCTCATGTTTATTTAAAGCGTTTTGAGAGTAAAAGTATAACAAACATCTGCCACATAAATATTTTCGAGCTCTCTTTTTAGTTAATTGTGTACATACTAGTCTGCTTAAATCCTTAATCCAACAATAGTGTGTTTTAACTTGGTCTTCATTTTGTTCTTTTACATATAATAAATTGACATGCTTTTCTTGCTTGTTTTGTGTGTGATGACCATATAGATTGAATAGTCTTTATCATATGCATAAACATTTATAGAAATATTAAGTAATTTTTCAGCTCTTGGAATATCGCATAGTTTTACAGGGAAATGAATATTTTTTAATTTTTCTTGTAAGTATTTGACTGTTTGCTTGTACTTGGAAGGTCGTTGTGGATCTTTATTAACTGGGTATAGTGCAGAACAAATTGAATATAAGAAACATTTTTCATCTTCATTCTTTACATTAATTACTGCCTTTTTGTTTTGAATTTGTTTAGGTAATTCTATGTATGTTGATCCTCTATATGGTGTATATTTGACGATTGCTAGTTGTAAAAAGTTAATGTTTATAAGAGCCCAGCCAGAACCTCTAGCTTGGAGCTCATCCATTCTTGTTCTTAACCTTTGTTTCATCTTAGTTATTTCTTCTTTCAAATTACTTGATCGATATATTTCTTGGTTTTCAGTGTTAAAATAGAAGTTTTGAGTTTCTTCACCTTTCTTATATGTACAACTTATATAAAGATTAGCTTTCAATGAACTATGTTTACTTAAGCTAATTTGTAATCTGTTTGATATAGCTTTAGATGTTGCAGTAATATATTGTTCAAGTGGATCTTGTGGTTTGTAATCTGTTGTAAATCTCCATGTTTCTAATCTTGATTTTAATGCAATGTTCTGCCGTTTTACATCGATTGGTTGTGATTCAACTTTGATTCTTGGTTCTTCAATTACTTCTTGTTTAAATGGGAATATATTTCTAATCTGTCTCCTGCTTTGTTCATCATCATGTTGTTTAAGAAGGTCTATCAGTTCTGCTTTTCTTAATCGGGAATATCTTCTGATTCCCCTCTCTTTACATTGTCGCCTTAACTCTACTACAGTAAATCTATTATAATTATTCATCTTATTTATTATATAGAAAATCTTTATACTCTTCAATTTTTATCTTCACCGGGTTATTTCAGTTCATTTTCATTTGTCCTAGTACAACGCTTAACATTGTACACCCCTGCTATTGTCTACATATTACGCGTTGTATTAGAACACGGCTTTTATGGGATTAGCCCATCAAAGTCACATATACACATTTAAAACTGAATCATTTTTGTAAACTTACTCATCATCATCATCATCATCATAATCATCACTACCATATTTATATTCATCATCACTACTCAAATCAGATGTTTTTTGTTGTATTACTAATAACTCTTTCTCCTTTAACAGTATTTGCTTCTCTAGTAGTGTTGCTAAGAGTTTAAGATCATGATGAATTAGTTCAAGTCTATCATGTAATAAATCAAAATGCGCTTCCATATTTGTTATATAGAAAACCAGCAAAAATGAATCAATTTAAAAAATCTAAGAATAAAAACAAACATGACTAGTGCTAAGGAAATATTGTCTTACAAACCTGTATTTGATTGTGTATGTAAATATTTAGATATTGGTGGTTATAATGACAAAGACAAAATAAATTTTAGCATCTCAATAGGTATGTTAGATCATTTGTTCAAGAAGGCCACTAAAGAAAACAACTCATTTCTTACACAAAACATTCTCTATGCGAACGTTATGAACTTGTCAGATGAAATATTAGATTCACTGACTGATGAACAATGGCTATCTATAGGCCATGATGATTATGAAGAGGAATATAACTATGATCACATTACAGAAGACTTCATACGTAAATATCTGCAGAAAGTTAATTTGAGTGAAATATGTTTATGGAAAAATTTATCGGAAGAGTTTATAAGAGAATTAGCTGATAAAGTTGACTGGGAGATTATTTCAGGAAGCCAAGACTTATCAGAAGACTTTATAAGAGAATTTGCAGATAGAGTTGATTGGAAAGAAGTATCGTATCACCAAAAGCTATCTGAAGAATTTATTAATGAGTTTATAGATAAAGTTGATTTTGATGCTATATCTTACAAAAACGAACTCTCTGAAGCCTTTATACGAGAACATGCAGATAGAGTTAATTGGTGGTACATATGTGGAACTAAACAATTATCAGAAAACCTTATAAGAGATTACGCTGACAAAGTAGATTGGGAAATGATTTCAATGTCTCAAAATTTGACAGAAGAATTTATTGCAGAGTTCGAAGGTAGAGTTCATTGGCGTAACATTTCAACTTATCAAGACCTATCTATAGACTTTATATATTCGTTTAGACATTACGTAGATTGGAGAGCTATAATAAGAAAATATCATAATAATCCCAATTTAGGTGATATGTTGAATGTAGCATTCGCTGTTGCAGCAGAGGGTAATGCATAACTAATTATCTTTTATGGCTATTATACCATAAAAGTTGTATGTTTGAAAGGGAGCCAGTGCTGGTGGTCCCCCCAGTTGTAACCAAAACTTATTACCTTTACCTCTACAAATCTCTTATACTTAAAAACAAATCAATAACAAACTCATCGTCTTCTTCTCCATCCGCATTCCGTAGGTCTACATGACAACGATGTGAAATAACACAATCATACTTTTCTTTTACTTTGTTTAGGAGGTTAATCGAGTTTGGGTCTTTGGTTTTAGACAATATAGTCATGTCTGGATATTTTTCTTGTAGACATTGTAATCTTGTCTTTATGTTACGCTCTTGAATTCTTCCAACCCAATATCTGTAACTCTCATAGATCTTTACTTGCTCTCTTTTGTCTGTTTCGTACTTTTCTAATATCTTTTGTAGTTGAATAGGGGAGAGATTCTTTTTAACAATAACTAGTTTGTGTACTTTCCCTGGATCTTCTGTATGTTCTGCAGCTATCTCTCTAAGTCTTGTGTTTTCTATTCTTAAATCGTTCATTTGTTGTTCTATCTCTTCTACTCTTGTTTGTAACTCTTCTTGGTCTTCTCGAATTTGTTTGAAGTCTTGGGTGAAGTAGTCTTCAATAATGCTGCTACACTTATCATAAAAATCAAACGATAACCATGAAGCTATTTCAACCAACACTCTTTTGTATACATATGTTCCAGAAATCAACAAGTCGTTTTGGTTTGTACCTTTTGATTCTATATAATAATGTGATGATTTTTGGTGGAGCATTTCTGCTCCGCCTAATTTTGTGTTATAATATTCTAAAAGGATTTTTGATCTAGATAATCTTAACCAATCTTTAAACGGCTTTCCGCCATCATGACACAGCTTAGTAGCATTGAAGTAACCAGTCTTCTTATCTATAATCAGTCTAAAGTCACCAAACAAACCATACCAGTAGTCATCTTTGATCTGTTCATAGCAAATGTCATTAAGACTAAGAGAACTATCCATAGTACCCATATTTATTATATAGAAAATCTTTATTTTTAACTTCATTTTCATTACCACCTAGTTTTACTGTGTAAGATGAGTTTCTGAAGTTCCTAGCTTCGGAGGAATTTATTTCCCCATGTGCAAAATCCCACACAGCGAAACCAAACGAAGCAAGCAGATGGTACTAAATTTCAGAACATTTTTAGCCCCCTCTGTATTCGGAGGTCCAAAATGTTCTTAAGGGTGAGCAATAGCGACCCTGGAAATATGCTATGAGGGGTATCGTTTCGTTATCCCCTTATCTCGTTCAAACTATCCTTTTATGGCATAATAACCATAAAAGACAAACATTTATATTTACACTACAACATTACTTTTATCTATCCAACTATTATGCGAATCATCAAACCCTAGCCATTTGACATATACTTTGTCACCTTTCTTTCTCAACACCTTTTCTACCAAGTATTCATCTTTATGCCTCGTCTTTAATAGTTCTGGTTCGTAAAATCTACCTTGCACATCCTCTTCTTCTAAATCTTTAATTCTATATGTAGGCGGATTAGATGGAATAACTTCACTGATAACAAATACTTCTGTTGACCAATTAGGTGTATATCCTTTCTCAAATAACCCTTTCGACTTACTTATACGAACATGATCACCTAACTTGTATTTGGGCTTAACACGCTTATATTCTTTTTGATACACTTTCTCCAATATTGTTCGCTCATTCTTCTTGTTAACTTCTATAGGTTTTAAACCAATTGTTCTATGAATTTGATGATTATACTCTTTAACTAGTGTTGGTAATATCTCTATCCATTTATAATTCCCTTGTGTTGTGAACCTTTTCCACATGTTCTGCTTAAGCGTTCTATTGAACCTTTCAACCACAGAAGCTTTCTTACCACTATAGGTTGAGTAGTGATTAATCTTATTTTCCTCCATCAACTTCTTAAACTCTTTATTGTAAAACTCTTTACCTTGATCTGTTTGTAAGTTACTAGGTTTTCTCGTTCTTAAGAGTGGGAAGAATGTTACAGAAGCATTCGAATCCATATTATCTTTAACAGGAACAGCAAACGCATATTTCGAGAACACATCTATAATCGTTAGCAAATACTTATAACCTTTATTGATTTTGGAAACGCCTTTTAATACTCCGCTATCCATTTCTACAAGATCAGCCTGCCAAAGATCATCGATACCTTTTATAACTACGCTTAATCTGTCAAAGTTTTTTCTAGATGGTTTGTGAATTTCTTCTACAATGTCTTCTCTAACACCTTTACCTTCTTCTAGTCAATCAGGCTTTTTAACGAATTGGGTTTTAGTAACACCACATACAGAACAAATACCTTTCTTTAGATATCTTCCATTCTTTGTTTGTTCAATTCTAATGGTATCTTTCTCCGTATCTGTCACTTTCTTACACTTAACACAATCTGTTTATTATATAGAAAATCAATAACTATCGCTGCTTAATATTATGCTATCAACATTCTCACCATCATCATCACTATCTTCGTCTTCTCTTTCTACATGCATAAGAAGCAATAGTAGTTTACCATGTTTCAGGCCAGAATCTTTAGAAGGTCTAATTGCCAAATTATCATTTGTATTAAAGTGCAATGGAAAAGTTTCAACTAGAGAATCATTTAAATATAGATCTATGTAATACGTATTGTAAGATGACTCTATATGCATTAACCTACCTTTATAAAGAAATTTGTATGTGATAGAGAGATTATGTATTAAAAAGAACGGAGTTTCAACATTTTCCGATATCAATCGACTATGAAGCTCTATAACATAACCCCGTTTGATGAAGTTAAGCTCTTCTTTCAACATAGCAATATCTTTTCTCACAACTGCATTATCTAACTCTGGTGTCATTTTAACATTACCAAAGATATCCATATTTATTATATAGCAAACGTCTTTAGGAAAGCTCTCTCTCTATGTACATTACAACAAACAATAATTGTCCTTCTTCCATAGCAGAATTTTTATTTGGTTTAATCGTAATTATATCGTTCTTCTTAAAGTCAAAAGGTATCTCTTTAATCAAAGTATCACCCAAATATATATCTAGAAAGTATTTATCCAAACTTAAGTCCATGTGCATTATCTTCCCATTATAGAGAAATTTGTAACCATTAGAGAGATTAAATATTCTAAAGATTGGCTCCTTAACGTTTTTAGCTCTTAATCGATATAGTAGAGGCATGGTTTCTTTCTGCATAACCAATCTAGTGGTATCCATTCTAATCTTTTGATAGAGCGTTCACCTCTGGTGCTTGGGGTCCCGGGTTCGATCCCAGCCCCCGCCAAGTGAACTTTGTGGTGGACAAACACCGTGCTCGTGGGTTTTCTCGGGGTACTCCCGTTTCCTCCCACTTTCTTCATTCCACCATTTCACTCATCTCTCATTATCACCGTCTCCTTTAGCCTAACCGGCATAACCGTGGGACGTAAAACTTGCAGATTTCATTTCATTTCTAATCTTTTGAAAATCTTCTTTCTTGATGTATGTGTCTTGTAACGTTTCTAATGCATCTTCAAATCGTTTTCTATCGTTCTCTAATTGGGTTTCTATTGACCTGAGTTGACTTATGCTAACAATATCATTTAAATTCTCCAACAATTTTAATTTTTCCTCACTAATATCAACATCACCTTTTCTATTTTTAACATTGCCAAATATATCTATACTCATTTATTATACAGAAAATGCCCATCCTAGTTTTTCAAAACCTTTCTTTAACATCTCTATTTGTCTAGGTGAGCGTTTAAAATCAATATCAACATGAACATCGTGCTTTTTCAACAGATAGTGCAATACACATTTCAAGTTAATAAACAATGCTCTTTCCGGATACAGCTCCCTAAAGACCTCGTGTAAGTTTTCGAAGTCGTTTATAAGTGTTTCTTCCATATGTCGTAAGTTTAATGGTTTTTGATCCGTAAGGTGA
Organism: Thermobia domestica; assembly: GCF_964235325.1. NCBI lineage: Eukaryota > Metazoa > Arthropoda > Insecta > Zygentoma > Lepismatidae > Thermobia > Thermobia domestica. The sequence goes on along the minus strand of NC_137459.1, from coordinate 155,592,420 downwards.
TAGTGTATTAAATAGACATCATCATAATATTTTGTGTATTTGTTTTTCTTTAGTACTTCTAGAACATCTTTTGTTGATATTAAATGTTTTGGCATATCTCCAAATTCATCATTTAACACCTTGAACACCTCTTCGGGAAAAATTCTATCCTGTAAAGCTTGCAAACGAGATAACTGTAACTTAAATCTTTTTATAGTATCATACCATGGTTTTCGTATGCAAGCAGCTTTCGTTTCTTCACAAGTACTGTAAACCCAGCCACTCTCTACAGAACAATCGCCACAAATGTAACTACTCATACCTTTTGTTAATGACTTACTACCACAATTACTGCACTCTAATGGTCTAGAGCTATAATTCGACAACAAGTCCTTTAACGTAATTATTGAACGTAACTTTTCCAACTCTTCTTCCGTGTACAAAAATTTTGGTATTAGCATTTTCCATAGATGAATAACATTATATACGTTGTTTTTATCTTTTAAGTCTATCTCACTAACTTGCTCAAAATACTGATAAAAATTATAACTAACTAGTGGATCTAGTTCATCCTCATGCTTCTCAAAATAATCTAAAAATCTATTGTGTATAGCTTCCATATTTATCTCAAAACAAAACTTTTATGGATACAAACCATAAAAGCACTTATTCATTTTTAATCATATACATAACGTCGCTAAAAGAATACCCTTGATTTAAAAGATTTAAAACCTTAACACAAAGATGACCACATATAACTGAGTTAAAGTCTTGTATTCGTTCGTCATTGTAAAAGAAGTTTTCGGTACCAAGATATTGTACCAGTTGTTTAGGAGGAACACCACCGTAAGAATCGAACACGTACTTTATGTTGTTATCTTTCCAATAGCATATCCAATGAGTACCAATGTTTTCTGATTTATCAAGGTTAACTACGCCACACTCATGTACATGGGGTTTTTGTGGAAGTTCATCACTCATAAATACACCTCTAAATCGTTTTATCTTTAGTTCTTTAGCCAACCTCTCTATATCGAAGTTGGTCAATGGTTTTAGTTTTTTGACTTCTTTGGTTTACCTGCCCCCTGCTTTTCTTCCATGGCCATATTGTGTCTCTTTTGTTCTTCAAGTTCTTGTTTATTCTTCTTAGCATCCAGTACAGTTTTAGTAATCGCTGCTGCACCACCTGCTAATGAGCCAACTGCTCCTAAAGCTGCTAGAATGGCTGGAATTGTAAAGATAAAACCGCCAATATGCTCTTTCTTAATCTTTTTCATTTGTGCAGTAGTTAAAGTTAAATCCATTCCTTTACCTTCTTTAATTTTCTTGGCTTTATCGTTAAGTTGTTTGTCTTCGAAGTTAAACATAAGCAAAAGAAAAGACGAATATAAAACCATTGTCACTTGTATTAACTCATTTAAAGAACAGTTAGAGATGATAATAACATTGAATGGGGAAATGGATGGTGAATATATAAAAGATACGTTGCTTAAGATTAGAGAACAACTTAAAGATATAAGATCATAAGATTTGCCCCGCTGTATTCGGAGGTCCAAAATGTTCTTAAAGGGTGAGCAAAACGCTCACCCTACAGTTCATCCTCAAACTGTTTGAAAGGAGGCCAGTGCTGGTGGCCCCTGATTTTCTCTATAATAAATGAGTAAGAAAACTATTAATTGGGATGTAAAAGAGATGATAAAAGAAACAACAGCTAAGAAAAGAAATGGAGAGCTTATACCTGATGATGTTCGTTGTCTTATCGTGGGTCCCTCGGCGTGTGGAAAAACGTTTTTGCTATTTAACTTCTTATTACAGCCAGGTTGGTTAAACAATAATTACTTCTACATATATTCTAAAAGCATGAATCAGCCAAAGTATGAGCAGTTAAAAGATCGATTTGAAAAGGCAGAACTAAAGTTTAAGAAGCAAATAGCAACGTTCTTAAGCAGTAATGATTCTATTGTACCTATTGATGAATGTGAAAAATACTCTGTTGTTGTGTTTGACGATTACATTTTGGAGAATCAAGATACTGTTAGAAATTACTTTACAAGAGGTAGGCATAGACATTTAGACTGTTTCTATCTTGCACAAACATATTCAAAAGTACCTAAACAGCTTATAAGAGATAACGTCAACTTCCTATGCATATTCAGACAAGATGATACTAATCTTAAACATGTGTATAATGAGTTTGTTGGGGGAGATATGTCTTATGATAAATTTAAAGAGATATGTTCAAAATGTTGGCAAGAAGATTATGGTTTAATAGTAATTGATATGACAAGGAAGGTAAACAATGGTAAGTATAGGAACAAGATAAAACACTTCTTAAACGTTTGATGTTTATTGACGTTTTACGTTTTAACGTTTGACGTTCTTTGACGTTTATTGACGTTTATTGACGTTCTTTGACGTTCATTGACGTTTGTTCTTTGACGTTCATTGACGTTTGTTCGTTTGCTATACAATAAATGGATGAGAAAGAAATTGATAAGAATATTAAGCTGAAGGAGTTCTTGATAAAGGGCTTCAAATCTTGGAAGAAAGAAAGAGCAGGTATATACGATAAATTTAAGACACAAGAACAGCCTGTAATTGATGCTATTCAAAACTTGGGAAGTGAGATCAAAGAAGTAGCAGAACAAAATAAAAATCTAATAACTGAACTTGTTCCAGTTGTACATAAGACGGCTTCAATAGATCCTAGTCTACTAGAAACACCTAAAAAGATACCTTATGATAGTTCTCCAAGCAGTAGTGATACACCTATAACGGGAGAAATAAAACAAATGAGAAAACAAATTAAAGACAAAGTGGAAGGAGTAGAACCTTTAACAACAGCACAGTCATTTGGTAAGATTGCAACGAAATATTATAGTAAAAGAAATGATACTGTGTTTGGAATAAGAACTGTAGAAGAAGATGGAAAAATAATAAATAAGATAGGAAATTTGGAAGTTAAAGTGAATGGTGATGATTTGATAATTAATGGTAAAACTTATAAAGGAACAGAAGGTCTATGGGAATTGTTAACGACGAATACTAATAAAACCATTGAAGATTATGATGATGATGATTTTGAACAGTACAAGGAAATAATAATAGACTCAGATGCCGCCTTCCAAAAATATAATCGAGATAAAAAGGTAGCATCTAGTAGAGGTTCAAAGTACATTAATATTATCAAGCCTATTTGGGATAATTATATTAAACCAACTTTACCCCCAACTCCTAAAAAGAACACGACGCCTAAAAGGAGTGGTGAAGGAATTAAACAATATACAGAGATACCTAAAGAATATGTATGGATGGATGATGTGAGAAAGTTAATTGATCGGTTAATAGTTATAGATGGAGAAGAAAGGGCTGGTAATCATAACTTTTACAATGAGAAAGTAGGTATAGTGAGTATGATTAATAATAAGCTTTCACAGTTTATTCCTAATGATCCAAAAGGTATAGGTTATTTGATTAAGATCTTAAATACGTTACCACCACGATTCTGGAATGATGAGAAGCTTGGAAAAGGACTAATGAATAAGATCTTAAACATGAAGGGGATACCAGAGATACATATACCTGGCTTCAGATTTTGTGGGCCTTTTACGAAGCTTCAAGAAAGGTTAGAAAGAGGTGATGAAGGTATTAACCCATTAGATGAGGCCTGTAAAGAACACGATATATACTACAGAGACAATAAAGATACAGAGTCGAGACATATTGCAGATAAGGAACTGGAAACTAAAGCAAGGAAAAGAGCATTTAGTAGTGATGCGCCAATTGGTGAACGATTAGCTGCTTTTGGGGTTGGTACTGCTATGAATGCTAAGGTTAAGTTGGGATGGGGGTTATAAGTTTCAGAAAATTTTTCCTCGGTCGACTTTACGACAATGCTAACATTTATATAGCTTGATGGTGTTTACCATAAAGCGCTGTTTCAAGATTTTCTTTATAATAAATGGATATTGAGAGTTATGAGTTACAGAGTTTTAAAGCTAACACAAGAACATTTAATAATTTGAATGAAGCTAACAAAGATATTGAGTTCGATTTCAACGTGGGGGATGGTTTTATACACCCACACAAAGCAGATTGTCATATGACTTTTGAAGTTGTTAGTGCATCAGCTGGAGGAACATTTGGTGCAAACGATACTATAAAACTTGTAGATAACTTCTTCCCATTCTTCTTTTCTCAAATTGAGGTTAGAAAGCATGGAGTTGTTATAGATAAAATCGAGCTACCTGGAATTACGTCTACAGCTGTCGGAACATTAAAGATTTCCAAGCCAGAAGTTGAATATTTAAAACAAGCAGGATTTGAAACAGATGATAAACTTGGTCTAAGAAAGAACTTTAGTGTTTTGTATCCATTGAGATTAATTCCAGGCTTCTTAAGTGATTATAAAGAGGTTATGTGGAAAGGCGGATTGAGAATAACATTTACAAAAGCTAACAACAATAACGATGTCTTGTACAAATGGACTGGATCGGGAGCAGCTCCTCACGATGGGAAAATAACAATAAAAAGTATGGAGATAAGAATGCCTATTGTTGAATATGAGTCTAATTACGAAAACAAGTTAAAATTGAATATTCTTAAAGAACCCAAAATCATGTTTTCATTCCATACTTATCAATGTGTTCAGAAGACTGTTGTAGGTTCTTTCTTGGAGTTTGATGTTACTACTCAATTTAATTCTAGACAATTTGATATGCCTGATTTCGTAGTTGTAATGTTCCAAACTGATAGAAGTGGCAAACAAACAGCAGATGCAAGTAAGTTTGATCATTGTAAGGTGAAGAATATCTATCTTAAGAATGGGAGGAATGAGGTATTTCCAAAAGAATCAAGAAACTTAGATATTGCTAACAAGGATTACTTTAAGATGTACGAAGATTATACTGCGTTTAAGAGAATAACATGTGGCAACACCGAAATGTACTATGACCCTAAAGAGTTTATAGATAACAGACCAATGTATGTGATTAATTGTAGTAAGAGGAAGAATGTATCGGTAAATGAAAGAACGAACATAAAGATCGTGGTAGACTTTGCTGAAGTTGTGGCTGCTAATACTATTTGTTATGCGATTTTAATTGGGCGAAAGAACTTTACATATGATCCTAAGAATGAGAAAGTAGTAGAAGAGTTTTAGTTAGCAAAATATCAACGGGCATAAGGGTATCGAAAAGATACCCTCAAACTGTTTTCATTAACTATTGTTTTATGGAAGTTTTTCCATCAAACGAAATTGACGAAAATGATTAAATATTTTTGATTTTCTATATAATAAATACGATGGCGAGTCACATTGAACTTTTAAACAAGCTTGGAAGTCTTGAGCAAAAACAAGTTATTGGATTAAGAGAATTAGAATTAAATACAGAATATAAGATTGTGAAAATAGAAAAGATTAAAACTAAGTTTGGGAAGAGCATTTTAGTTGAATGTGAAGAGTTTAAGATATTTCTTCCACCTAGATTTACAAAACACTTAACAGATAAAATGATTGATGAGATCGTTAAAGATGGAATAAAAATCAAATACACTGGTCTAAAAGAAAACTATCCAACTGTTGAGTTCTGTATGTAAATCCAAAAATGAATGAAAATGAACAAAAATATGTTCTCAGAAGTAAAAAATGGTGTGATTAGAATGGATCCTCAAAAGAAGTTTATACTTACTAACAATTTCAATGTAATTGTGAAAAATGTGCAAACCGAAGTTCAAGTTGTTTTTGATATTAACGGTTGTCTATTCAGCTTGAATTACGATCAGTGGACAGAGTTTAAGAAGTCATTGTTTCCTATAGAGAACGAGATTAACAGAAGATTCCATTATCAGTATCCGAACTTGTAATTTTAAGTATGTTCTAAGTGTTTTATGGTGATAAAGCCATAAAACTGAGATCTTTAAACATACACAATACATAAGGAGAAGCAGTACTTTTGAATGTCATTTAAATTTTAAAGATACATGTATAAATAAGAGATTTATTTGAGTTTTTTGTAATTATATCCTTAGAGTTATGCAATTTATAAGACATTCGATAGATAGGAAATTTATTTGTCTATTGACTACCGTTTGAATTTTGAAAATCGGTTAATAAACAACGGAGATATAACAAATTCGGAATAGTATCCTTAGAGGTATGCAACCCACAATACAGTCAAAAGATGGCAAATTTATTTCTCTGTCGAATGTCGTTTGAATTTTAAAAATCGGTTAATATTCGGTGAAGTTACAGAGAATTTTAGAAAAAATCAAAATTTCGGGAATTTTTTACGGGTTTATTTTTGAGTTTTCGGAAAAATGTTATTCTTTAAAAAAGTCTTAGAATTTTATGTAGATTATGCTAGTATTTTTTATTTTTCAAATTTATGAATTTTATTTTTTGCAGTGTATACCAACTCATAATTTTTTATCAGAAATTTGCCAACTTTTTTATTTGATGAGTTAGCACATTATAACTATGGGGACGTAAGACTACCCTATTAAAAATATTTTGGGTAAACACTATAATATTGGGCAAGTGAGTTGGCAACACTGACATTTTTTTCTTTTTTTGAACATCGATGTTTTAGCTATATATGCTAGCTAGGTGGACATTCTAAGAAGTTACTCAGCTACTCAGTAGATAGTGCTGTATATCATGTAGTTTATCACTTTGCTAATAGATGGCGTTGCTTGTAGAAGTATTTGTTCATATATAAGGACCGATTTTCACTTGATTTCTTGAGCGTAGTGTTAGCCGAGCTCGCTCGCTTGCAGTCTGGCCAGCTGTAAGTAGTTATCGGCGTGGACGTCGCAGGTTCGAGTCGCCTCCAAGCCAGAAGAAGGATTTTCATTCTCTCATCTATAAGTCAAGCAAATCAGATTGAGTTGACGTGAATGGAGACTAGCGCTAGTCGGGAAAAGAAAACGAAGGCACAACAGAAGCAGCAGCAGAAGCAGCAGCAGAAAGAGAAACGGAGGCACAACAGAAGCAGCAGCAGCAGCAGAAAGAGAAACAAACAGAAAAAGGAGCCTGAGAGGCAGCCAAAAGCAAACCAAACAAACAAATAAGAGAAAGGCGTAAGTCCTCTCAGGTCCACCTGTGCACAGGTTTTGCTGCTTTTTACTTTGAAAATTTATTTATGATTTTAAATGTGATAAAAGCCTATGCGACATACTAAACTTTATCTTCTTATAATTCGGCTATTTCTGAACCGATTTCGATCAAACAAAAACCATTTTTTCAATCAAAGGTAGCTCTATAAGTTTTAGATGTAAGTTTTTATGATTTCAAATGTCATAAAAGCATATTCAATCTCACTTTAACATTGTAGTTAGGGGAATACTTTGCGCCGTCTAACTTTCTATAATTAGCTGGCTTCTTCTGCGCTGGTCAAAAATATTTGGAGGGAGGAAAATGCGCCAGAAGAACCACCCCTAACTACTGCTGCTCACAAAATACCTACGTTTGAAAAGATATATCACGTCTCAATTCTATCTGTGAATTAACAACGATATGTTATTCGGTTCATCGACATTCACATTCCAACATATCTGTCATCAGTCACTTAGCTCATCCCTTAAGTACACGCATAAAAGAGGTCCTAATTTTCATACTCGTTCACAAGCATTTTCAGTTTATTTCATATTACGGGATTCCATGGAACGCTCCTTTGTATAAAAAAAAAAAAAAAACTTCAGGTTTTGATTCCGCTGACAGCGTTCGATTTCAACTTTAGGCTGGATTTTGAGCTTTCTTGTCGATAAGCGGTTAAAGTTTTCCATGGGAGAAAAGTGTTCAACTCTGGGCATATTGGCGGAACACATGAACCATTATGTTGACAACTATGAGACTTAAGGCCGCAATTATGAACGAAAAGTCGGCAACTGAGTGTTTTGACTGCAAGTGTGAGGATTTTGACCGCTAGTGTGAACCATCTGACGGCAACTCTGAGCACTATGTCCGCAATTATGAACGAAAAGTTGGCAACTATGAGCATTTTGACGGCTTGTGTGACGATCCTGACGGCAACCGTGAGCATTTCTTTTCTGCGATGATTCCTTGCACCTACTTCGATGAAAAATGTTTCCGTACATTCTCGGTAGAGATTTCCCTTCTCTAGTTTCACTAGTTTTCTTTCGGTAGTAAAAAAAAACAAGAAGAAAGAAAAAGAAAGAAAAGATATTTCAAATTATCATCTACTCTCACCGACGGTGTTCGCAGGTCTTGACGTTAAGCGTGGGCTTTGTTTGCAGTCAAATTTTTAACTTTCTACAGCAATTTAGAGTCTCTTTTCTTTTAGAAAAGTGGAGATACTATAATGGTATCCTTATAATAGTACTCCAATGTACAATATCCAGGTACAACTCGTGTAGAAATTGCACTTTTCTGGTTGGAATAGTTTACTTAAAATGATGCAAACTCGTAATTTGAAGATAGCCATGTCCACAAATGTGAGTGAAAACTATAAGTTGTCAAATTTTTTTCTTACTCTGTTATTGCTCGCGTATTGACACAGAATAGTATATTGTAAAATAAAATGTGAGTTGGTTTGTCTTTTTGTCGGTATTTTTTAAATTACTTTCCCCCCATAATATCGACACATCTTCGCGGCAGCGATTTTTTTTTTTTTTTTTTTAGGCGGCAGAATTTCAACCCTTCGGTAAAAGTTAAACTAAATATTCTTTCATAGAAATTTTGTATATATATTGAAATTCCTTGTACGTTGTCCTATTTACTGTAGTTCGATACGTTTCTTGTAAAGCTTGTATGGTTTTCTTCTCATACTGAAAAAAAAAACTGGTTTTTGTGGTCTCATGTCACCCTTCCTGGCTGCAATCAAAGCTCCTCACGGTCAGCGTGTCCCTTTTCTGCCGTCAAAATTTTAACCCTCTGGAACATTTTAAGGTCTCTTTTATTTTAGAAAAATGAGGATACTTCTTTTTACGTACTCCCGTGCAAAGTATCCTGGTTCACGCTCTGTACAAATTGCACCATTCTGTTTTGAATAGTTTCCTTAAAATGGTGCAAAAACAGTTTCGAATAAAAATGTTCACAAGGGTGTGCGAAATTAAATTTCTCCGCATGTTATAAGTCTGCAAAACCGTCCACTTAAATTACATGGGACATTTCTTCATCCCCACTTTGCACCAACTAAAAAAATTCCTGTGAGTTACTCCCGAGAAGCTACAGTTACGTCAAACTTAGCCATTATAACTCTACAAGAAGTTTCCCATAATTTGGGAGGGGGGGTGAAAGGTGCAGTATAAATAAACCCTTCGTTGCTTTTCTTCTTACCACATTTAGTAATCTTATAATTTATGACGGCATGTATGAGAATTTTGATGGCAAGTGTGAGCAGTTTGAGGGCTAGTGTGAACCATGTGACGAAACTGTGAGCCCTATGTCAGCAATTATGAACGGAAAGTCGGCAATTCTGAGCATTTTGACGGCAAGTGTGAGGATCCTCACGGCAACTTTGAGCATTTTGATCCATGATTCCTTCCACCTACTTCGATGAGAAATGTTTCCGTACATTCTCGGAAGAGATTTCTCTTCTCTAGTTTCACTGGTTTTCTTTCTTTAGAGAACAAAAAAAAAAAAGAAAAAGAAAGGAAAAAATGAAAGAAAAGAAAAAAGTGATATCAAATTATGTACTCTCACGGGCGGTGTTCGCAGATCTTGACGTTAAGCTTGGGCTCGGTTTGCCGTCAAATTTTTAACTTTCTACAACAATTTAGAATACCTTTTCTTTTAGAAATTGCAGATACAATAATTCCTTATACGTACTCGAACGCACAATATCCAGGTACACTTCTTGTAGAAATTGCACTTCTCAGTTTTGAATACTTTCCTTAAAGTAGTGCAAAAGCTTAGTTTCGAATAAAAATTACAAGGGTGAGCGAAATATAAATTTACTCTAATTTACTTTCATACTCTATTATTGTTCACCCATTGAAGCAGTAAAGTATATGATTAAATAAAGTGTATGTTAGTTTTTTCGCTTATCGCTATTTTTCTTCTTTCCACTTTTCCGCACAATGTCAACACATCTTCGTGGACAGATACACCTCTCTTCGTCGAAAACTTTTCAAACCTTCGGTAAAAGACAAACTGAATTTTCTTTTGGTTAGCTTGGGGCTTTGCCCACAAAGCCCCTCCTTTCGAAGGTATTTTGACCTTGTGTATCGGTTTCGATAGGTTAAAAAGCGTTTCTAATAGGTAGCGGTTAACTTCAAATATTGATATTCTAAAGAGGAGTTATTGAATTGATATTGGTAGTATAGTGGTTCATTGTTTTAGTTTTAGGCTTTCAAATGCTTCATAAATGAAATTCAAATAGATACAGATTTATTGAATAACAAATCAAATATTACAGAAGTTGCAGACATGGTAATTGAATATTGTCAACTTAGTACACTAAATGTCTGCTATCAATAATTGCAAAATTAAATAAAGCTTCACCAAGATCTGAAGGATCTGGTAGAATGAATCGGCCTATCAGGAGACCTCCATGAGAACTGATAAAATACATTCTCATTTCAAGAACAAATTCAACATAAAGAAAAGGTAAACTTACATGAAAAATCGAGAACGGATAATTCTCAAATCTCGTCAGCCAGAAGTCCTTCATGTTTCATCCGTAGCTATCGACAGTGTTTTCCCTATAGCTTCTCTTTCGCTTCTTCTTTGCTTCTCCTCGACAGTAAAATTTGGGAAGTATTTATATGAAAGATGACGTACTTTCACTGCCTTTTACTACAAAATAACTTGGACGTCATACATCCTTGAATTCTAAGTTGTTTTCGTATTTGAAAGTTTTTTTCACATTCTATCTATACACTATATATGAAATTGCTGTACATACTTTTCAAAAGCTTTTGATGCCTTTAATTTCAATAACAAAAATTTTAATATTTCATAGATCTTTTTAAACGTTGTTAGCAATAGTTAACACATAGCCCTCTCTTCGTTTTTAAGTTCTCTTATTTGTATAGTTCATGTATCAAATAATGAAGAGAACGACATTTTAATATTTCATAAACTACACGCACTATGGTTGGTGTCTATGTAGTGAAGTTCTACTGTATGAAATTTTTGTAAGAGCACTGAAAGCACTAGAAAACACTTTCACTAAAGGAAACACTAAACACAAGTGTTTGTAAACAAAAGGCGAGTAGTCAATACGTAGAGGTATTGAAGATCGTTCAGTGAACTGAAGAAAGTTTGTTGACAACCAGCGATGACGTCATGTATGCAACGGTAGCTGGAGTAACAGCGAGAGTTGTAAACGGTGGAGTGGTTGGTACTTGCCCATCTGAGAGGATGAAGATGATGATGATGACGCATCTAAGTACTGACTGAAGAACCTTGCAGTGAATCTCTTAACGTCTGATTCCATGGAACGTCGTCCATGAATCACGTGAAGAAGTCTCTGGCAGGGGCGTCGACTTGGAGAACGATGGACACATCTAATAGGAGGCGGTGATCTTCTAAGATGGCCAGTCTCGAAGATAACTGCGACGAGCGATGCGTGATGAGATGTTGTAACATCGGTATGATGCGTAGAATCGAAGTCTGGATCCTTGCTGGAAACTTGTCCTTGGCTGGAGAACCAACGATGATGAAAGGACTGGGTTGGAAACACTGCTACAGTTAATGATTCTGTCCTTAGCGCGCTCGTCAGGAACAGGGATGCAGGGTTGTTAAAGATGCGTAGAATCATGGTGAGCGTGAGATGATGAATCGGAAGCTTGGCGTGATTCGCAGCAGAGGTAGTTCCTGCCTTGCTCTCGGGCTGGAGATGATGCTGAAAGCAGTAATCGGAAAACTGGAACAGCTGCTGGAAGGAGCATCATCTTTTCACTGGAACTAGGAGCCAATCCTGGAGGCAGAATGACGATGGAGAAGACATCATCTTCCTGAGACCATGTGGTATCAATCTTGGAATCAGATTGATTGCGTCTCCGGGGCTGTGAAATTCTCTGGGATCTGCTACTGGACATGCCATTGAGTCGTCTGGATACTGGAACGGGAACTGCCATGAAGTCGGTTGAACTTTGGAACTGGAACTACTATGGAGTCATCTGGATACTGGAACGGAAACTGCCATGGAGTCGTCGGGATACTGGAATGGCGTCATCTGGCGTCTGATTGAGATGGTCATTTCGTCTTGAGAAAAGGTCATCTGAGGTCAAATCGTTGTCAGCAAGAAGGCTAGTTGATAGCTTCTTATTGCGGTCCTCATAAAGCAGGTGAGCGTGTAGAGAATGAGATATGTGAATTAAAATTCGATAAATACTAATAAAAAATATATATACAAGGAAAAAGGAAAATTGGGAACGGGTTGATAACGCGATAATGAAACTAGAATGGGATGATGGGATATTATTATTAATATCCTTATACACATAGTAACTCAATATATGAATTTGTTATATATTTACATCACATATTACACAGATAATACTTCCTGTGCAAAGAATCTCAAAATTGAGATATATATATATGAAAATTAAAAATTTGAAAATATATAAAGATATATTTCACTAAAAGACAGTGAAGATAAATTTCATTTCTTGGCTTATAGTACTGAAATCATTACTGAAAGTAAATATCAGATGCGATAAAGTAGGGTGGGGTCACTTGGGCTTGTTTTTTTCCTACTGCGCATGCGCAAACCCTTGACGCTGATTGGCTGGCGCCGGACCCCGCCCCCTTCACGCTGATTGGCTGGCCACGCACCCTGTCCACGCCCACCTTGAACCGTCCAACCACGGTGTTTTACGACCTCCATTTTAGGAGTGTATTTGTTCCCTTGTATGAGCACTTTTAACATAGCAGAAATTACACAGACTACGAACACACAGCAGATCGATAACATTCTCCAACCGCCTATTTAACATAGCACATCTTACATAAGACTATATAACATAGCAGGGGTGTACTCATTCCCTTTTATGAGCACTTTGAACATAGGAGATCGATAACACAGCAGAGCATTGCTTATTATCTAACATAACATAGCAGAGATTCGTTCCCTTTTATGAGCAATTTTCTCAACTCCTATTTTAACATAGCAGAGAATAATGGTGGTGTATTCGTCCTCCATTTTGTATTCAAGATGGAGACCAATGTTTGACCTACTGCGCATATGCGCAAAACTGTTCCGATTCCGCCGGAGCAGATTACGCGCAGCCATAACACTGCCGTTCTCGTTTACGAGACTATGGCAACATAATAGAGCAGAGATTAAAAAAATAACACACACACACACACACACACACACACACACACACACACACACACACACACACACACACACACACACTTGATGCGCAGTTCCAACTCCCACAGCAGACCGCAGACTTCCAGTTGCAGTGCCAGTTCCGGTTCAGGAGCAGATTACGGCTATGCGCAGAAACAGAATAAGACATAAAACCCCCGTTCTCTTTTACGAGCACTTTTAAGATGTAAAAAAAAATTATAGCAACATAATAGAGCAGAGAATAAAAAAATAACACCATCAGACACACACACACACACTTGATTGCTTATGCGCAGTAAAATTAAATTTCCAATTTATTACACATGCGAATCAAAATAACTGTAAACTACAGACTAAGAGCACACAACAGACTGTTCCAGTTGCAGTCGCAGTTCCGGTTCAGGGGCAGACTACGTGCAATGAGTAGGTCGTAAAAGACTATGACCTATTTTTCATTCCCTAAATAACATAGTATACACACTTGTTACCCCGACTTCCGGTTCTGATTAAACACACACACACACACACACACACTTGGTTGCGTATGCCAAATCCAATTTAGTACAAATAACTCGCATGCGCAGAAACATTTACATTTCCGATTTGGATAAAACAAGGTATATGGGAGTTTTCGGACATGCTGATCACGAATACCTTTTTTATTTTTACCTGGGTCTTATAGTTTATGTGGTATACGCCCTTCCTATGACAATTTTAACCGATTTCGATGAAACTCGCCATATGGGGGTTTTTGGACATGCTGATTACGAATATCATTTATTTCTAACCGAGTCTTACAGTTTATGTGGGATACGCCCTTTGTATGACAATTTTAACTGATTTGGATGAAACTCGGCATATGGGGATTTTCGGACATGCTGATTACGAATATCATATTTATTTTTATCTGGGGTTTATAGTTTATGTGGGATACGCCCTTTGTATGACACTTAAAACCCAATCAGTCGTAAACGAAGCAACATATTGAGGTGGTGTTTCCACATTTAGTAATTGGTCACCAGCAACTACATGTTCCAAAAATACTGACCATCGAGGTCAAAGGTCAAAATACTTAAAACCTAATAACTCGAAAACGGAGCCACATATTGAGGTGCTGTTTCCAACTACTACATGATCAAAAGTACTGACCATCGAGATCAAAGGTCAAATATTTAAACGCGAATAACTCTTAAACAGAGCAAAGTTTTGAGGTGCTGTTTCCAAATCTAGTCATACGTCATCAACTACTACATGTTTCAAAAGTACTGACTATCGAAGTCAAAGGTCAAATATTTAAGCTTTAATAACTTTAAGCTTTAATAACTTTAAACAAAGCCTGTGTGACCCATTCAGTTTTGTACCAAGCAGAGAGAAGTGAAGAATGAATAAATATGACTGGCTTACTTCGAGAAAGAGAGCGAAGATATGCCATTTTAACTAGCTGAGAATTTTAAATCTTGTACTACTTAAACAGACGAAAGGATAAATTTGAATGACCTATTCAATTTTGTACAGCGGGAGACACTTCTGGATGGTACAGCCATATGGAGATTTACGGCAAGAGTGCTCCACCAGTTGAGTCCGAAGCATTTGCCGGGGAGTATGCAACCAAATTAGCTGTAAAGGAAGGCGGGTGGCATAAACGCCAGGCACTGAAAATTCCCGTACACTTGGGCGAAATTCCCACTATCGTCTACAGCATCATTTCTCCAAATGAAATGAATCTACTTCTTATGGCAAACATATTACTTGATATTTGTTCTATTTGTGGAGATAAATTCAAACAAAAAATTGAAGTCCAATCTTGTTGCTGTTGGAATGAACACTCTTTCTGTCGTTTGATCTGAAATGACTTTGCAGAGTCTGAATAAATATCCTGTCACTTCAGGAGGGTAGGAAGAGCGGATACCCCCCCTCCCTCCATCAGTGTGAAAACACATACATTTAATCAAATGCTTAGTGAGAGTGAGCCCATTGGTATAGCACTTTTATGATTTCAATCTTTGCCCCCAAGCCATCTTATGTCATAGCTGATGACCTTGGAAAACGAGAGATGCAAATATGATGAAACAGAGATACAGTCACATGCGCAAATTTAGAATTTGAGACAAAATGATCGGATAGCATCCATATTTTGTCGAAAATTTTGATTTTGTAAGTAGACATGTAAAAGCTCACCCGAACCTGAGAGCATCCCACTACCAATTGTTAGTTGAGAGTATCAGATGATTACAGAGGGGGAGAAACATCATCAGATATGGAAAACAAACAATGAAAAAATTGAACTGGCCTGGCCTGAGCAGGACTTGAACCACCAAACTCATTATTACGAAGCAACGACTCTACTCACTCATCCACGGAGCCACACAGAAAGGTAGGCTGTCATAAGTCAGACATAGAATGTTTGTTACTTACGAAACGTTTATTTCTAAGGGGGAAAGCTAAGCAAATTTCTTTCCCTGACACTATCTTAATTACTGTTGTTCCAGCCTGGGAAGAATATTTTGAACCCCTCCATAAATTTTCCTAACAATTTTCATACATTTATATATAGCAGCACAAAACATTTATCTATGTCTGTTCTGCACAATTATACTTACACAAAACAATTACTTCCAATTCTATTAATTCCATTACCAAGTAAACAGAAATACTGGATATCAAATTCTATATCTCGACAACAGTCTTGCAGAAAATATCCAAATTCAATCTTTCTATTTGGAACAGGGCGAGAAGGTAATGCACATTTAAAGAGTTAATATTACAAACTGGGAGAGCGTAATGGGCAAAAATAAGGAAAAAAAAAAGTCTTCAAAAGTTTTCTATTCGCCATATATACTGTTCGACGTGCAAGTATGTTAACGGACGGCGTGGCAGAGTGAGTAAAGTGTGCAAATTGTATGCAAAGCGACCCGCGTTCCATTCCCGTTGGAGTCAATCGTTCTTTGTTTTTTACTTCAACTAATAAAGTAACCGTTTGTCACTATAAATAAAATATTAAGCCACCATATGTTTATAATGAATAAAACAATAGAAATTTTAAAATCACTTGTAAAATCTTTCGATGTTCCATGTAAACTAGCAAGAAAATTTAATCTATTCCGTAAATATACCGATATCACGATTGTATTATGGTTACGACAGTCAACGGCGCCGATTTCTCTGTAAATTTGGGAGGGGGCATTTATAAAAAATGCATACAACAATACATGTAACAATAAAAAATACATATAAAAATACATATTCATAAAAATACATGGGGCCCACATGAGCTTGGGGGGACGCCCCCCATGATCTGCGCCCGTGACGACAGTCCTTGTGTAATAAATGTTCTTGACGCTTCGTGTCTACATCTGTTGACAGTGTGCGATTTACAAAGAAGTTGAGGGGGAAAATCCACTTTGCTAATACTAGGTGTTGCTATAACCAACGCAGATTTCTCCCTCATTCCCCTTGTAACTTTCACACTGTTAAAGATGCACGCGAGACACGAGACGAGAGTGGAAATTTTATGCTAGACGAGACTAAACCATGCGAGACGAGACGCTAGACGAGACTCTGTTAAGTCTCGCACGAGAAGTCTCACGAGACTTCTCGCAGTCTCGCAACATTTATGAATTACTTTTAATTGTATATTTAGTGATTTTACATTTATTGAGTTTTGCGTTAATGCCTCCAGGAACAAAAAAGTGATTGGGGCAATAGACATTTTATGAGATTTATTATTATGCAAGGTTGATTTTCATAATTAAAGCCTTCTTTAGTTTCCAAACATCATAAAAAGCTTTGTAAATTGGAAATTTATTACAGCATCGATTTAGGACTTTATTTTGCGACACAAACACACACACGCGGGCGCGCACGAATACATAAACTTCTGTTTTTGGTCTGAAAATCGAACAAGACTCCCTATTGCTGCGAAATGTGATATTTCTGTTGTTTATGTCTTTTTCACATTACTACTAGCGATTAATGTTGGGGGATGGCGGGGAAATCCCTTCTCGTCAAAGTTTATCCCCGGCCCGGCTCTCAGAAATAACATATTTTTAGTTAGATGCCTCCGGATAGAATGCCTCTCAGCAAGCGATAGAATGCGGTCTACAACTGAGGTGTTGAAGTAGGAAGTTAGACGAAACCGCGTTCTTGTAAGGTCAGCATTTTACTTAGCTCAAGATCAAAGGACACGTGGTTTGTGTCTGTGTGGCTTGACACCAGTGCTGTCGGGTTAATCAAAACTTTTCAGGTTTTGATATTCTGGCAACACTGCAGTTAGTTCAACTGTATGATCTGGAAATTGATCCAGAAAGCTTTTTTCGTATCAAGTATAGTTTGCTGGATATTTTGATTCTCGCAATTGTTAGCATATTGCGTTATCCACAAGTCCGTTGACACAAGTAGTGTTATTCCTTGGTGGTTGGTGTAAAGGGAGATAGGCGACAATGGATGGCAGCACTGTTCTCCTCAGTAGCGTAGCCAGAATGTGTGTTTGGGGGGCAAGTGCTGTTATAGGTATATACATATAGAGAAATTACAAACAAAAAAATATAAACATAAAAATATATAAAAAATTACAAACATCAAAGTACCAAAGAACATTGTCGATCCTCTTTGGGGGGCGGCCTCTTTGCCTTCCTTCCCTACGCCACTGGACACAAGTAACGTGTTTTTATATTTTCTCTGCTACTTTCACAAATTTAATGCTAGAGACTTTAAACTTTCCGAAAAGAAAGTTCAAACATATTCTAAGGAAACAATCCATGTCAATTTTGGATATTGTGACGTTAAAGAATTCCTCGGGCTAGAAGCAGGCAAAGACAAGGTTGAAATCCGGTTAAATAAAGACGAAGAAATTTACATATATATATAGTAAAAGGATCCTGGTTTGGTTCAATGAGTTCAGAAAAACATATACGGAAATGTTATATTCTTTCTATCCTAATTACATTGGTGACTTTTTTCGGGGCAAAAATGCGCCCGCATGACATACTGGAAAATATTGCTGGAGACCTCTAAGCTGGAAAAAAAATGTTGGATCCAGCAATAATTTATGCTGGTTTTGCTGTAAATTATGCTATTAATTTGACGAAAATTACTGGTCCAGCAATCAAATTCCAGCACAACTTTTCTTTTAATTTGGAGCGGAGGGGAACAAATTCGGATACCATGTTGAACTCTAGGTTCCGTCTACTTAGGATGTTATGAACATTCATCCCATGGAAAGCAATGGCAAACCACCATGGACTCACCTTGCCAAGGGACTTTTAGGTCAAATACCTGCCTTCGGACAGAATATCACATCATCATTCATTAACTGCCATAGAATAACAGATTGCAAAATTTTGACCCAGAATATATGCGAGATTGCGAGACCATGCGAGAAAGTCTCGCGCGAGACGCGAGATGAAACACAAACTTTTATGCGAGACGCGAGACGAGACTTCACTTTTGCGAGACGAGACGAGATGCGAGACAAGACCAACATTTGAGGCTGCGATACGAGACGAGACTTTTCCATTTCTCGTCTCGTCTCGTCTCGCGTGCATCCCTACACACTGTCAACAGATGTAGACACGAAGCTTCAAGAACATTTTTACACAACGACTGCAGTAACAATAATATTCACGGAAGAGATTAAATTTTGTTTCTAGTTAAAGTGGAACATCAAAAGAATTTACAAGTAATTCAAAATTTCTATTGATTTATGCATTATAAACATATGGTGAATTAATATTTTACTTATAGTTACAAATGCCTACTTTATTGGTTGAAGCAAAAAAAAAAGCTTGACCCGAACGAGAATGGAACCCGTAACCCTTTGCACCCGAGTCGCTGATTTTTCTCACTCTGCCACGCCGTCGTTTGATAAGTTTGCGCGTCGTACGACGACTCGCTCGGGAGAGTAATACTGCCGGAAGTATTTTTCGGGCGCTACTATAGCCAGCTGTTTTACGCGCTATACTAGCCAATTGTTTTAAGTTGGTCACAATATTTATATCAGGGAGTGCAAGGGACACAAAACGAGCCCTATATCATGGAGTACAAGGGGAACAAAACTAGCCCTGCGGGGCTTCTAACCCGTTCCTATTACTACTATTATTTATCTGCACAAAAGTAAGTAAATCACTTTTTTGACTATTATTTTTATATTATTTTAATTTAAAAAGTGTTAACTAACTAACTAACTAACTAACTCTATGGCCTATGGAACCCGGAGGTTCAGTGCCGCGTTCACAAAAGCTCTCCACTGACTTCTATCCTTAGCTAATTGCATCCAGTTTCTACTTTGTATTCCTATCTCTGCGAGATCCATCTTAATATTGTCCTCCCATCTGCGCCTAGGTCTTCCTAATGGTCGTTTTCCTATGGGTCTACCAGTCAAGACTTTGAAAGCGTTTCTACTTTCTTCCATTCTAGCTACATGACCTGCCCACCTAAGCCTCCTAGACTTGACGACCCTAACAATGTTGGGTAAACCGTATAAACTATGTAGTTCCTCGTTATGAAGTTTCCGCCATTCCCCATTCTCGTTCCTCTTGGGTCCGAATATTCTTCTCAGGATCCTGTTCTCAAATACTTTCAGTCTATGTTCTTCCCTCAGAGTAAGCGACCATGTTTCACAACCATACAGAACAACAGGCATGATTATCGTTTTATATATTTTAAGCTTCAAATTCCTCGACAGAATTCGCGACGACAAGAGATTTTGAACCGAATAGTAACACGAATTCCCTGCTTTTAGTCGACATTTAATTTCTTCGTGAATATGATTTTCCTCTGTTAATATTGATCCTAAATATTTGAAAGTATCCACTTTATCAAAAGCATTATTTAATATTTTAACGCCTCCACAATTTGCCGTATTACGGTCCCGACGCACTTCCATGTATTTAGTTTTCTCTGCATTTACTTCTAAACCCATGTCCCTGCAAGCGTTTAATAAGATCTCTGCATTTATTTCTACTGTTCTCCTATCATCCCCTATTAAATTTACATCATCAGCATATGCCATAACCTGGTGAATGCCGTTCAACTCTAGGCCCTGGTTGCTATCTTTGATTTTCCTTATGGCGTATTCCAGCACAAAGTTAAATAATAATGGCGACAACGCATCTCCTTGTTTCAGGCCATTTTCGACGTGGAAGCTCGTGGACAAAAATTTTCCTACCCGGACTTTACTTTGGGATTCACTTAAACATATCTTAATTAATCTAATTAGTTTTCTCGGTATTCCAAGTTCTGTAAGAACGTTGTATAATGTTTCTCTCCTAACCGAGTCGTAAGCCTTTCTAAAGTCAATAAATAGTTGATGTACCGGGGTATTGTATTCCCACTTCTTTTCGAGTATTTGACGAATGGTAAATATTTGGTCGATAGTTGATCGATTTCGTCTAAATCCGCACTGATAATCTCCAATAATTTCATCTGCGTATGGGGTCAATCTTGCTAACATAATATTTGAAAGTATTTTATAGGATGTTGACAGAAGAGAAATGCCTCGATAATTATTACAGTCAGTTTTGTCGCCTTTCTTGTGAATTGGAACAATGATTGATTCTTTCCACTCTTGTGGCAATTCTTCCTTGTTCCAGATAAGGAGAATGAGTTTGTGTATCTTGTTCCACAATTTTTCGCCTCCAGCTAAAATTAACTCAGCCGGAATTTCATCTACACGCGGAGATTTATGTTTCTTCAATTTCTTTATAGCGGCTTCCACTTCTATTCGAATGGGTTCTGGAATATACGGTTCTGCGGTGTGTATCTCCTTTTCTCCACGCACATTAGTTTTTGGCTGCGTGTTCAGCAAATCGTCAAAGAAATCTTTCCATCTATTTAAGAGGCTATCCGTATCGGTGAGAACTGTTCCGTCAGATTTCTTTAATATATAAGCACGAGGTTGATAGCCTTTCTTAAATTCGCTGATCCCCTTATACATGTCCCGAATATTTTTATGTTTACTATTATCTTCAAGTTCCTTAATTTTAGCTTTCAAAAAATCCCGTTTCTTTGTTCTAAAAGTTTTGGAAGTTTCCCGCCTGATATCTGCGAAATTTTGTGTAGTTGTTTCATTCGGATTTTGTAGCCACCGTAATTTTGCCTGTTTTCTCTTCTCTGCTAGTTTAATGCATTCTTGGTCGAACCATGGTTTGTTCCTACGTATTTCCACGTGTCCCAATTTTTCTATTGCTGAACTTTTAATGCTATCTCTAATTTCAATCCAAGTATCCTCAACACTAGTGCACTCCGAGTCTTCTAAAACCGCGAATCTATTCGAAACTTCAATCTGGTATTTCTCTCTTACCTGGCTCTCTTCTAATTTCTTTAAATTAAATCTCTCCGTTTTCGGACATTGAATATTACCTTTATTCAACGATAATCTCTCCCGTATTATCGCTACTACCAGGTAGTGATCAGTGTCACAATCAGCCCCTCTAAACGACCGGACGTCAATTATGCTAGATTGTCTTCTTCTATCTACTAAAACGTGATCAATTTGATTATGTGTTTTTCCGACTGGTGATGTCCAAGTGTATTTATGAACGTCGCGATGTGGGAATTTTGTACTCTTCACGATTAGGTTTTTGGATGTTGCAAAGTTCACGAGTCTAACACCGTTGTCATTACTTTCCTTATGCAAACTTTCGTTCCCTATAATCGGTTTGAAAATACCCTCTCGTCCTACCTTCGCATTGAAATCTCCTAATAGAATCTTCATATGGTATCGCGGGAGTTGGTCAAATATCCGTTCCACTTCTTCGTAAAAACTATCTTTTATATCGTCACCCTTATCTTCAGTTGGAGCATGTACATTTAAAACAATAATATCACACCACCGTCCCTTAAGAGTAATAAAAGAAAGTCTGTCAGTAACAAATTCAACCCGTTTAATTGCTGGTAATATTCGTTTGTGAACGAAAAACCCTGTTCCTAACTGGTGATTTTTATTTCCTTCCCCGTAAAAGAACGCAAAATCTCCGGAATTCTCAGATCCATTTCCTTCCCACCTAACTTCCTGAACTCCTACTAAGTCCATCCTGTATTTCTCTAACTCACTCGTTACAGATTTTAACGCGCCTACCCTATAAAGACT
Organism: Thermobia domestica; assembly: GCF_964235325.1. NCBI lineage: Eukaryota > Metazoa > Arthropoda > Insecta > Zygentoma > Lepismatidae > Thermobia > Thermobia domestica. The sequence goes on along the minus strand of NC_137459.1, from coordinate 155,570,085 downwards.
TCTAATATTCCATGTTCCAAATCTCATGTCCATTTTCTTTTGCTGATGTCGTGCCAAGTTATCAGTCCTTGTCCGAGGCTTTTGTGAATGTTTCTGAACAAGTACCTTTTTTTACAGGATGAGGGTGTTAGCCTTACCCAAACCCCCAAGCTGGAGGACCACTCCTAGTCGTCTGTCCGCGACTGCTTATTCAGTATATTCGCAGCAGACCTCTATATCTAGAGGCCTTCTCCTCGATCCGCAACCTGAGGACGCGCCATGCCGTGGTGACAGGAACCCAAGAAATCAAACGATAGTTGCTGTCGGTCTTCGTGGCCGAGTGGGCTGGCGCTATATGCTAGTAATGAAAATGTCTTTTGGCGTGAGTACAAACCCGGCCGGAAAATTTTTTTACATTTCTTTTACATTTTTATAACACTTTTAAAAAAAAAGTGATATAAAAATGTAAAAGAAATGTAAAAAAATTTCTCCGGCCGGGTTTGTACTCACGCCAAAAGACATTTTCATTACTAGCATATAGCGCCAGCCCACTCGGCCACGAAGACCGACAGCAACTATCGTTTGATTTCTGCTATTCGAATGCAATGTGGCAAGAAATGGATAACGCCAAACAATCAGAACTGCGTTTTTCGTTCCTACTTCCGGGAGCATTACTCTCCTGAGCTAGTCCTGTCGTACGATATATGCGTCGAGTAGAAAACTTTAAGACGGTTTTTCTACGTCATTTTTGCTCATTGCGCTCTGCCAGTTTGTAATGTTAACTCTTTAAATGTGCACTACCGCCTTCCAAAAAATAGTTCTGAAGTTCACTTACCAAAATGTGACTTTTCCTTGTGAGTGAGCTATTACTGGCCTCCTGTCCAGTTACCTCACCAATAAAGTGAAAATGGCATAAAATTAGCGAAGGCAAACAGTACTTTCACGTCATTTATTTGTCCATGTTTTCTTTGTAGAAAAGTTATTGGATAGTTGGCTGTAAACAATATTACCCACATAGTTTGAAATAATTTGATCAGTCCGTCATTGTAGTAAAGGGCCTAGCGGAATAAGCATGTGAAATCTGCATGAGGAATTTCTCATCTAGATTCTAAAACAAACCAAACAAAATCTGGATAAGACTTAACATTTTACATTCGAGACGGGACAAGGCTAACTCAAATTATCGTCTCGCTTTGGAGATGAGAATCGAGACGAGGCGAAAAGTATCGTAAATATTTCTCGTCTTATCTTGATTCTCGAAATAGTGTATGCCACTCTTTCAGTAACAATTGCTCTGTAGACTTAATCTTATACGTTATTTTGTTAGTTTGTATTTCAGAGCTAACCGAATTACGGTCTATGTATATATTGTTGTAGCGAAGTTTTTATAATTACATCTGCATATTCTACAAGTTAGTTTATTATTAGTTTAAAACTTTTAATACCGTTATTAATATCCATAATAATAATAATAATAATATTATTATTATTATTATTATTATTATTATTATTATTATTAGCTGCGGCCCTCCACTTTACTAGTAAAGACGGTTATGGCCCTCAGGCTCATTATAATTGGACACCAGTGGTCTAGATGGATGTAAGGCGGACATAACGAGGAGGTCGCATCCCCGCTGTAAGTCCTCAGTTTGAGGAGAAACATTACTGTAACACGTCTGAAATTATTGCATAAAAATCACTTGAAAACAACATTTTGAAATTGAAAGGACGAAGCAGTTTATAGATAGGGATGAACGCGAGACGAGACATGTGAAATGCTAAAGTCTCCTCTCTTGTTTCGCAAAAATATTTGAGTCTCATCTCTTGTCCATCCCCATCAATAAATCAAAGACTTTTACATTTTTCAATTTTCTGTGAAGAAATGCCCTCATTCAGCACTCAGGCGTGAATTCATTTTCCAGTAAAATAAAATAATAATAAAAAAAAAACAGGTACCGTGTATCTTCAGATTTTGGTTTGGAGGCGGTATTAACTGCAGCAAATGAAGTTTCGTCACTGCAATTCCATTATCCGACATTTTCTCCCTATGGATATGTGCCTGTCTTTACTGGTATTTCTTTACCTTATATCAGTAACGAATTTAGAAGAAACCCTTTTTTAATAATCTCGGAATTAGGGGAGAGGAGTGGAGTTTTTAAACATAGATATAATTAACAGTATTTTTTTTTCGGTAGAAATTCCACACTTTACATACTTCAGCCCAGAACCCCCCTTCCTGTAACCGCCACTGCTATATATAATAACAACCTACAGTATAATTCTCAAATAAATATGAATAACTTATCTCACAGTCACATTTCAGTTGCTATTTTCTTTCATTCTCTATTTAAAACGTGTCTATTATGATGTTGTTTGTGTTTCTTATACAATATTGCTGGATTCCTCACGTGTTCTATTCATATGTCTTTCATAATCAAATTTAACAGTGCAGCAAGACCTCGCGAGTATAGACATACAGAATCCTCTGCAGACGAAATTTTCAACAAATGATTTTATTCCTTGCAGCGCTTCAGGGAGAACCAAAGAGAACATGATGCACAGCGATGCTTCCCCTGAACATCGATGTAAAAACATACTCGGTTGTTTATCATCGTGACCTCTAATTCACCTTCGCGGTCGACCTCTAGATCGCGATGTAGCGTACATCTTCGGCATGAGCATACCCATTTGAATCTATGTGTTTCAAATTCACATGGGTGTTTGTTCCAGTGAACAGTGCCAGTATCTAGGCACTGTGTTTGTGCCACTACCGAGGGTGCGACCGCGACCTATACCTCGACCTCGATCACAAGGTCTCTTCGGTAACATTTTACAGATATATGAACATTTTCATATAATGTAACAATGTTAAAATGCCATACTGTGTTGTTACTCGTAGGGATGGACACAAGTGAGTTCGAGCGAATTTTCTTTAAAACTCGACTCGAGACATCTTTGAGCTCGAACCGAGAACTAGGCTCGAAAACTTTCCTCCAATTCGATTCGAATTGGAGTCGAGTTTCGAGTCGAGTCGAGCCAAATCCGGTGTGTATTTTCGAGTACATTCTTCAAGTATATTACATACACAGTATAATTATTATCAATGACACTACTACTACTACAACTTATTATTATTATTATTAATTATAACAATTCTGTATGTAAACATGAAAGATAGGCGGTTTGTATTTGAAAACTAAGAAACTAGTTAAATGAGAACCTCGGTAGTCGTGAAGTCTAGGAGTCAAGGACATTGTTCACTAGCTTCTGAATTTGGGTTGAGGGTCTAAGTTGAGTATTCGGCCTCGAGCCAAACACTGTTAAAAGTTATCGGGCTGTGTTGAATTCAGACATTTTCACCCGGGGGGGAATGTCAACTCCTCGGGGGGACGGTTGTTTTTCTGTATTTTTGCAAGAAAGCAGCAGCATATTTAACAATTCCATTCACATACACATCTTACCTAATATTGAGACTAATTGCTGATAAATATTCAATGTGAAATTATAATTAAAAAAAAAAACAATCGTTTGATTTCATCTAAAGCATTAAATAAAGACTGGCAAAAATATTTTAGACTAAACTTTAACTGCTATTTACAGTAGCTATTTTTGTTATTATTTCCTATATTCAGTAGTTATTGTTTGTTACTAATGTAGAAGTTTTTAAAAAGATTTAAATTAACTCAAATATTTTTTGACCTAAAACAAACACACACAGAAATATCTTAACAAAAAGTTATCATTCTTTCTCACACTTCTGATTCTAAATCAAGCATATTAGCCTTGGTTTCTTCACTGCATACACATCAATAGTTAAGTTTACGAAATCTTCAGTAGGATTAGTGCCGTGTCGTGGAAAATCAGCGCTTGGCGCGAGAGTATACGACGGCACCCCTGTATATATGAGTGAGGTCGACAGACCAGCCGCAAAGGTGAGAATTTTAAAAAGTAAACCATGCTTTTCCTTGATTTTGAGCACTTTTCATTATTTTTTTCTTTTATTTTATATAATATGTGCACATGTGTTTTATTCCTCTGTTTTTCTTTCCCTCTTTTCTTTTCTTTTTCCCTCCCGAATTTTGCACCCCTTACTTCGGCGCCCGGGGCCGTTGCCCCGCTTGCCCCTTCCCCATGGCACGGCTCTGAGCAGGATCTTCAACACCTTCAATAGCGATCTTTCACTTATATACTACAGTGGTGCCCACCCCCCCTCATGTCCATGACGCACCCCCCCTCAATTGTCTATCCGTAGGTGTTCTTCCATGAAAAAAAAATATTTTCGATTAATTTTTACACTCCCTCAAACATATTTGTATAGATTTTCAACCCCCCCCAAATATTTCAATGACGCAGTTTGCGTCATAGCCCCCCCTTGTGGGCACCCCTGTATACTACTATCATATTGATAAATACTATATAAGTCTCTAATCCAGGAGGGATAACTGTTCCTCCCTGATCCCTCTAAATGACGTCCTCTGAATCTCTCCCTTTAACTTAATTATTTTTAATTAAAGAAAGGTGTGTTTACTTTAACAATCGTAAAACACATTTATGTCTGTTACTTCCGATGCGAGAAATGGGATTTAGGTGCCCTATTTCAAATAATGCAAGAACTGTACATTTTCAAGAACTGAAATCTGTTGACATCAGAGATCATATGGAATGATCGAAAGATCTTCCTATCTTTCCTTTCCTATCTCAACCTGTGCTAGTGCTACCTACAAATATACAATATAGGGCGAGAGTATAGTACCTACTAAGATACAAACCTTTCTTCAACAGTTGACAATTTCATGTTCTGCCAAACTCGGTCATAGCGTTAAGAAATACAAGTTTTATTGGCTATTTGGTATTCTATCTTAGATGTTACATGTTTAATATTTATATAGAATGGGTCTGCGTCATTTATGTGTATATTGAGAGATTGGATTTCGTCTGCACGTGCACGGAAAGAAAGCAAATAATTATGTGAAGTAATTTCTACATTTTGTGACTGAAATTCTTTGAGTTTCTCCGGGGGGAATGAATTTTCTTCGGGAGGGGGAGATTCCCCCGGGCTACCCCCTGAATTCAACCCTGTTATAGGGCACTGGCCAAATGTCTTCAAAACTGCTCGGTCCGGGTTTAGAATTGTCAACGATTCGACCAGCTCGGCTCACAGCTCATTCACTATCGACCCGAACCGAGAAGTGAGCCGAGCCAACAGCTCACCCAACGACTCGGCTAGAGCCCTCGGCTCAGTTGAGCCGAACCGAGCAGATGGCTCATCCCTACCAAGCCAGCTCGAGCTGATGGTTCACCCCAAGTGAGTCTGTTCGAGCCATCTTCTCAGTTGAGCCGAGCCAAGCTGAGCTTGTTATGAAAAATCTCTTGTGGTTTCGCTATCGAGACGAGACGAGATGCGAGCAGTGTCCCCTCTCGTGAGCTACACTAAAAGTATTCCATATTACTGTTTAGCTTTCATTTCTCATGGCTTTCGTTTTCCAGTGTAATCATGCCATGATTTCAAGACGAGTTAAAACGAACGAACCATTTATCAAACTCGACTGAACCCGAAACTCGACGCGAAAAACTGAATCGGCTCGGAACTCGACTCGAGGTTATTACCTTTGACTTGACTCGAAACTCAATTTGAATTCGAGTCTTGTAGAGTTTTAACTTGACTCGTGCTCATCCCTATGCGTTAGAAAAAAATGGTTGCTTATTATTATTCTGCTAAACTAATTATATAATAATAACAATGTTGTTATGCAAAATTAAAAATACAGAATAGAGAGAAACATTACACTACAACTAATAAAATGAGAACACATGAACTGGGAAGGAATCAAAACTTGCCAGTAACTCTAAAATCGATACATGCTTTTTAAAGCTAATTTCAAACTGTATAATCAACGGGACTCTAGGATAAGCAAACTGATCTGAAAGAACTCCAATATTACATACCATCAGCAAACTATTTTCTAGTAATAAAGTAGGACTGCTCATCAGAACACAGTTTTTTCATATTAACCCCTTACCATAAATCGTTAATTATGGCACCCTAATTGTTGATAAATATTTTCCGCCGGGGCAGTTCAGACTGTTTACTTTTAAATTCTGTCCATCATCATCCTCAGCTCTTAAGAAAAAAAAGAATTCTTTCAAATGTTCGAACGGTAAAATATTTTCGTTCTCCGTCTTTATAAAAACAACACCAATCAAAGTAAAATATACTACCAGTATCATTGCACTCCTAATTCACTCACTGAATGTATTGATTTGGAGCTGTCAAAATATACGACAAAATCTTCCAGGTGTTTGCAATCAGTACACGTGATTTCCCTAAGGATGTCCTCATCTTCCAAATACAGCAAGTGGCACTACAAACTTTATAACCAATGCCCTCAATTTCCTTCGTGCAGTTGAAACCGATTTTCCTGCGACCTGTTACATAACGACAATTAGTCTAAAAAGATTTGAATCTCTGTTCCTTTGGCACATATGGCGGGGTTACTATTTTCGCATCCCCAGAACTGCCATTTATCTCTCACGTTCCCGCGGTGGTCTCGGTTTAGTTCATATCCGTCTCAAATGTCAAACTCTCTTCATGGCAGATTCCTACGTGGGTCTTTCATCCGTCGATTCTATTACGAACCATTGGTTTAGTTGTTTTTGGCCGGAGTACGCTCACCCTGTCAATCCCCCTTTTATTCAATTTGCCGATCAGTGTCCGAAATATGTTTTGATCTTTATTCGATATTGGATTTATGCCGGGGTGCCTTTGGTCCCTCAGCAGCACAATGCTCGCTCATTATATTCTGTGCTCTTCACATTGTCCTCTCAGCCGATTCAGTTACGAGTAGTACAACAGTTTCCACATATGAGTGGCAGCAAGTGTGGGCTAACATTTGGAACCCAATCTTACCTCCCTATATGCAAGTGTTATGGTTTCAAGTAGTCCATCAACTTATCCCAACACGTGCGCGGCTTTACGCAATACAACGAGCACCTGATGCTTTGTGTACTATATGTAGTTCTGAGGACACTTTGGCTCATCGGTTTACAACATGTGAGGGAGCGCCAGTGATATGGAACGCCTTGCAGGTGATGGTGGGTCGTATCACTCGTCGTCCGAGTGCACAGTTTCACATTGATCATCTGCTCCTGCCGGACTTTCATTTTTTTCCCCCCACTAAGCATCGTACAGTGCTTTTCCTGCTAGCCAGCACTTTATTATACTTCCAGCGGCATATCACGTTACTGGATGCACGCACTTACTTTGATTTTCTTCAACGTACACGCCGGAAATGTTATTCTCCGCAGCAGGAACGGATTTCTTTTAGTAGGTTTTTAGAAGTGCTTTTGTCATGAACCAAAGTTCCTCTCTCGTTTTTTTTAAATATTATTATTATTATTATTATTATTATTATGTAAATATGCCTTTATTTATTTCTAGTTCTCAGCATTTATAGTTGTAGACCCAGAATTGGTAATTTTTATATTTTTGTCTAGTGCTTTTCTTGTTTAGACTCAGCTAGTTGAGTCCATTTTGTATTTTTCAAGAAGGAAATAATAAAACTAGTCTAGTGGTCTACGTGTTGAACTGCTGAGCCAAAGGACGAGGGATCGAATCTCGAAGAAGGCCATGAAAATTTTATTACTTGCACAATTATACATTTCACCCATAATACAATGAGCATTCAAACAGTTTATGTTTCCGTGGAAAAGTAAGAATTTACTTCAAGTTAAACTTGTGAGCAGTGAAGCAAAACGAATTGGGCTCACGGTTGTCCGAATACCTGACTATTTGAATAAATCATACGACACGCCTTTAGTATGGAGTTAAAGAGCTTTCTGATACGTATAAAGAAATCTCACTGACCTAAAATCCTTACGAAATAGGACCTACCAGAAGCTTCAACACCACGTCTGCGTCACTTCGGTGAACGCTGTATCGAAACTTCCTATATAAATTTCACTCACGTGACGTCTAGTCAGTTGATCGTACTTCGTTTGTTAGCTAACTATATTGAAGGGGTATAGACGAAAAATATGCAAAATCCATTTTTCAATTTTGTCAGGAAACAAAGAAAATGTGACGCCTTTATGTTTCAGAATTGTTGCCCGTTTTTTTTTTTTTGGGGGGGGGTAGATTTCACTCATCTGCTGTAAATAGTAACTACTGCTGTTAACAATTGCTTTCTTTAATTTTTCATTTACACATCCTATCCTCTTTCAAGTTCAGTTCTACATGCCATTCCATTTAGTTTCATATATTCTGTTCGATTACATACACATTCCTCAATCCCTTATAATATGTCCAAATTAACAATACGGTTCTCTTACTTTCTTTCTAATAGTGATGATTTAGATTTCAAGAAAGTTAATTTTAAATAAACATGCAACCAATTTGTTAATTACTACGAGCATTGAGTTCTCCCTCATTGTGTGTTAATATATATTCCTCAGTGTTTACATTCTAATAATAATAAATATTTATGCCAAACTTAGATATAATTTCTAGGTAGGATTTATCTAGGTAGGATGGATAGACAAGATTTGAGGCCGTCTCGTCTCGACAATATGCTGTAAAAGTGATGTCTCGACTCGAAAAATGTATATTTTTCTATTGGAAGAGCTGTGTCTCGACTCGAATTTTGTCAGGAAAATTCTGTCTCGACCCGACTCTGTGCATCCCTAAGGATGGACAGTTTGAAGAGCCCAGTATTCCAGAACTGGCGGGGTAACCAACTACACCATTACGCATCTATTTCAGATACAACCATTATTATACACTTCATTTTCACAAGCATTTTCTTATAATAACTATATCGATTTCCTACTTAAATTCAATTATAGATAATTTTCTTATGTAGCAGCTAATGTTCATGCTATACGGTATAAAACAAGTACACATTCAATGTAAATAAATAAAAATGTAAGATATTACAGATTACTGGCATTGCGATTTAATCCGATTTTAAGCAGTACATATTTTCTAAATAATTGTTCAAATTGCTTTATAAGAATCCAGATTATGAGGTACCCTAAGTTTTTGTAATGCAAAAAAATACAAGCTTATATATATATATATATATATATATATATATATATATATATATATATATATTGGTGTATCTTAGGGGACTTCCGGGCTTGATCCCCCCACCGAATTTTTATGTTTATTCAAATAAAATATTGTAAAGTGAATGAAGTATCTTGTAGAATGTTCACATTTCCAAGAATGAAGTTAGCAAAGCCCCCCGCCGAAATGTATATATGAATAATTTTCATTTTGGACGTGTGGTATTAGGTATTCAACTGTGTTCATATTCTCATTTTAAGCGTTTTCGCATATTAATTATGGACATGGCGGGCTAGTAAATGGGACAGGGATTTGAAAAGTGACAGTTTGTCGGATAATGTGTTTCCAGTCACTTCACAGTAGAAATTTATATTTATAAGAAAGTTCTCATATATTTAAAAAATAGGAAAAGAAACTTTAACTTTCCTCACGGAGGCTCGAACCGTCGCCCTTCGTTTCAGAAATGTTAGTAGCAGTACCAGTGGCGTATTTACGATTTTGTTTCGGGAGGGGCTTTGCTAACTTTCGGGGGCGAGATTTGCCTGGAAATGTGAAAATTCTGCAAGATATTTCATTTACTTTACTGTACTAAGTAAGATTTCGGGGGAAGGGGAATTAAGCCCGGAAGCCACCCCCTAAATACGCCACTGAGCAGTACTAAACCCGCTTGACCACAGACACAACTTACAAGAGATTGTGTTATAATATTGATAATAGAATCACCTTGTTAAATTTAAGTTACAAATATACATAATTGCATTTTTATGAATATTTATTTAAAGTAGTTTACCTAAAGCATAGAAGAGACTTCCTAAAAAATAGGTACAAAGTTGAATAACACAAATAAGCCATTAGTAACATACATTTTCCATAACTCGTAATTTTCCACCTTAAAACAAACCTGAAATCGGGTTTATTTCCTGTTGGTAACTTTTTCGTGGTAAATCATCCGCAGCGGAATGATGTCCATCCTTCAGCCAAGAAATAACTAGCTCGTGTACTTTGAGCTTGTCTAGCGGTGGGCCATTAACATTGATGAACAACAAGTTAGACAATGTTTGAGCACTTAGTCTATTTCTAATATCAGTAAACTGTAAATTCATAAGGGGAAATCCCCGTTCGCACTCTGTCGTGGAAATTTATAATACTTCTACCCGATTTCTGCAACTCCTCATCGACAATCTGCTTCTTAGACTTAAGTATGATAACGATTTTTCTTGGTCAGTTTTTAAATATTCAGCAAGAAGTATAATCTCTCTATCACCATACAACATCTTTTCCATACCGACCATGTCAGTTGGCTATGTTGACTCATGGAGAACAGAAACTTCATCTACCACGCCTTCGATAGGGAATCTTGTAAATAAATTATCAATTAAAGCCTGATAAATTGATGATTTCTTACTTGTTTATAAATTTAATTTTTGCAATTACACATGAAGGTTTGATGCCATTACCAAGTTCCCTCCCCCGTCTAGAAAGCGAAAGGGAACGAGGTTCCTGGAGTGTTCAGAGGTGAATGGGAATTTCCCTCCTTCTTCCCCTTCAATTCCTACACTGTTGTTTGCCATGTGCCAAATTACGATGAATTTAAATTAAATTATCATAGTATAATTATTTCCTTGTTGAATTATCAATACTTTTCAGTGGAAAAAAGGATGAAATTTGAAAGTTCGAAATCAAGATAAGTAGACCAACGCAAAGGGAAAAAAGTGTAAAATTTTCCATATAATTATGCGTACAATCCAAACTTAAAATTTCCGTGTAATTAAGCTTAGAGTACAAATTTTATGCCTATTTTAGTCACAAGTTTTTGGGTTGATTGCCCTGTGCTGTAAGCGCTCCATATAATAAACATAAGCTTCAGCAATTATTATAGTAGAAAGCAACGGATATATGAAGCCAAGCACTGTATTTTTTGTTTGTTTTTTTTTTACTTAAATAACATCGATCGTTTTCGATCATTTTTACAAACCAACTCACTAACAATTTTCCATATATAGAAAGTGCCCCCCCCCTCACATAAAGGATAATTTTTAAAAATGCTATTACACATTCTGTTTATTTTCAGTAAACAATTAATACACTGAATCTCAGCTCCGTAACTTAACGGCGTGCGAGATACTCAATTTTTTTTTCGTAAAAATTCGGATCCTCACTACCTCCTTAGGATATCATGCATTATAATGAAAGCAATATAACATCCCAGTTTGGATTAAGGCCTAACTATATACCAAAAGTAATTTTGATTTGACTTTGCAATTTGACCGTGATGATCAGGCAACATAGTTACATTCAATTTTTTTATATAATAATTTATATATTACAGTGATTCAAAAATTATTTTTTTCCAGTAGTTAGCTCCTCTAAAAACTCAGAGATCTCGAAAGCCAAGTAGTAGTATAAGTCCTATTGCTATTATTACAATTAAAAATATCAATATCCAAAAGTGCCTGAAGTTCTTTTTTCACTTAGATATACTCACCTCAGGTAAGTAGACAGAAACAAGTGGAAAAGGAAGGAAAATGAAGGTCTTGAAAGTAAAACGAAGACAAATTTACCAGTCTTCAGAAGATACTGTCTACAATGCAGTGAGCAGAGAGGGTCGGTAGATCATACTGAGTCGGTGGGTCGCAGTGGGTCATGGTGGGTGGTGGGTCGCAGTGGGTCATGGTGGGTGGTGGGTCACAGTGGGTCACACGCTGTTGACCCACGACCCACTGACCCACTCAGAAAACTTGACCCACTTGACCCACCGACCCACTGACCCACTCCATCTCTGGCAAATAGTAATCAACAAATGCAATATATTATGGTAATTAATGTATTGTTAAGGCATAGTAAGAACATTTAGGATCCGACTCAAAGTGTGTATCTATATGGGATCGAAATCTATATGGGATCGAGTTATTTTGTTAAACATAAACAAGGCAAACCCGTAAGTGCAGAAGAAAAGCAAATAGTTTATCAAACGATATCAACGTTGTTCAATTCACTTGAAGAAAATTAAGACTTAAAGTAGCTAATTTTCATGTTCTCATAAAATAGTATATATACATTATTTATTTACTTTGTAGTACTGAAGTTACTATTTGTATGTTCGCATGCTATACAATGTAAGAAAGCACATCAAGAAATTGAACTTAAGTAGGAAAAGTACCATATGTTTTCATGGATATGCGGCGTAATGATTTAGGTAATAGATGAAAAAGAAATGATCTCCCATGATGATAAATATGCTTGCTGTTACATACCAGAGCCATCTCTTTATCGTTGATAATTTGACACAATTCATTGTAGTTTTATCTTTAATCACAATTTGGACAAAAATAACAATGTTCAGTTGTTCTTAAAGGAGGGAGGATTATATATTATTGGGTAATTTGCCCAATATCGCTGCAATTGTGTGAGAGTGAGACGAGTAATGCACATCACAGTGGCAGAAATATATGCATGCACGTGCTGCAGCAGAAATATTGCGGGAAACAAAGTAAACAATTTCCTCTTCACCAACCAGCACATAGTCTTGCCCACAGTGATACAAAGTCAAGTTACACGGTTTGTTTTTAAAGGGTGCAAAGGACTGTGAAAAACGCTTTAGACACGGGGAATTTGCTTAGCTTTCCCCCTTAAAATAAACGTTTCGTAAGTAACAAACGTTCTATGTCTGACTTATGACTGCCTACCTTTCTGTGTGGCTCCGTGGATTAGTGAGTAGAGTCGTTGCTTCGCAATAATGAGTTTGGTGGTTCAAGTCCTGCTCAGTTCAGGCCAGTTCAATTTTTTCATTGTTTGTTTCCCATATCTGATGATGTTTCTCCCCCTCTGTAATCATCTGATACTCTCAACTGAGTTCTCCACTTGAATTCAACAATTGGTAGTGGGATGCTCTCAGGTTCAGGTGAGCTTTTACATGTGTACTTACAAAATCAAAATTTTCGACAAAATATGGATGCTATCCGATCATTTTGTCTGGAATTCTAAATTTGCGCATGTGACTGTATCTCTCGTTTTCCAAGGTCATCAGCTATGACATAAGATGGCTTGGGAGCAAAAATTGAAATCATAAAAGTGCTATACCAATGGGCTCACTCTCACTAAGCATTTGATTAAATGTATGTGTTTCCACACTGATGGAAGGGGGGGGGGGTATCCGCTCTTCCTACCCTCCTGAAGTGACAGGATATTTATTCAGACTCTGCAAAGTCATTTTAGATCAAACGACAGAAAGAGTGTTCATTCCAACAGCAACAGGATTGGACTTCAATTTTTTTTTGAACTTATCTCCACAAATAGAACAAATATCAAGTAATATGTTTGCCATAAGAAGTAGATTCATTTCATTTGGAGAAATGATGCTGTAGACGATAGTGGGAATTTCGCCCAAGTGTACGGGAATTTTCAGTGCCTGGCGTTTATGCCACCCGCCTTCTTTTAAAGTTAATTCGGTTGCAATACTTCCCGGCAAATGCTTCGGACTCAACTGGTGGAGCACTTTAGCCGTAAACCTCCATATGGCTGTACCATCCAGAAGTGTCTCCCGCTGTACCAACGAGAAATGCCATTTTATCTAGCTCAGAATTTTATATCATTTTGTACTACTCAAACAAAAAACGAAGAAGGATCATTTCAACTAACTCACACTGTTATACCATTTTGTACTACTCCAATAAACGAAGGAATAGAATATTTAGTTTTTACCAACTAGAAAAAAAAGTGAAGAATGAATAAAATTTCGGAGGATTATTTTCTTTTGTTCCAACTGGAAAAAAGAACTACTACTTTAACTAGCTCATTATGTACTGTTTAAAGAAACGAAAATTGACTATTTTAACTAGCTCAGAATTTATGTAACTTTTGAACTACTGAAATGTTCTATTTTTGTATCAATCAGAAAAAAAACGAAGGAGAGCCATTTTAACAAGTTCATGATTTCGGTACCATTTCGGGCTATTCAAGTGAACGAAAGAATAATTTCGGTGTTCTACTTTTTATACCAACGAGAAAAAAGAAACTAGCTGAATATTTACTATCATCTTGTACTACTTAAATATAAGAAAGAATAATTTTAAGTGACCTATTCAATTTTGTACCAATGAGAAATGCCATTTTAACTGGCTGAGAATTTTATACCTTTGGTAATATTTAAACAAACGGAGGGATAAATTTGAGTGGTCTAAAAAAGGCGAAGGACTATTTTATATAATTTTACTACTCAAATAAACAATGGAATATTTAGTTTTGTACCACCGAGAAAAACAAAGAAATACCATTTTAACAAACTAAGAATATTTTACCATTTTGGAGTATTCAAATAAACAAAGGACTTATAATTTGTGTCAAGTCTAAAAAAGGACCATTTTAACTAACTCAAAATCAATTAAACGAAGTAATGCATTTGAGTGAGCTATTTAAGTTTGTAACAACCAGAGAAAAACCGAAGCTGAGTATTTTAGACCATTTTGTATTTTTCAACTACCAAACGAATAAATTTATATTAACCAGAAAAAGCAAAAAAGGACCATTTTAACTAGCTCCGAATTTATCATTTTAAACAAGTGTAATAAACGAAGGCATAAATCTGAGTGAACTATTTAATTTTGTAGCAACCAGAGGAAAAAACCAAAGAAAGCCCATTTTAACTAGTTCAATATTTCTCTATAATTTTGTACTACCCAAATAAACGAAATAATAAATTTGGATAATTATTTTATTTCTGTGCCAATCAGAAGAAAATCAAAGAAGGGTAATTTTATACTTTTTGTACCATTAAAAAACTGAGGATAACTTGAGTAGTCTAAGTTTTTGTACTCAATCGAAGAAAAGAAAAGAACCATTTTAGGTAGCTCAGCTTTATCATACCTAATGTTGCCATGACTATAAGGAAAGCAATAAATAAATAAGGGTGTCTTAACCGTTTATATCATGCTTAGATCTATGTCTTTTTTGTAATATTTGTACCAAACAGAAAAAAAGATACACAAATAAACAAAGAAATAAATTTGTAATAACCACAAAAAGCGAAGAAAGACCATTTTAACTGGCTCAGCTTGATGTACCATTTGAGTGGCCTTTTGAATTTTGTACCAACGAGAAATCTCATTTCCAGGTCATGTTTTACTATTTAAACAAACGAAGGGCTTAATTTCAGAAAGCGAACATGGACTCAGAATTTTATATCATTTTGTAATACTCAAATAAACGAAGAAATAATATGGATGGATTATTTAGTTTTGTACCAAGCAGAAAAACGAAACAAAGGTATAAATTTATACTGACCAGAAAAACGAAGAAGGATCAGCATTCTGTACTTTTTTGTGCCATTTAAAAAATATACATTTATTGGGGTGTCCTATTTCCTGTTGTACCAACTAGAAAAAAAGCCGAGAACGATCATTTTTAACTGGCTTTGAATTTTATATCTTTTTTGTAAAATTTGTACCAAGCCGAAAAAGCAAGGAAATACCATTTAACTAATAATTTTGTGCTCACCAAAAAAAGCGAAGAAAGACCATTTTAACTAGCTCAGCATGTTGTAACCTTTTGTGCTACACATTTGAGTGGTCTACCCAATTTCTTGACCATGTTGTACTATTTAAACAAAGGAAAAATTTGTACTGACCAGACTCAAAATTTTATATCATTTTGTAATACTCAAATGGACGAAGGAATAAATTTGTGAGACCTATTCACTTTTGTAGCAAGCAGAAAAAGAAAGAACTAACATTTTGTATTAATCAAATAAGCAAAGGAATAAATTTGGGTGGCCTATTTAGTTTTGTCCATTCTTAAACTAGCTCAATATTTCAGTACCATTGTAACTAACTCAAACAAACAAAAGAATAAATTTGAGTGGCTTAAGCAAATAAGGTCAATGATAACTAGCTCAGCAAGTTGTACCTTTTTGTGCTATTAAAATAAACTAAGGGTTAAATTTGAGTGACCTATTCAATTTTGTACCAAGTAGAAAAAATTGAAGAATGAATAAATTTTGTTTGATAAATAAAAAGCGGAGAATTTCTATTTTTAAATAGTTCAGTATTTATGTACATTTTGTACTACTGAAATTCTACTTTCTGTACCAACCAGAGAAAAACAAAGGAAGACCATATTCTGCTACTCAAACAAACGAAGGAATAAGCTCAGAATTTCTTTACCTTTTGTTCTGTTCAAATAAACGAAGGAACGTTGAAGGATAATGTTATATTCTTTCGTACTAATCAAATAAACGAAGGAATAAACCTATTCACTTTTATAGCAAGCAGAAAAAGCCCCTTTTAGTTTTGTACCAACCACAAAAAAGGAAAGAAGGCCCATTATAACAAGCTCGGTATTTTTATACCATTTTGTATTACTCTAATAAATTTGGGTGGTTTATTTCATTTTTGTAACAACCAGAAGAAAAGTAAAGATGATACATTTTAACTAGCTCAGAGTTTTATACCTTTGTGAAGGATTAAAAAAACGAGTGGTTCATAAAGTTGTGGTGCTACATTTTGTATATTTTTGTGTCAGCCAGATAATTTAAATTGCCTCTCCCGTCACTAAGTAAGGCTGATAGTTATATGGGTATTGACGTGTGTTTAGCGAATTAGGTTGACAGAATACTAACGGCGACGCTAAAGTCCAAAGTTTCGCGGTCACTAACTAAATATTTGAACGTGAGATTTAACAAACCAGACTAGCCCTTGGTTACAGAAGAGAGTTGCGTTATAATTCAATTATAACTTAATCCATAGCAATTAGCGTACTAAAGAAAACTGATGAAGGACGACAAATAATGACAATAATAGAAAAGAAGAAATAGCATGCATGGCCATTTTTGATAGTGCTGATAGAGAAAAAAGCAGAAGGAAAGCTAGAAGAAGAGATCATATCAAAGTAAGAATCAGCTCTTACTGCCTATTGCTCAACGATTCAATTATATTTGATTAATGGAATTATTTTCTTTAAACTTTCTTTCCTCGTCTAAGGTAAATTATATGAAACTTATTAAGTCAAAAAGACAAATATATATTTTTGCATTTATGTATTTTATTATAATGGAATATAAGTTTATGGAGTATATTTGGAAAATAGAACATACATCATGGTGTTATATTAACGAATTGTTTCTTGGAAAAGATTTATTTTTATTGCCTTGAAACATATTAAACAGATAATTCGAATAAAATATTTGATTGTAATATAAGACGGAGAATGCATAAAATGCTTTTATTGTAGGTATATAAATAGATGTATTACACTTGTTAAAAATATTTGACTTGTTTTTGTTAAAGAGCTAGTTAAAATGATATCAAATTCGGAGCTAGTTAAAATGGTCCTTTTTTGATTTTTGTGGTTAATATAAATTTATTCGTTTGTTTGTTGAAAAATACAAAATGGTCTAAAATACTCAGCTTCGGTTTTTCTCTGGTTCTTACAAAATTAAATAGCTCACTCAAATGCATTACTTCGTTTAATTGATTTTGAGTTAGTTAAAATGGTCCTTTTTTAGACTTGACACAAATTATAAGTCCTTTGTTTATTTGAATACTCCAAAATGGTAAAATATTCTTAGTTTTTTAAAATGGTATTTCTTTGTTTTTCTCGGTGGTACAAAACTAAATATTCCATTGTTTATTTGAGTAGTAAAATTATATAAAATAGCCCTCCGCCTTTTTTAGATCACTCAAATTTATCCCTCCGTTTGTTTAAATATTACCAAAGGTATAAAATTCTCAGCCAGTTAAAATGGCATTTCTCATTGGTACAAAATTGAATACGTCGCTCATATATTTCAATAGAACAAGATGATTTTAAATATCCAGCTAGTTCATTTTTTCTCGTTGGTATAAAAAGTAGAACGTCGAAATTATTTTTTCGTTCAATTGAATAGCACGAAAAGGTACAGAAATTATGAACTTGTTAAAATGGCTCTTCTTCGTTTTTTTCTGATTGATACAAAAATAGAACATTTCAGTAGTTCAAAAGTTACATAAATTCTGAGCTAGTTAAAATAGTCAATTTTCGTTTCTTTAAACAGTACATAATGAGCTAGTTAAAGTAGTAGTTCTTTTTTCCAGTTGGAACAAATGAAAATAATCCACCTAAATTTTATTCATTCTTCACTTTTTTTTCTAGTTGGTAAAAACTAAATATTCTATTCCTTCGTTTATTGGAGTAGTACAAAATGGTATAACAGTGTGAGTTAGTTGAAATGATCCTTCGTTTTTTGTTTATTTGAGTAGTACAAAATGATATAAAATTCTGAGCAAGATAAAATGGCATTTCTCGTTGGTACAAAAATGAATAGGACATTCAAATTTATCGTTTCGTCTGTTTAAATAGTACAAGATGATTGAAAGTTCTCAGCTAGTTAAAATGGCATATTTTTGCTTTCTTTCTCGAAGTAAGCCAGTCATATTTATTTATTCTTCACTTCTCTCTGCTTGGTACAAAACTGAATAGGTCACACAGGCTTTGTTTAAAGTTATTAAAGCTTAAATATTTAAACTTTGACTTCGGTAGTCAGTACTTTTAGAACATATAGTAGTTGATGACGTATGACTAGATTTGGAAATAGCACCTCAAAACGTTGCTCTGTTTAAGAGTTATACGCGTTTAAATATTTGACCTTTGACCTATGGTCAGTATTTTTGGAACATGTAGTTGCTGGTGACCAATTACTAAATGTGCAAACACCACCTCAATATGTTGCTTCGTTTACGACTGATTGGGTTTTAAGTGTCATACAAAAGGCGTATCCCACATAAACTATAAGACCTAGGTAAAAAATAAATATGATATTCATAATCAGCATGTCCGAAAATCCCCATATGCCGACTTTCATCCAAATCGGTTAAAATTGTCATAGGAAGGGCGTATCCCACAAACTATAAGACCCATGTAAAAATAGAAATGGTATTCGTGATCAGCATGTCCGAAAACTCCCATATACCTAGTTTTATCCAAATCGGAAATGTAAATGTTTCTGCGCATGCGTGTTATTTCTACTAAATTGGATTTGGCATACGCAACCAAGTGTGTGTATGTTTGTGTGTGTTTAATCTGAACCGGAAGTCGGGGTAACAAGTGTGTATACTATGTTATTTAGGGAATGAAAAATTTAATTTTATTTTACTGCGCATAAGCAACCAAGTGTGTGTCTGTGTGTGTGTGTGTGTGTGTGTGTGTGTGTGTGTGTGTGTGTGTGTGTGTGTGTGTGTGTGTGTGTGTGTGTGTGTGTGTGTGTGGTGTTATTTTTTATTCTCTGCTCTATTATGCTGCTATAATCATTTTTACATCACAAAAGTGCTCGTACAAGAGAACGGGGGTGTTATGTCTTATGTTTCTGCGCATAGCCGTAATCTGCTCCTGAACCAGAACTGGCACTGCAACTGGAACGGTCTGCGGTCTGCTGTGGGAGTTGGAACTGCGCATCAAGTGTGTGTAGGTTTGTTATTTTTTAATCTCTGCTCCATTATGTTGCCATAGTCTCGTAAAAGAGAACGGCAGTGTTATGGCTGCGCGTAATCTGCTCCGGCGGAATCGGAACAGTTTTGCGCATATGCGCAGTAGGTGAAACATTGGTCTCCATCTTGAATACAAAATGGAGGACGAACACACCACCATTATTCTCTGCTATGTTAAAATAGGAGTTGAGAAAAGTGCTCATAAAATGGAATGAATCTTTGCAATGTTACGTTAAATAAGATAATAAGACATGCTCTGCTGTGTTATCGATCTCCTATGTTCAAAGTGCTCATAAAAGAAAATGAGTACACCCCTGCTATGTTATATAGTCTTATGTAATATGCGCTATGTCAAATAGGCGGTTGGAGAATGTGTTATTGATCTGCTGTGTGTTCGTAGTATCTGTGTAATTTCTGCTATGTTAAAAGTGCTCATATAAGGGAACAAATACACTCCTAAAATGGAGGTCGTAAAAGACCGTGGTTGGACGGTTCAAGGTGGGCGTGGATAGAGTGCGTGGCCAACCAATCAGCGTGAAGGGGGCGCGGTCCGGCGCCAGCAAATGAGCGCCAAGCGGTGTGGCCGCCTCCGGCGCCAGGCAATCAGCGTTAAGGGGTGGGGCAGGGGTAGGGGCACGTGACCTGAGCCAGCCAAACAGCGTCAAGGGTTTGCACATGCGCAGTAGGAAAAAACAATCCCAAGTGACCCCACCCTACTGATAAGTAGTAAAAAAATGGAATAGAAAAATGAAAATTGAAATTTTTAATGAATTGAAATATGCTAAACTGTAATATAAGTAACTTAAAGTGTAATGAACCTTTTCTAAAGAATATTTATAACAAAATATTCGTATTAATTTTCGTCAAATTTTGTTTTGCATAAAAGAAATAAGGCATTTAAACAAATATTTTAGGTTGGGAAAATTAACCTAATGAACTATGGGAATTGAGCGAAAGGGAAATTATAAATAATATCGCTGAAAGTGAAAAATGTATGCTTGGACGGACTGAACGCACCTGACCTAGTTAAGGCGTATAACTTTCGAAACTATTATAACTTAATAGTATGCTACAAACATTACTTATTAAAAGTGAAATGGCTATGGAAAGTGAGAGTATGTGACAATATGAAAAGAAATACGAGACAAAATAAAAATGTTCCAACAGCATAAAAATACCATATATATAGATAAGAATAAATGATTAATAATAATAATACTAATACTAAAATAATCTCATCTCTACTCAAAGGAAATATCTATGTATTTCTATAAACAAGGAATAAATTAACATATTATGTTTAGATTATTGGAGATAATGTATGTGTTTAACAGAAAACACTAAAAGAAACTCAATAAAAGAGTTTTGTTTGAATACGATTATTTCGAGGCTTGATTTGCCATAAATTTGCGACATTTGGCCTGAAATAATGGATCATGAGAAACATCTGGAATGTATAACTTAAGACGTTCCTGTGCAATATTCTGTAAATTGCCGTCTACATCTACAATATATTGTGTAACGTAATCGACACATAAATGGAAATGTTGTAATATATAATAAGAGAAATATGTTTTGTTAGTTATAGAATGAGGACATTTACGCTTACCTGTAATACGAGCGCCTCTAGTGGCGATCTCTGAATTATAAAACCTTCCTCCTTGATGTGGAAGGAATGACCGCCATTGCGGTTTCTGATTATGTAGAAGATAGTGGTGGGGGAAAAAGGATCTCCTTAATAACCATGAATTCACATTATTTTCGGCAATGAAATTACGTAAAATTATACTACTTTTGTAAAGCAGGTTTGCTAGTGTCTAGAAAATAACCTTTCAGGCGATGCGTTTGGTTAGTTAGAAAAAGGAGAGAAAAGAATTCACGTAATTTCTAACCATTTTGTGCCATGTTATATATATTTAAGTTCTATTTCTTAGTCCTCATGTCTATAACTAATATCTATTATGTTTAATATGCTTATTATATATGTCTTGTGTATTTACATATGTTTCTTTTGTGCTAGTAACTTAACTAAAGTAATTTTGCTATTTAAGAATTTTCTTGTGAAACTTGTGCGAACATGTGCTAATCGGTTAGCTTCAGTAAGCTATAATGGCTGTCAATTGAACTTATTTAAAGGAACTTTTGGAAGTGAAATTAATCACCAAATTGAACTTACCTACGAAAAACATTCTATATTTAGTGTTTTGGAAATTTAAAATTGAAATTGTCAAAATCAAAGCGAAAGCTGAATCACAGCCAAAGAACATTTTTTCATGACTATTACTTATTTAACTTGTTATATACATATTTTTTTCGTTACTAGTTATAATAATTTGTACGAGCATACATTTTTTTCTTTCGGTGCTTTCAACCTCTAAATTGCTACATACAAATTATATTTTAAGTTCAGAAACCGCAATCGCCTTGTGATAGCTTTGGTGCAAAAGGGCTACACATTGTGCGTGCATGGAAATAAAAAAGAATTGGGTAATTATTTGTAAAAAGATAAATTTATGAGAGTAAGGTAACATGGCACGACGAGACAACTTACTTATAGATTTTTCTGACGATAGGGAGAACACGTCTGAAATTGAAAGTACGGTAGAAGGATCTGAATTGAGTACAGGTAAGGATGAAGGCCGCCATAGAAATGAAACAATGGAAGGTACTTGTAATATAGGAATTCAAACTACATTGCCAAGTTCGGAACATGTGCCGGTAAGGGGTTCATGTGAACCATTAAATTTTTTAAATCAGTGTGAAAGTAATTATTCAGAAGGGAGTTCTTCATTTTGTAATGAAAGGCAAATTACTGGGTGCGATTCTGCGCCGTATTTATTACGAGCTAATCAATTCAAACCTCATAAAATAATGTCTACATTTTCTCGAATGCAAATGGGTGCTCATGCTCAAACATCTAATATTTTGCAAGGGCAGAGAATTAGCATAAGAAAAGTGTGTTCAATAGAGGAATCACACGTAAGAAATCATTATCCTGAAACTCAGTTTCAAGGTTTTGTGCTGTCTGAATCTAACGCGCATTTTCCAAGGTCTAACTTTGAAAGAAGTCAAAATTTAGATTCAAACGTAAATGTTAATATGCCTCGTGGCACAGATGTACTTAGAGGTGACACTGTTGAAACTCACGTAAAAAAACCCTATGCGGATATTAGGAGTAGTAATATATTTCAAAATCATTTGTACGGAAGTAATAATCAAGGGAGTAATAATCTTGAAACTGGTAGGCCTATTTTGGGTAATGATAGCTTTGGTTTTACTATGACTAGACCTGCTTTAGCATGTGACTTCCGAAAGCATGTATCCCAGAGTGCCTATATAGCATTGCAGAAGCAAATACATTCTTTACCCGTAGTAGACGGAACTGAAAGTCATTCTTTCATATTTCTTGTCCGTCTTGAGATAATTAGGCGGCAGGAAATAACTGTAGATGTAATTTTAGTTGCGAGTTTAGAACAAACTCGTGGTGAGTTTAATCGCACTTTATATTCCTTCTTAAGTATATCCAATAATTGGGGACATATTTGTTCAAGTTTGCCTGCAAGGTTCGTATCTACAATTAGTAGAACTCAATTTGTGAGTCGTTATTTTTATAGAATTATGTTAGAGCACGAAAACATGTATACTTTCTTGCAAGAGAAACTAAGTATTGCCAATGTCTTGGGCCTTCATTATGACTATCACGTATTTTGCGACATAGTAACTAACTTAGTTCCTCCGCATATTTATGATAAATATTTCACAAATCAGATTCCTACTACTGTACCCGAACTAATGACCATTGTACAATCTTGTGACCACTTTATCAGGTATAATAATGATTATTGAAAATTAATGGGTAATCTAAAGTTCGCTCAGGGTATTTTGAACTATTCAACACCAATGGATTTCTCGGATAAAAACTTTTCACCTCAAAAATCCCGTTTGGAAAGGAATGTTAAGTGCTTTCGGTGCTATCAAGTTGGACATTTTCAGAACTCCTGTCCTTCCTTATCCAAAGTTACATCTCAAGGAAAATTCTTGCCTCGAACTTTCTTAAATCATCTAGAAAGGGATAAACAAGTGCTATTTATTCCAGTAACAGTGGATGGTGTTTCAAATTCCTGTATATTGGACTCAGCGTCTTGTGTCAATCTGATAAGTAAAAAATTTCTGAACCCTATACGTAATAGGGTACAGGTAAACATTATACCCACCAACTTCACTACAGTGGGAATAGGTGAGACAGTTGTAACGCTTCATCAAAAGGTTAAAATTACCATCAAAATTATTAATACTGATTTTCACTTGTGGTTTTACGTGACAAACTCAACCCATTTCGATCTTCTATTGGGAAATTAGTTTATCTTGAACAACAAGGTTATTATAGACATATCCCAAAAGAAATTTATCACCACGTTAAACCTTACAGTGCCTTCACACTGGAGGGAAGATTTAGGCCTTCTAAAACTGTGCATTCAGATATTTCTTCCAGTAAGTCTAAACCTGTGCTTAATCAGTCAAGATCCACCTATTCCAAAAACCAAGGCGCCTGTCCAAAGGAAAAAGAACAATCCTGGTCATACCATACCAAGTTTGAATGAGGATCCTTGTAAGGAAGGAAGGAGGGAGGAGGAGCAAGTCCAAGGACAAACCGCAGGTAGCACCTTTCATAATAAGTTATGTTGTTTTAATAGTGTTTTAATTCCAGGGAATTATATAAGGACACCAATAAAAATTATAATTTAGTCGAGAATGAAAAAATGAGGTCGATAATATTGAGATTTCAACTAGTTTAAAAGATAAATATCCTGAATTGGTAGAATATGTCCAAAGTTTATGTAATTCTTATCCAGATGTTATCTCAAATTCTTTGGGCGAAATTAAGGATTTTACTTATGAGATTGAAATGGAAGATCCCACCCCCGTTAGATAACAACCGTACCAAGTTACAGGAGGTAAATTGAAAGAACTGGAAGCCCATATTGATCAATTATTAAAAGAGGGCGTTTTAGAAGAGGTCCCCTATTCTCCTTATTCGTCTCCATGTTTTTTGGTGACGAATAATGATAAATCGAAACGTTTGGTTGTTGCCTTCTCGGAAATTAATAAGAAGGTTAGGGTAACCAGTTTTCCTAGTCCACAGGTAGAGGCTACTATAGCCAACTTAGGCCAAGATACCCTGTTTTCTCGGCTGGACATACGGAAAAGTTTCTTTCAGATGAATATCTCAGAAAAAAGTAAATATACTACCATTTGCACTCCCACTCGTTTGCTTGTTCATCGTAAACTCCCTATGGGGTTCAGATATAGTACATTTGTTTTAACTAGCTTTATGCACAAAATCTTAGGTGATATGATAGGTAAGAATTTAGAAGTGTTTTGTGACGATTTTCTTATACACACCAAAGATGTAGAAACTCACAAGCAAATATTAGAAGTAGTTTTAGAAAGAATGCGTAAATGGGGTATAACTGTGTCAAAAAAGAAATTATCACTATTTCAAACGAAGATTAAATTTTTAGGATATGAATTTGAAGGTGGCTTTTCTAGAATAGATCCCGAGCGTGTAGAAGCTGTGCAAGATCTACCTCAGCCTAAAAATAGGAGGGGCATTAATCGTATTAGTGGTTACTTTAATTATTATAAGAAATACATACCAGATTACGCCGAAATTATGGCTCCTTTGCATAAATTACGTTCTGTGAAGAATAAATTTCATTGGGGACCACAAGAGCAGGAAGCCTTGCAACGATTAAAACAGGCTTTTGTAGATCATGTAATTTTGCGTGTGCCTGATATGAATAAACCTTTTGTTATTCACTGTGACAGTTCATTTAAAAGATTTTCTGCAATTCTTTCGAAATATGATGAGGAGAAACTTTTAAGACCTGTAGCTTTGTTTTCTAAGGCTGTTCCTGAGTCAGACTGGTCTAAAAACATTTTCGAGTTGGAACTTAAATCTCTTTGTTTGGCACTCCAGAAATTTGAAATGTATTTAATTAAACCTTGTACTATTTTTTCTGATAACTCTTCCTTAACATGGTTATTGCGTAATCATAAAACAATGAGGAAATATGGAACCTTGATTGAGAAAATATCACGATTTCAATTTAAAATTATTCATTTAAGGACGTCCTAGAACTTTTTTGCAGATTTCTGGTCTAGAGTTAATGGAGTGGAGTTTCATAATTTTGGTGATCAATATAACCAAATTCAAGATTTTAAAGGACAAACCGTAAATTTATCTTTGGCTAATTTTTGGAACGCACCTGTGTTTAGTCGTCCTCTCAAGGAATTACAAAGTGAAGACCAAAAGATAAAGCGAATTATGGAGCAAGTTAAGCAGGGTCAGCTTGCTGATAAATACAAAATAAATGACGGCATTCTTTTTGTCCTAAAACTAAAGGACGGAAGAATCAGGGATGGAGGATTTTAGTGCCTGAAGCCATGAAGTACAGCATCATGAAATTCTTTCATGAGGATGAAGTGGGGGGATGTCACACCGGCTTTTCACGGACAGGAGCCAAGATTGCCCAAAGATGCAGTTGGAAGAATTTATTCCTTGACGTTCGGAGGTGTGTCAAGGATGCTTGCGATGTCAAACGTGTAAAGATGGTAATAGGAAGAAACAGGGTGTTTATTACTCCCGGAAAACAACTAGACCTAACCACTGCTGGTATTTTGACACCGCTGGGCCGTTCCCGAACTCAGGACCGTTTCGGCATCTATTTATTGTTTGTGACGCTGCATTCAGGTTTGTTATGATAGAACTACTAAGATCTTTAAGCTCCAAGGTTATTTGCAGTAAGTTGGAAAACCTTTATTTTCTTCTGGGAATTCCTAATAAAGTTGTCCACGATCGTGCGCAGATCTTCACAAGTTTCTACATGAAGCAACATCTTTTTAGCCTTGGTATTCAGGACATTACTACAGCTCCCTACTCACCTAGTAGCAACCAGGCGGAGAGACAGATTCGATCGATTAAGAACATTTTGAGAACGTATCTTAATGAGCATCAATCCGATTGGGCCCAATACATCAAGAAAATACAGTATACGCTCAACATGTGT
Source organism: Thermobia domestica (assembly GCF_964235325.1). Classification (NCBI taxonomy): domain Eukaryota; kingdom Metazoa; phylum Arthropoda; class Insecta; order Zygentoma; family Lepismatidae; genus Thermobia; species Thermobia domestica. The sequence continues at coordinate 155,543,515 of NC_137459.1, read as the reverse complement.
CTCTCAGAATCGACTGGATTTGAGCCGGCGGAAATTATCTTGGTCGTAAGTTGTCTTCACCCTTGGATGTTTTATGGGAATTAAACTTAGAAGAACTAGATGGTACTCCTGATAAAGAAGAGAAAATGGCGAAACTTGTCGAGAATATTGATCGATCTTGGAAGAGGAAGCAGAAATGTTACTCTAAAACCAGAAACTTGCCAAACTATCATAGAGACCAGTTTTGATAAAGAAGTTCCAAAAGGCCTCAATTATCCAACATTTTACACCTAAGTTAAGTCCTTTATTCGAAGGTCCCTTTAAAGTTTTGAGCAAACCTAATCTAAATACATTGTGGTTACAAGATATTGCTAATCCTAAGCGTATCATTAAAAGAAATGTAAATAACGTAAAACCCTATAATTCAGTAAGCCAAACATAAAATGTTGAAAATTATTTTTAAAATGTAACAGTAAAATTTTGTACAGTTATTTTGTGTGTTTTTCATTTTTGTATTTTGCAGATATCTGGGAGTAAAGTGTTTAGTGTCTTAGTGTAGTGAGAAGTGAAAAAGTGTATCATCTCTCATAATACCGCGGTATTTCATTCATCTAAGTGTTGTATGTCCATAAGTTGTAAGTGGTCGTCGCTGGATTTACTGTATGTATTATATTTTTGTTCTTTTTGGCAATGGTCTTAGTTTATTGTCCTTTATGTGCCGATTAACTTACTGTAGTCAAAAATATATATGTATTTATACATATATATTTTCAGCGGGGACAGGGAATTTTTATGTAACGTAATCGACACATAAATGGAAATGTTGTAATATATAATAAGAGAAATATGTTTTGTTAGTTATAGAATGAGGACATTTACGCTTACCTGTAATACGAGCGCCTCTAGTGGCGATTCTCTGAATTATAAAACCTTCCTCCTTGATGTGGAAGAAATGACCGCCATTGCGGTTTCTGATTATGTAGAAGATAGTGGTGGGAAAAAAGGCTCTCCTTAATAACCATGAATTCACATTATTTTCGGCAATGAAATTACGTAAAATTATACTACTTTTGTAAAGCAGGTTTGCTAGTGTCTAGAAACTAACCTTTCAGGCGATGCGTTTGGTTAATTAGAAAAAGGAGAGAAAAGAATTCACGTAATTTCTAACCATTTTGTGCCATGTTATATATATTTAAATTCTATTTCTTAGTCCTCATGTCTATAACTAATATCTATTATGTTTAATATGCTTATTATATATGTCTTGTGTATTTACATATGTTTCTTTTGTGCTAGTAACTTAACTAAAGTAATTTTGCTATTTAAGAATTTTCTTGTGAAACTTGTGCGAACGTGTGCTAATCGGTTAGCTTCAGTAAGCTATAATGGCTGTCAATTGAACTTATTTAAAGGAACTTTTGGAAGTGAAATTAATCACAAAATTGAACTTACCTACGAAAAACATTTTATATTTAGTGTTTTGGAAATTTAAAATTGAAATTGTCAAAATCAAAGCGAAAGCTGAATCACAGCCAAAGAACATTTTTTCATGACTATTACTTATTTAACTTCTTGTTATATGCATATTTTTTCGTTACTAGTTATAATAAAATGAGGACTAACCCTAGTGTTAATCAAAATTATTTCCATGCATATCTCATTCCGCCGCCACTTAATTTATACGAGCATACATATTTTTTTCTTTCGGTGCTTTCAACCTCTAAATTGCTACAATTGGTTAGAGTCATGCGTCTTTGCTTTAATGATATAAGGCTCTTGATACTGCTCTAGAAGACTAGGAGACTCGTCACGTTTTGTATAAAAATGAAATGAAATCTTTGAGTTTTACGTCCCACGGATATGCCGGTGAGGCTAAAGGAGACGGTGAGAATGAGAAATGAGTTGAATGGTGGAATGAAGAAAGTGGGAGGAAACGGGAGTACCCCGAGAAAACCCACGAGCACGGTGTTTGTCCACCACAAAGTTCACTTGGCGGGGGCTGGGATCGAACCCGGGACCCCAAGCACCAGAGGTGAACGCTCTACCACTGAGCCACCGCCCCCCCGTTTTGTATAAATACGTTGTACCATAACCTGATCGCCTGGTGTATATGAAACTGGTTTGTTTTTCTATTCAACTTTCTGTTTAAGTTGTTGGAAAATCCTATGTTTATGGAAGGTAACTAACGAGCGAAGTTCATCCAATTGTAATAATCTTTCATTAACATCGGGATCTTCCTTAGGAATTCTGAGAATGTTATCTACGGGATATCTAAAATTCACTCCGAAGAAGAAGGAAAAGGGCGAAGTTCCTGTCTGGGTATGAGGTGAATTATTGTAGAAACTAACAGCTTGCTGAAGATAATGTGACCATGTTTGATGGTCTAGCTTCGTAAGAAAGCGAAGACCGTTTTGAATCTTCTCTGCTGTTTGTTCTACAGATCCTATTGTTTTGTGTGATGCTGGAAGTGCATAGCAAACCTCAATATTTAAAGATTTTAAAAATTCTTGAGTTTTCGCTGCTTGATGGTTTGGACTCTGGTCAAGATATAATTTACGCGGTACCCCATATTTGAGAATGATCTCATTCTGTACGAAATCTATAAAAGTGATAGCCGTCATATATTTCACAGGTTTACAGATGGAAAATGACGTTATAGCTTCATTAGGTATGTAGAAATAATTATATCAGAAGTTGGTAATTTGCCTACAGCATCCACAAAGAACGCATCAAACAAATTTGTGTGTTCATGAGTTTGGACATGAATGTTGTTAGGTCTATAATTTCTTTTAAATTTGTTATAATCAATACAAGCGTTAATCTTTTTATGCATCATTTTTGAAGATTTGGGATGTAGTAACGATCTTTAATGAGAAATTTCAATTTCTGAAAACCAGGATGACTGTCAGTGTGAAATTCTTCAAATATTGTATCTTTGAGAGATGCTGGTATACAGAGCCTCAATTTAGGAAAGGATGGTGAGAAAAAGATCTTATAAAGTTTGTGATCTTGTATCACATATCCTTTCGACCATTTTTCATATTTACGATGGTTTTTCTGATCATTTTGGACCACCCTGTAGATGGTGGAGAAAGTGGGATCTCTCTCTAACACTGCTACATCTGTGCTGCCATCTAACGCTAATAAAGTGAGGGGGTGTTCTTGTTCATCTAGCTGCTCATATTCGTCAGGAGATAAATAGAGCGGATGACGAGATAAGTAGTCTGCTATATTTTTATTAGAACTAATGTGGCGCACATCAAAATCAAATAACTGTATAAAAGATAACCATCTTGTCATTTGATTGATTGATTGAAATGGTTTGGGTGGGCGCGTCGACAACGGGGTCTTTTGCACCCTTCTTTGACAGCAACAAAATAAAAGTATCCAAATATATATATATATAGTAGCGCAGACATAATAAAATAGAAGAGGTATCTGGAGCATTCTAAAGTGTCAGGGCTTTGATGAAGTAAAATGTCATAGCATTTAGAAAATGTGCAAACTCAAGACAAATACTAGGACTGGTTAGTACATAATCACATGTTAATCTTCTCTGCCGGGGCAGCTCGGTAATAGGTGAACACATGTAGGGCAGCCCATAATTAGTATGGAATATGACAGTGCAGTAATAGAATAAAAGCAAGGAAATCCTATGACAAGCATAAAATCAGCATGAAAGCTAAGAAATATTAGATAAAATCAGAAACAAATTAATCAAAAGAAACGCGAGAAATGCACTCATAGAGCATTCAGAGCATGCAGATTCCGCAAGTAAGTGAACACTTTCTGGAGCATGGATTCATCATCTCCAAGCAAGATTGCGATATCGGCTGGTAATCCAAGTCGAGCTCGCTCAGGAGCAAGAGGCACACATTCCACGAAGAGGTGACGAATACTCAGGGACTGACCACAATGACGACACACAGGCTGAGGCGTACGTCGCAGGAGATGTGCATGAGTGAGATGACTATGTCCAATCCTAAGACGTGCCAAAGTCCGCTCTTCCATGCGAGATAATCGGGAGCTCGTCGACCAGACTCCAAGGCGGGGCTTTACTGCATGCAGCTTATTGTGAATCTGCTCATCCCAGTGTGTCTGCCAGCGGTGAAGGAGAAGACGATTGATCACAGGACGAAGATCAGAGCCAGGAAGCGGTGCCGAATAGGCAGGTCCTGTAAGGGCAGCGTCTCTGGCAACACGGCCAGCATGCTCATTACCTGGAATACCAGCATGGGCAGGCACCCAAAAAAACTGGACGTCACAACCTGCAAGACGTAAGGAATGGCAGGAAAGGAGAATTTGCTGAACGATAGGGTGCGCAGTTGACACGTCCGTAAGACTACATAAAGCGCTGCTGGAGTCAGAGCAGACAAGAACCTGTCGAAGATGGCGTCGACGAATATAATGCAGGGTCTTCAGGATAGCAACCAATTCAGCAGTGAACACAGTGGAAGTAGGATTGAGCTTCAATCCAGCGCCATGGTCAGCCGTGACGAAGGCACAGCCAACAAAATCTTCCGACTTCGAACCATCTGTGTAGAAGATATGGTAGGAACGGTACGCCTCCAGAAAAGAAAAGAATTCCTGACAGAATTGTTGATTGCTGGTGATAGACTTCTTAAATTGCAGTAAATGAAAACTGACAACTGGTGGAAGAACAGTCCACGGAGGAATAGGAAGGAAGCCTAATGGACAGATAGCAGGGACTTCCAGTCCTAATGAAGCCACAAGGTCTATAGCACGAATGCCGAAAGGCCGAGTAGCAGTGGGTCGTGCTTGATATCTGGCGTAGCGAGCACCAGCCTCAAGTGCAGAGGCCGAAGGATGGGCAGGTAAGGCTTGAATATGAATGTAATATCGCAGAAGCAGGCAGTCTCGACGGTGGGAACGAGATGGCTCATGAGCCTCAACATAGAGACTAGGAATAGGGCTGGTTCGAAAAGCTCCAAGCGCCAAACGAAGAACAAGATGATGAACTGCATCCAGATGACGTAGGATGGAAGGTCGAGCAGAACCATAGGCAACACAGCCATAGTCCAATTGGGAGCGGATGAGGCTACGGTATAAACGCAGCATCACCACACGGTCAGCACCCCACGAAAGATGAGACACCATACGTAGTAAGTTCATGGAGCGAAGACAGCGATACTTCAGTTCCCGAACATGAGCAGCTCATGTAAGTCTGCGGTCAAACTCCAGGCCCAGAAAACGAACATGATCGACATAGGACAATCGAGAACCGCCAAGGAACAGGTCAGGATCGTAAGCACATTGACGGAGGCGACAAAAATGTACACAGTGGGTTTTGGTGAGAGAAAAGTAGAAGCCTGTAGTAGAAGACCAGCGGTGAAGACGGTTATGCACTAACTGCAACTGGCGAGTAACAGTACGGAGGTCACGTGAGCGATAGTAGATAGTAAAGTCGTCCACAAAAAGCAACCCATTAACTGTAGGGGAGAGTTGCGACATCACACTGTTCACAGCTACAGCAAATAATGTGACACTTAACACACTGCCCTGGGGAACACCTTTTTCCTGTGTAAATGGAGCAGAAAGAATAGCTCCCAGCTTGACTCGAAAAGTACGTTGTGCAAGAAAGTTCTGGATGAAGAGAGCCAAGTGGCCACGTAAGCCCCAGAGATGTACTTGTAAAATGCCATAACGCCAAACAGTGTCGTAAGGCTTTTCAAGATCGAAGAAGATGGCTATCAGATGTTCTTGATGACGAAAGGCAATTTCGAGATGCGCCAGATGATCAGTAGTAGAGCGGAAGCGCCGAAAGCCGCACTGAAAATTAGTAATGAGGCCATGGTGTTCAAGAAACCAGACTAATCGGGCGTTGATCATCATCTTCAACAGTTTACACAGATAGCTTGTCAAGGCGATTGGGCGGTAGCTTCCACTAGAAGTAGCAGGTTTGGCAGGCTTCAATGTAGAAGAATAAAGGCTTCACGCCAGGCATAAGGGAAGGAGTCTTCAAGCCAGATACGGTTGTACAGTTCAAGTAGATGTTGTTTGCCATCATCAGGGAGGTGCCTGAGCATAGCATAACAGATGCCGTCAGGACCAGATGCCGTATCCTTCGTAGAAGCCAAAACCGCAGCAAGTTCAGCAGTAGTTAAAGGGAGATTGTAAGGTTCCACCGTCCTGGATCTGAACTGAAGTGGCGTAGATTCGATGCGTTGTTTATGAGTGAGGAATTCAGATGAGTAGTGAGTAGAACTCGAGACATCAGCAAAATGACGTCCCAGTTCAGCAGCGATTCTATCCTGATCAGTAACCATAACAACATCAATGACAAGAGATGGGACCGCCACAGTGGAAACATGGCCCTGGAGACGACGAATCTGCGAGCAAACCGCTGTCATGGAGCTGCCAGCAGTAAGTGAAGAAACATAAGTGCGCCAGCTTTGACGTTTTGCTTGCTTAATGAGATAGCGGGCGCGACGACGAAATTGAGCCAAGACGACGAAATTGAGCCAAATTATAGGCTGTAGGAGCACGATTAAATGTACGGAGTGCTCGACGCCGGGCCAGAATAGCATCACGAATCGCATCAGACCACCAGGGAACAATCCGTTTGCAACGGAAACCACCATAAGTAGGAATAAAGTCAACTGCAGCTGCCAAGATACTCTGCTGAAAGGCGTTACAATGATCATCAACAGTAGAACTAGGTTCTAAAGAGAAATGAAAAGTTGCAGAAAAATGACCCCAGTCTGCTTTACGTAGATTATAGCCAGTGAACGGAGTGGAAGGGATAAGCGGAAGAACATGTACAAGAATAGGAAAGTGGTCACTGCCGCACAGGTCATCATGCACACGCCAAGTAAGATGGCCACCAAGTTGAGGACTACAGATGGAGAGGTCCAAATGGGAGTAAGTACCAGTAGCAGTAGTAAAATGTGTGGGACTGCCATCATTTAGGAGCAAGGAGTTAGTGATATCCAGGAAACTGGTAATCTCGTGACCTCGAGGCTCAGTACGAGGAGAGCCCCACAATGCATGATAGGAGTTAAAGTCGCCCACAAACAGAAAAGGAGATGGAAGCTGGCGTACAATCAATTCAAGATCAACAGCAGTAAATGCGTCATGGCGCGTAAGATAGACACAGCAAACCGTAACAGGTTGTCTTAAGACGACACGAACAGCTAGAAGCTGGAAAGCACTGTTCACATGTAGGAGAGTAGAGTGGTAGGCATCGGAGACACCAATTGCCACACCACCCGCTGCACGACCGATAGTAAGCTGATCATGACGATATATAGTGTAACCAGAAAGGACAGAGTTGCTAGTAGATGTAAAATGAGTTTCCTGAAGACAAAAGATTATAGGATGAAACGTTGTCAATAACTGCTTGAATTATTCGTAGTGAGTGGAGTATCCATTTAATTCCATTGAAGAAGGGCCATGGTCAACAAGAGTCAAGCACAAGAAGCGAAGTGCTGTGCCGGCCTTTTTCACAGCCTTCCACAAGGGTGAAACTATCAAGCTTCTCTTCCACCGTAGCATCCATAAGAGACTCATTATCACTGGAGAGGCTATGTGATTTATGTCTCTGTTTCTTCGCCCAAGGCGGACTAGCAGACTGGCTGCGTGAAGCTTTCTTCGTTGGGTTGTCAGAAGTGGCTGCAGAAAAGGTGGAGGCAGCCTTGGAAGCCTGGGTTTGGAGTTGTTTCTTCAGTTCCCTTTTACTGAGAGGCTTCGGCGGAGGCTGGTTATTGGACTGCTTAAAAAAAATGGGCGATCGATGGAGTAGAGGCAGATGATGTAGAACTAGTAGATTGAGCAGCAGAAGTCTGAGACTCAGGAGTGGGCTTAGCACTTCTGGAAGGCGAAGGGTCCGTTGATGGAGGCTTACGTTGCAAAGCAGTAGAGGACTTTTGCTTCGTGCGTGAGAGATCTGAGTTTATAGATGGAACAGTGGCACGGGACGCCTTGGGAGAGGCGGACACACTGCGAACCTCAACATCTGTCTGTGTGGCAGACTCAACCGTCTGAGTCCCTTGGGATCGACTGTTCTTCAAAAGAGAAGAAAAACTAGTGCCGAAGGTGACCTTTGGTTGGATACGTATTTTAGCCTCAGCTGCAGAGATCTTTTCGATGACCATCAGTTCGCGGATTTTCTTTCCGGCCACAAATTGAGGGCAGTCACGTGACCAAGCTGGGTGGTCACCTTTACAGTTGCCGCACTTCGGTGGGGCCTGACCATGGGCTGCAGAACTACAATTACCACAGAGACCAGCTGCATTGCAGGAAGGTGCGGAATGTCCAAAATGCTGGCAGTTGAAGCATCGCATCGGTAGTGGAATGTATGGCCGGACTTTTAAGCGATGATACGCAACGTTCAAATGCGTCGGCAGGTCAGGTAGGGCAAACGTAAGGATGTAAGAATCCGTAGGTTGCCCCGTACCTGCTTTCTTGGTGGTAATACGATGTACTTCCGTGACGTGACAATCCTGAAGTTCTTCGCAGATTTCAGCCTCTGGTAAGTCTTGTAAATCAAAACAGGTAATATCGCCCTTACTGGTGTTGAGGTCGTGTGCACAAGTAAGGTTCCATTTCTTAACCTTTTAATGTGGCCAGGAGGAAACGTGCCAGTGGCAATATGATGAAGCTGGCGATTTACAAAAAACGGTGACAATTTGCTTAAAGCTCCAGCTGTGTCAGACGATCTATCTTTGATTATTAGATATCTTGGTACGGGACCAAGCTTTTCCTCATTCTTCTCTAATCCAATACTTCTTGAGAGGACCCACGTCCCACCGTGTTAGGGGAGGAACAAATGGTCCATTGGGGATTCCCGCACCGCAGAATCCCAGCATTTCCTTTCAGGGCATCACTCCTTCCGGTCCTGCTGGGGGCGCATGCGCTTCGCTCCGCCGTTCCATGGCTCCGGGTCCGGCGTCATCCAATCGAATCCAAAAACATATCAAGTCCATAGCAAGGTTGTCATCCAAAAAGGCAGTAGTCCATATCCGAGGCTTATTTGGGAACAGTGCTCGATCGAGGACCAATGGCTGATTGCAGTTCCGAAGAACTGGGCGATGGGGGCGCCACATCCCGACGCCGGGATCTTGTCATTTGACTTGACAAGTTTGTGTTTTTGTAACAGCAGTTAAAGCTAGACTGTCAATAAGCAATGTAAATTTACCACCTACCAAATATTTATAGAACGTGTTAAGAGCTAGAAATACGGCAAATAATTTGATCTGATATATGGGTCGATCCTTAATTCTAGGGGGAAGTGTGGCACTGGCGTATTGAACTACTGACCAATGCTTTTCGTGTGGTAGTTTCTGAAACAACGCGGCTGCGGCGCCAATCTGGGATCCATCCGTGATAAGCAGATGTTCGGCTGCTGGATTATATATTTCCATTACTGGTGCTGTGGTCACCATCTTTTTAAGTTGCTGAAATCGGTCCTCTAGTTAGGGAGTCCACTGTACTATCTTTTGCTTGCTGGCGGCTAATTTATGCAATGGAGCTGCCACTAAGATGATTTTATTATAAAATGCACGATGAAATTGGAGCATAGCAAGGCACGGTTTTAGTTGTTTTACAGTCTTAGGACGTTCTAAGGCGGTGATTGTTTTAACTTTATCGGGATCTTGTGATATCTGTCCTTGATGTATAATATGGCCAAGAAATTTGAATTTTTGGACACCAAAGTGTGTTTTCTTTAGGTTAAATAAAAGTCCATATTTTTCGGCAGTGGTTAGAGCACGTTCTCACACACGCAACATGCCGTCAAATGTGCTACTTTTGAAAATTAGATCGTCAATGTAATTTAGAAAGTCTTTTTCCGAAAAGTCTGTATATATTTCTCTAATAACTCTATGCAATATCAAAGTAGATGTACGAAATCCTTGTGGCAATCTACGTAGTTTTAGGAAAGTATGGGAGAAACCTAATTGACTGACACTAAATCTAGTTAAATCCTTATCAATTTCATCAAGTGGGATTTGGTAAAAGGAACTAGAAAGATCTGCTATTGAACAATAATTAGCATTGTACAATTGGTCGAGAACATCTTGTGTTCCCGGCTGTACATCGTTTATAGGTCGCGATCCCTGAGAAAGTATGCGAAATCTAAAACGGTACGTACCTCATTAGAATTTCTCTTTGGAATAACTAAAGTTATTTCGATATAACGCATTGGATGGTGCTAAAATTCCATTGTCTAGCATTTCTTGTATTTTAGCCTTAGCACGAAGTCTGAAAGGTATCGTATAAGTCGGTAATGCTCACGGTGTACGATCCACGACATTTAGGCTAGCTGAAAAGCTGTCAATGCCTTGAAAATCTCTATCATGCCATTGAAAACATGTAGGATGTCTCTTGAGTACATTCAAAATTTTGTATTTCTGATCTGGTGTCAAATCTGGATTAATTTGAAATTTAGAGTGATCTATATATTGCTTAATTTTCTCTAAGCGTGTTTTTACACTATCTTTAACTTGCTTGTTGGTAGGTTCGTATAATTTCCTAACAGTATATATCTCTGTGGGTTCTATATCTTTCGGAAGCAAAGCGCCTTCGGCTATGTGCAACCCTTTAGCAAAGTACTTCCTACGTGGAGTATGATTAACTATTGCGAGAATCAAATTATTCGAACTTACTGCTGTGTGAACAAAAACACATCATTGCATGTTTTTGTATATTGGCGTATGCACTAGAAATTCTGTATCTGGAATGTATGTATCCAAAATAAGCCTAACATACCGCACTGAATTAGGTGGGATAACTACACCTTGCCTAACATAAAAGTTAAATTTACAATTTTTACAAATATTGGCCAAAAGAAAGGTTTCTTTATTTAATTATTTTGGCAATCTGTTATTTTTACCAAAATGCACTAATTGCAAAGAATTTTCCTGATAATTAATATTAGCTTTATGATGCAATAGAAAATTATTGGACAAAAGAATCGGAATATTCGCAATGGGTGAGATCCGAAGAGGTACTTGAAAAAAATTTCCCTCTATTTCTATTGGTAAGATTACTGCCTTTGTAAGATTTAGTGGTGTGGAAGTGACACACAATCATAGTCAACGCCTTGCGAATAAAATCAGAAAAATAAACACACTGCTGAACAAGACTGCACTTATTTAATATAAAAACACATTTACACGTGACGTTTCGATCTTCTAGCCAAGATCCTCATGATGTGGAAGATATTCCATATACTTTGGTATGTAAGGAAAACTGTTTACAATTCCTAGTCACTAGGGAATGGTGAAGGGGAGAGGCTTAAGCGCCCGTATCGAGAAAAAAAATTGAGTTTGTGCTATTTATTTTGCCTTGAATATATGGCAAATGGTTCTTAAACAGTAAGGGAACTGTAACTTTATTTCTTTCATCAGTGTCTTGTTTATAAGATGTAGTTTCACAAGTAGACATTACTACGTTTTCAGTGAATGATTCTGTTATGGGAAAAAACATTCTTAAACTGATTTTCTCGTTCATTATATTCAAGCGTTCCGGAAGAGAGAGTGTGGTGAGGAACAGCCTTCTCTAATTTATCGATCTCAGATTCTATATCTATAGACGGAAAACTAGTTTGTGTTTCAACACTAATTGCGCGTTTGAATTCTCGATCTAAAGGTTTAAAATTAGTGTTGGTGGCTTTTGCACTAAACTTGTGGGAATCGCCACTACCTGAAGACTGACTCACTGATAGTGTTTCTACACTAGCATTTGTTCCTGTAATGGATTTCTGATTACTTTGCGTGTGCTGATCAGTGACCAGGTCTTTAGGCACAGTGTTGGGAATAGCCACAGAAGCATGAAACGCTACTTGCCGCTGAGCCTTATTACTAACAAACGGTGGTGCATTCGGGTTAAGTCTACTAGATATAGAAGGTTGATCGACTATAGATGAACCTGAAACAGAATTTTGCCTGAAAGCGTTTGAAACAATAAAGGGGTAAAAGATGTTGAAAACCCAGGGGTTGCATCCGAGATTGGGTAAAATCAACCCCTAATGGTACTAGTTTTTTTGAGTATCCTCTATGGCTAGGAAATTATTCCTAGGGGATGAAGGCTGGTTCATCACAGGATATGTTCCTGGATTATATAATATGGGATGAATATATTGGAAAGGTGGAGGTACAAAATATTGTGAATAAAAGCGCTGAGGGTTTTGTTTTCCTTTGGAAAACTGTTTATGCATTTTTGTATTTTTCTTAGTATTGGAGGCTTGTTCTTCGCTATGTTTACAACACGGATGCGCTTGTTGTTTTGAAGAAATGGCATTGTGCGAAGGTGTAGACGACCTACTTTCAGAGGTGAATTTAATTCGTTTCTTTCCTGGTTGACTATGCCTGAAAGGGCTTTTTGACCGCTACGGCGATTGTATTTTCGTCTGCCTGTTTAGTGATAGCTATCTGTAACGCTTTCAACTGGTTTGAAATAGCGTCTGAAGAGTCTGTTTTGCTTTCTACACTAGAAGAAGGAAATTGCAAAGAAACTTCTTTCTCATTTTTAACACGATAATTAACTAACGTCTCTGATCGTTCTATTATTTCTGTTTTGTCAATAAGCTGTGAAAAATTGTCAAATGAATGCTGGCTAAATAGCGGAATATATCTAGGCAACAAGGAAAGAATCGTTTGCTGTACAAATGATTTGAAAGGCATCGGCGGAGAAATCCTTTGCGACAGGCCAAACTTCTCATAGAGAAACTGTGTCAACCGGTCTGACTAACTGATATATTTGCTGAAATAGCAAAGTTGCTTGCAGCGATGAACAGTTTGGTGAAGACTGATCCAAGAATTTATCGCGTAATTCTTTCCATATTAAACTTGAATAGTCCGGATTGTTATCTAACCAAGTACACGGGAATTTGCCTAAAGAAAGTTTAAATACCTGTTTCTTTGTATCTTCATTCCAATTATGAATGAGTGCAAATCTATCAAAGCATTTCAGAAATTTTGAAGCATCCTGGCCGTTTTCGTTAGAAAAGGTTTCCAAGAAAGAATGAGACGAGACAGGAGTATGTACGGAATTACTTAAAGATGTACTTCGAGAAATCTTTTGCTTGTTACGTGACATTGTTTTGATGTCTAATGATAGACACTTTCTCTAATAAAAAGACACAAGAAAAACAATCTATGCAATATAAAATGCAAAACTAACACTACATGTATAAACACATTGATAAAATTGTGTTTAGTTTGCTTGAGTGAGAATGTATTTGTCTTTTATATTATAGAGCATGAAAGTATAATATCTAATGTACACATTACACCACAATAGCTATAAGCTAATCTTAGTGGTAAAGACAAGCAAAAAATGACTTAAAATTGAATTTGTCTTGAATATTTGCATCGGAGCCATGTATCGGTTTCGATAAGTTAGCGAGCGTTTCTAAAAGGTAGCGGTTAACTTTAAATATTGACATTTTAAAGAGGAGTTATTGACTTGATATTGGTAGAAACCTGATATTGGTAGTATAGTGGTTCATTGTTTTAATTTTAGGTTTTCAAATGCTTCATAAATGAAATTCAAATAGATACAGATTTATTGAATAACAAATCAAATATTACAGAAGTTGCAGACATCGTAATTGAATATTGTCAGAATTTAGTACACTAAATGTCTTCTATCAATAATTGCAAAATTAAATAAAGCTTCACCAAGATCTGAAGGATCTGGTAGCATGAATTGGCCTATCAGGAGACCTCCATGAGAACTGATAAAATACATTCTCATTTCAAGAACAAATTCAACATAAAGAAAAGGTAAACTTACATGAAAAATCGAGAACGGATAATTCTCAAATCTCGTCAGCCAGAAGTCTTTCATGTTTCATCCGTAGCTATCGACAGTGTTTTCCCTATAGTTTCTCTTTCGCTTCTTCTTTGCTTCTCCTCGACAGTAAAATTTGGGAAGTATTTATATGAAAGATGAAGGACTTTCACTCGCTTTTACTACAAAACAACTCGGACGTCATACATCCTTGAATTCTATTTCTAAGTTGTTTTCGTATTTGAAAGTTTTCTTCACATTCTATCTATACACTATATATGAAATTGATGTACACACATGATCAAAAGTTTTTGATGCCTTTAAATTCAATAATAAAAATTTTAATATTTCATAGATCTTTTTAAACGTTGTTAACAATAGTTAACACACTTGCACCTCTTATTCTCACAATTCTAACGAATTTCAAGTTTACTTTCCTATTTCAACTAATTAAAAGATTTTGGATCCCAAGAAAACGCCTATTTAAATAACATGGGGATTTCTTCATCCCCCTTTAGACCCCTTAAACATTAAAAATATTCACTTTTGGCAATTTTGCTGTAGGTTAGTCTCGAAAGCCTACAATCATGCCAAATTTCATCATTCTAATCCTACCACAAGTAACTGAACATTTTGGCGTGCAGAAGACGTCCCATATAAATGACATGAGAAAGACTTTTCAATTCCCCACAAAACCACTCTAAAGTTGAAAATTTTTACTTTGTCCTCATTTACTTAGGTAACGCTAATGAAAACGTACAAGAATACCGAATTTATCGTTTGAATTCCAATTACAAGTAACTAAATTTTGGAGATTACAAGTCCAAATAAAGGCCCATTTAAATAACATGGGGAATTTCTTCATTTCCTCCTCAGACCTCTTAAAACTTAAAAATATTCACTTTTGGCAATCTTCCTGTCGGTTAGTCCCGACAATCTACAATCATGTCGAAATTAGTCATTGTAGCCCAAAAGGAAGTGCCCAATAATTTTGGGATGCCAAAAGTGTTTCATAGAAATAACATGGGAAAAATTTTTGAGTTCCGCATAAAACCACTCTAAACTTGGAAATATATATATTTACTTATCCAACTAGGTAAGACTTACGAAAACGTACAAGCATACCGAATTTCAAAGTTTTATTTCAAGTACCTAAAAATTTGAGATTATAGGTCAGCAAAACTATCCATTTAAATAACATGGGGAATATATTCATCGCCCCTTTAGACCAACTAAACATTCAAAATATTCACTTTTGACTATGACTTACTCCCGAAAGTCTCTTTCGAATGAACACGCCCAGCTTTGTGGTTAGTGACCGCAGCTGACGGGGCCAAACAGGACGGCAGTGCGGCCCCCGATGCGGCAAGTTAAACGAACTTTAATGTCTTGCACGGCATGCGTGAAATGCTGTTGTAGAATTTTTACAACCCTGAACGGTCGCTTGGCTCGTGGGTCGATGAAAAACGCAAATAGCTGCGCGAAAGAGTGTGAACTGCAGGACAAACGAAGATCGACGTTTCGAACGCACATTGCGACCCAGGATCTCTTCTGGGTCAACCTGTCTGAGGGTCGGTATCTTTATCCTGGCGGTGCAAGTTTTTTGGATGACCCCACGGCCTCTCGCTACTTCGGTAGGGATGCTATGGCCATGTGCAAGGGACCTGGCAAGGGATCTCGCGCAAGGCTTGACTTTCTTGTTGGTAACCTCTTGTGACCATGGGTCCAGGGAATGGAGACTGTGTTCTTGGGCTTCCGCGACAGCGGTTGTCTTAAATGAGCAGCAAAGGCTGGTGGTTTACATCCTCCTGTTGAGGCAGTTTTTGTCTCGACGAAAATTCCTGAGTGAATTGGGGAGCTTGGTCTTTCGACTTCATCCTTGCCAAACCCCTTTCGATGGGAACGAGACTGTCTTGTGTCCATGCAATTTTTTAGCCTGGGCCGGCGCAATGCTGGCTGGCGAACAAGGAAATTGGGCCCTTGAGTCTTGGTATTCCAATTTGCCTCTACTCCTGGATGAGCTTCAGTACAAGGTGCCCGGCAAGGGGCAAGGGGGTGACCCCTGAGATTACCTGCTTAATTTAAGCATATTAATAGGCGGAGGAAAAGTAACTAACTAGGATTCCCTTAGTAACGGCGAGCGAATACGGAAGAGCCCAGCACCGAATCTCGCAGTCGTTGGCTGTTGAGAAATGTGGTGTTAGGGAGGGTCGATTCTCCCGAGTTCTTCAGGCATGTCTAAGTCTCTCTTGAATGGAGCCACTGCCCATAGAGGGTGCCAGACCCGTGCGACCGTTTCAGTTTTCGTGAGAACCTCTCGTCATAGTCGGGTTGCTAGAAAGTGCAGCCCTAAGTGGGTGGTAAAATCCATCTAAGGCTAAATATGACCACGAGACCGATAGGGAACAAGTACCGTGAGGGAAAGTTGAAAAGAACTTTGAAGATAGAGTTCAAGAGTACTTGAAACCGTTCGGGGGTAAAAGGATTGTACCTTAAACCCCGGATTAGAGATTCAGAGAGATCTGTGTAGACCGAACTTTCAGGTTGATCTTTTACTCCCTCGGGTTTTGGGACTCCTGGGAGAGGCAGCTGACTCTACATAGACCCTCGCATTTTTGTCTTTCGAGGCGTCACAACTCGCCGGATGCAGGTCTACGGCCCGGGGAGGAGCTTGTCTGGGTCCCCGTTGCCCTTACAAACCCCTGGGGTCCCGGCTGGCGTTCGACGGTATGACAATACGGAGTTGCCCCGTTTAGCGCCTTCATGTATGTACAAGTGTTGGATTTGCTAGCCGTCGGGCTTAGTCCCAGACTTTAGTAGTCCGATGCTGTTGGTGCAGACTATGAACCGGGCGTATTTCCTGTTTGTGGCGTGTACTGTTTAATGGACCATACGACCCGTCTTGAAACACGGACCAAGAAGTCTAACATGTGCGCGAGTCATTGGGAATTACTAAACCCAGAGGCGTAATGAAAGTAAAGGTCTCTGTATAGAGACTGAGAGAAGATGGAGGCCTTTCCTTTGGAAGGGTTGAAACGGCTTCTCTGTTGCCTAACACGGGCCCTCCCGCATTCCCGGGCGTCTCGTTCTGATTGCAAGACAAGGCGCACCTAGAGCGTACATGTTGAGACCCGAAAGATGGTGAACTATGCCCGGCCAGGACGAAGTCAGGGGAAACCCTGGTGGAGGTCCGTAGCGATTCGTCGTCGGAGCTAGGTATAGGGGCGAAAGACTAATCGAACCATCTAGTAGCTGGTTCCCTCCGAAGTTTCCCTCAGGATAGCTGGTGCTCATTTGAACGAATGTCGAACGACTCTCATCCGGTAAAGCGAATGATTAGAGGCCTTGGGGCCGAAACGACCTCAACCTATTCTCAAACTTTAAATGGGTGAGACATTCTGCTTGCTTGAGAGTGAAGTAGAGGTTCAGGATCGGAGTACCTAGTTGGCCACTTTTGGTAAGCAGAACTGGCGCTGTGGGATGAACCAAACGCTGAGTTAAGGCGCCTAAATTGGAGCATATTTTGAAACCATGAAAGGTGTTGGGTGCTTAAGACAGCAGGACGGTGACCATGGAAGTCGGAATCCGCTAAGGAGTGTGTAATAACTCACCTGCCGAAGCAACTAGCCCTAAAAATGGATGGCGCTCAAGCTTCGTGCCTATACTCGGCCGTTACTGCAGTGGACGCAGTAACCCCTAACGGGTGTTGACGCAATGTGATTTCTCCGCAGTGCTCTGAATGTCAACGTGAAAAATGCAAGCAAGCGCGGGTAAACGGCGGGAGTAACTATGACTCTCTTAAGAGGGAATAGAGGGAAAATAAAAAGTGCTTGCTTTGATGGTGACTTGGATGTTAAGGAAATTGATGAAAGAAAGAGTTTAAGATCTGTGAGAAGGAAACCAAATCCAATGGATAAAAAGAATTTAGAAGTAATTAGTAACAAAGTAATTAAAGGTAAGAAAGATACAAAGATCTATCTCGATGGAAAATTGAAAGATGGGGAAACAGAGGTATATAAAGAAAAGGAGATTATGATAAGGATGGAAAAAATAGACAGAAGAGAAGATAAAGATGACCGATATAGAGGAGGAATGGATGAATGGATGACTGAGAAGCTGGAAGATAAGGAAGAGCAAGAAGAGATTGGGAAAAATGATGAATTTGTAATTAATGATATGATTGAAGTGGATGTTATTGGTAATTTTGGAACTAATCGGCGTAGTTCCTTAATAAAGAATGATGTTGAACCGAATGAAACTGATGAAGAAAGTACTAATCGACCGGTTTGTGAGGACAATATATGGGAGACGTCTATGGTATGGAATATGAGTGAGATTTTTACTCAGGGAATCCCATTGAAAATGATGAAGAACCAGATAATGAAAAACAAATAATCGAGACTGAAGGGACTAGTAATGGACATGAAATTGAACATGAATTTAGGATGGACATGGAAAGGAAAGGTAGTACTAAAGTAAAATCAGGAGGAAATTATTGAAGAAAGGGACGAGCAACAGAGTAGTAAGGAGATAATCAATGAAACTAAAGAACCAGAAGAAAACGGTAACGATCTGAGGATAACTAATAATGTGGAATTTGAAAAATTCTGCAATAAGATTGATGGAAAACCAATAATAACTCAAGAGTATAACCTAATAAAAAGACGATGGAGTAGTGTGACTCCTGTTATAAGAAGATTCCATACGAAGGATAAGGAGAGGAAGAAAAGTAAAGATGATTTTTTTGAGAGAGAGAAGAAGTATATAGATAAATATTTTACAAAACTGTTAGAAAAAAGAAGTAGTTTGAGTTACGACAATGATGCTGAGACGATGAATCAGGACTCCGGAAAAACTTCTATACTATGGAGTAAAAAGGATATGTTGTCTGACGATACTGTTAATGGTAAGGAAAAGGAAGATGATAATTTAGAGAAAATGAATTTGTTATATGGTCAGATACTCAAGTTGAGGGATTACGGAGCAGGTTTCAGAAAGTACTTGGAGATGATAACCAAAATCAAATAGTAGAGATGGGGGGTTTCCTCCACACAAGAAATGGTGGACGAATTATTTTTAACTCCTAAGCCGAATGAAAATGAAATAGAGAAATCCAATAGAGTACATCAAGATATAGAAAGGTTATTACAAGAAAAGACACCAAATACGGAACTTGACAAAAAAAGTTGAACCAGAGGTTGATACTCTTTGGGGGTATATCAAATGTTGAGAGAAATATTGAAAGAGGATATAGGTTTTACCAGAGAAAATCTCAACGGAATTATTGATAGGTTTGTAAATCTTTTTAAAATTAAATAAGAAAGAAGATAAGAAAGGTAACCCAGGAAGGAAGAACCAGGGAAAAAAACGAAAAATAGGAAAGGAGATAAAATTCATCGATTTGCTGTAACACACAAACTCAAAGTCAAATCCGAAGAGTTTGGCAAATGCAGTTTTTGATGATAATCTTGAGGATTTACTTGGCCAGGTTAGGGAAAAACCTCAGGATGAAGACATCAGAAAACTTTATGAGCAACTATGGAGTAAAACGGAATTGTAAAATTAAATTGGAAAAAAAGACCATGGATGAACAACTGAAGAATGAATTATTAAACCCAATAACTAAAGAGGAAATTAACGCCAAAATTAAGAAAATGAAGAACAACTCTTAACCAGAAAATGAAGAACCGGTTTGGACGGAATTATGAAGAAAGATAAATAAACCTGAGGTAATTGAAATTCTTGAGGTCTTATATAATGTTATTATGAATTGCGGCCTAATCCCGGATAGTTGGAAGCACAACAGACTGTGTTGATCCCTAAGAAGGACGAACTAAAAGATGCTAAAAACTCGAGACCTATAACAATAAGCCCAATACTGCTAAGATTATTTAGTTCAATTATTAAAGAGAGACTAAGGAAGACTTTCTCATATAATAAGCGTCAGAAGGGCTTCTCTCGTAAGGAAAGCACTTCAAGTAACTGCTTTATCTTCAACCAACTGCTATATAGCGCAAAAAGAAAATATGGAATGGTCGCTATAGCAATAGATATATCCAAGGCGTTTGATACTATTCCCCATGATGCTATTATTGGTGTTTTGGAGGCTAGAGATTGTCCTCAACAAATCTTCAACCTAATTAGAGATATGTATAGTAATCTTCGAACTCAGATAAGAGGTCAAGATTTAATTAGTTTTGATATTAAAAGGGGAATAAAGCAGGGAGACCCGCTCACCCCCCTGCTGTTTAATTTAGTCGTGGATGACATTATTGAAAAGATAGAAGCCCTCGGTAATGGAATAAGAGTGGAGGATGAAGAGATTTCAACTCTTGTTTATGCTTATGATATAGTACTGATGGACACCTCAGAAAAGCGTCTGCAAACGAAGATTGACACTCTAGTGCATTTTTAACGGATTTAGAAATGAACTTATCTTAAATGCAAAACATTTTTCTTTGGATATCAACTAGGAAGTCGTGGGTGTGTCAGCCGATTAGTCTATACATTCATGACTATGAAATCCGGAGTCTATTGGTAAATGAGAAATTCGTTTACCTGGGATGTAGTTACAGCATATTTAATGGAATGAGTAGTAAATTTCAACTGGAGGATATAAAGGAGATTGTTAATCGTGTGCTTAAATTGTGTCTTAAGCCAAGACAAAACCTTAACCTTATTTTTACATATATTTTGCCTAAGTTTTTTAAAACCTTAATTAACGGCATAATCTCAAATTTTCTTTTGAGTCTTGATCAGTTTCTAAAAGGTATCGTCAAGACGATATTGCATCTCAGTCATAACATAACCGACGATATCCTTTATAGCAGGAAACGTGACGGGGGATTAAGTTTCCCACGATTGGTAAATGTCATTTCGTTGGTAATGTTCAAAAACGGCTGCAAGTGGAGGGAGAATGACGATCCAATAATACGGAAATTATATAGTGTAAACCGAATTGAAGAATTTATGAAAAGAAGAGCGTTGGCACTTAATTTAAGGTGGCCTATACCAGTAAAAAGGTTAACAGCATATAAACTAAATTTAAAAATAAAAAAACAAGAATTTTAAAACTGGAAAATCCAACCATTCCAGGGGAAAGGTGTTCACTATTTTCAGAATAATACTGATGCTAATATTGCTTATTATGACGAACAATTAATGACCGATTCTAGATATATAGATTTTCTGAAAATTAGGTCTAATACGTTTGGAACTAAAGTTTCCCTGGCACAGGCCCATAAAAGAAATGAAGTCCTGTGTAGAAGATGTAAGACAAAAAAATGAAACACTCGCTCATGTACTTTGTGAATGTATTGAAAACAAAAATAAAATAATTCATCGGCACAATGAAGTTCTGGACATAATCCAGAGCTCAACTGAAAATAATGGATTTAAATATATTATAGAGCTGGAAATACAGCTTAGTAACGGGGACAAACTAAAACCTGTTCTGATATTGATAAAAAATGAAAAAGCTTTGGTTATTGACTTTACTATAAAATTTGAACAAGGAAATTTTGAGGATATGGCTAGCAAAGAAAAACGTTCTAAATATAACAAAATAAAGGACAAAATAATGGAAAAATATAAAGTAACAGTAAACCCAATTGTACTAGGGGCAAGATGTGGCCTGAGTAGTAACTGTTGTAAGGAATTGGATAAGTTGGAGATAAATAATAGGAAGATTAAAAAGACCATTGTTATGTCAATAATAAGGAGCAGTATCGAACTGGCCAATGCTCATTTGGATTATAGTTAGATATTATATGGTGTGTTTTACAGAATGAAAAGGAAAAAAAGAAGATAATAAAAAAAAGGAAAAAAAAATAAGTGAACTTTAAGGGTATAAGAATATGATTAAACGAGAAAGAATGAATAACAGTGTTGTTGTTTGCTCTCTCCCTACATCATTGTTTGAAACTGGAATGGATATTGGTGATTTATTTTCATTGTTTCTATGTTTATCTGCTTTGCCCCCGTTCGCTATTCTAAGGATTGTCTTATTTTTACGCTGCATGCTCACACATCTTCACGGCCAATAAACCTCGTTTCAGCCGGAAAATTTTCAAGCCTCCGCTACATTTTAAACTGTAATAACTTTTTTTTGTAAATGTGAATATAAAAATTCCTAATAACATACTCTGATATACTGTATACTTTCTGTGTAGAAATTTTACTATTCTAGTTTTATTGGTTTATCTATCTGTAGTGAAAAAAAAATGGTTTCAATTTCTCACCCATCCGTGCAGGTAGTCTTGACGGCCAGTGTGGTCTGTGCTTGCAGTAAAATTTTAAAACTTCTAGACCAATTTGAAGTATATTTTCCTTCATAAAGTTAGTGGTACTGTAATTCTTTATGCCAACTCCCATGCACAGTATTTTCATACGCTTTCTGTGAAAAATGCACTATTCTGGTTTGAATAATTTCCCAAAAGTAGTGTAAAAACGTAATTTGGAACAAGCTTGTCCACAAGGGAGAGCGAAATGTAATAGTATTCTAATTTACTTTCTCACTTTTATAGTCCACCGATTGACGTAGAATAGTATATAGTTAAATACGTTTTTTTTCCTTTTTATCAATATTTTTCCTCCTCTCACCTTCCACCACAGTATCCACACATCTTTGCGGCAATCGAAACCTGTCTTCGCGGACAAAATTTCAACCCTCCGGTGAAAGATAAACTGAATTTTCTTTCTTAGAGTTGTATATATACAAATTCCTCGTACGTTGTACCATGTACCGCGTTTGGTCACGTTTTGAATACAACTTCAACATTTGTTGTCTCTACGGTTTCTTTACAATTGACAATAAACCTGATTTGACATTCTCATATACCGTTGCCGATTGTGTACACTGCAGCTGACGGTGAGCGAACCCTCTTCTCGCCGTCATTATTTCAGACCTTCTTGTACAGCGGGGGACACTTCTAAATGGTACAGCCATATGGAGATTTACGGCTAAGGTGTACCATTTAGAAGTGTCCCCCGCTGTACAACTTAAAGTGGCTTCTCTTTCTGCAAAATTGAACATTAAAAATGAAAAACAATCTATACGTAGTTCCATGCATGGTATTTAGGTACACCTTCTATAAAAATAATTCATTATTCTAGCAACAAGTTAAAAAAGAAAGAAAAAATGAAATAACCGTAACCACAAATGTTAGCAATATGTTAAGCTATTGTAACATGCTTTCTTACTCTACGATTGTTTAGTCACTGAAGCAAAAATTTATATTGGAGAGTAAATTTTGCATTATGTTTTCTTAAACCTCCCCCCCCCCTCATATTTTAAGTTACATCTGTCGCTAAGCGGTTAAAATTTTCCATCTGAGATACGTGTTCAACTGTGGGCATATTGGCGGCAACCATGCACCATTATATTGGCAACTATGAGACTTTAGTCCGCAATTATGAACGAAAAGTAGACAACTATGAGTGTTTTGACCACAAGTGTGAGGATTTTGACAGCTAGTGTGAACCATCTGACGGCAACTGTTAGCGTTATGTCCGCCATTATGAACGATTGTCGCGAACTAAGAGCATTTTGTCGGCAAGTGTGAGCATTTTACGGCTTGTGTGAGGATCCTGACGGCAACCGTGATCCTTTTTTTTTTTTTTTGCGATGATTCCTTCCACCTACTTTAATGAAAAATGTTTCCGTAAATTCACGGTAGAGATTCCCCTTATCTAGTTTCACTGGTTTTCTTTCGGTAGTAAGAAAAAGAAAAGAAAGAAAAATATTTCAAATTCTCATCTACTCTCACCGGCGGTGTTCGCAAGTCTTGACGCTAAGCGTGGTCTCTTTTTGCCATCAAATTTTCAACTTTCTACAACAATTTAGAGTCTCTTTTCTTTTAGAAAAGTGGAGATACAATATTTCCTTATACGTACTCGAATGCACAATATCCAGGTACGACTCGTAGAAATTGCACTTTTCTGTTTTTAATAGTTTACTTAAAGTAATGCAAACACGTAATTTGAAGATAACCATGACCACAAATGTGATTGAAATCTATTAGTTGTCAATTTTTTTCTTACTCGGTTATTCCTCGCGTATTGACACAGAATAGTATATTGTAAAATAAAATTTAAGTTGATTGTTTCTTATCGGTATTTTTATTACTTTCCCCCCATAATATCCACACATCTTTGCGGCAGCGAAACCTGTCTCATGCGGCAGAATTTCAACCCTTCGGTAAAAGATAAACTGAATATTTTATCATAGAAAATTTTGTATATATACTTAAGTTCCTTGTACGTTGTCCTATTTACTGGATTTCGAAACGTTTCTTGTACAACTTGTATGATTTTTCTAATTCTGAAAAAAAGGGGAGGTTTGTGATCTCATCGACCCTTCCTAGCTGCGGTCGCAGCTCGTCACGGTCAGCGTGTCCTTTGTTTCCCGTCAAAATTTTAACCCTCTGGAACATTTTAAAATCTCTTTTATTTTAGAAAAAATAGGATACAATACTTCTGTTTACGTACTCACGTGCAAAGTGTCCAGGTTCACGCTCTGTACAAATTGCACTATTCTAGTTTGAATAGTTTCCTTAAAATAGTGCAAAAACTTAGTTTCGAATAAAAATGACCATAAGAGTGAGCGAAATATAAAATTTCTCCGCACGTTATAAGTCCGCAAAACCGTCCACTTAAATTACATGGGAAAGTTCTTCATCCCGACTTTGCAACAACTAATTTTTTTTTAAATATTTACTTTTGGAAATTTTCCCGTGAGTTACTCCCGAAAAGCTACAGTTACGTCAAACTTTGAAATTATAACCCTACAGGAAGTGTCCCATAATTTGGGAGTGTGAAAGGTGCAGTATAAATAAAGCCTACGTTGTTTTCTTCTTACCACATTTAGTAATCCTATAAATTATGACGGTATGTATGAGAATTTTGACGGGTAGTGTGAACCATCTGACGACAACTG
This sequence comes from Thermobia domestica, assembly GCF_964235325.1. Lineage (NCBI taxonomy): Eukaryota > Metazoa > Arthropoda > Insecta > Zygentoma > Lepismatidae > Thermobia > Thermobia domestica. The sequence goes on along the minus strand of NC_137459.1, from coordinate 155,518,845 downwards.
TGAGCCCTACGTCAGCAATTATGAACGAAAAGTCGGCAACTATGAGCGTTTTGACGGCAAGTATGAGCATTTTTACGGCTTGTGTGATGATCCTCACGGCAACTTTGAGCATTTTGATCCGATGATTCCTTCCATCTACATCGATGAAAAATGTTTCCATACATTCTCGGTAGATATTTCTCTTCTTCAGGTTAACTGGTTTTCTTTCTGTAGTTGAAAAAAATGAAAGAAAATAAGAAAAGGTGATATCAAATTATCTACTCTCAAGGGCGGTGTTCGCAGGTCTTGACGTTAAGCGTGGGCTCTGTTTGCCGTCAAATTTTCAACTTTCTACAACAATTTAGAATCTTTTCTTTTAGGAAAGTGGAGATACAATAATTCCTTATACGTACTCGAACGCACAATATCCAGGTACACTTCTTGTAGAAATTGCACTTCTCAGTTTTGAATTGATTAATTAAAGTAGTGCAAAAGCTTAGTTTCGAATAAAAATGACCACAAGGTTGAGCGAAATATAAAATTTGTTTAATTTACTTTCTTACTCTATTATTGTTCACCCATTGAAAGAGTAAAGTGTATGATTAAATAAAATTTATGTTATTTTTTTCGCTTATCACTATTTTTCTTCTTTCTCCTTTTCCACATAATCTCAACACATGTTCGTGGACAGCTACACCTGTCTTCGTCGAAAACTTTTCAAACCTTCGGTAAAAGACAAACTGAATTTTCTTTCATATATATATATAATAATGGTTAGCTTGGGGCTTCGCCCACAAAGCCCCTTCTTTTGAAGGTATTTCGGCCTTGCACCTCTTATTCTCACAATTCTAACGAATTTCAAGTTTACTTTCCTATTTCAACTAATTAAAAGATTTTGGATCCCAAGAAAACGCCTATTTAAATAACATGGGGATTTTTTCATCCCCCTTTAGACCCCTTAAACATTAAAAATATTCACTTTTGGAAATTTTGCTGTAGGTTAGTCCCGAAAGGCTACAATCATGAAAAGTTTCATCATTCTAATCCTGCCGTAAGTCCCTGAACATTTTGGGGTGCAGAAGACGTCCCATATAAATGATATAGGAAACACTTTTCAGTTCCCCATAAAACCACTATAACGTTGAAAATTTTGCTTCTACTGATTTACTTAGGTAACGCTAATGAAAACGTACAAGAATACCGAATTTCACGTTTGTATTCCAATTCCAAGTAACTAAACTTTGAGATTGCAAGTCCCAATAAAGGCCCATTTAAATAACATGAAGAATTTTTTTCATTTCCCCTTTGAACCTCTTAAAAATTAAAATGTTCACTTTTGGCAATTTTCCTGTCGGTTAGTCCCGACAATCTACAATCATGTCGAAATTAGTCATCGTAGCCCTACAGGAAGTGCCTAATAATTTTTGGATGTCAAAAGTCTTCCATAGAAACAACATGGGAAAAAATTTTCAGTTCCCCATAAAACCACTCTAAACTTGGAAATATATATATTTTACTTATACAATTAGATAAGACTAACGAAAACGTACAAGCATACCGAAGTTCAAAGGTTTATTCCAATTGCAAGTACCTAAAATTTCAGATAAGTTCTCAAAACCGTCCGTTTAAATAACATGGGAAATATTTTCATCGCCCCTTTAGATCAACTAAAAATTCAAAATATTCACTTTCGGAAATTTTTCAGTGAGTTACTCCCGAAAATCTACAGTTACGTCAAATATGTCCATTATAACTCTACTGGAAGTGTCCTATAATTTGCGGGTGTAAAAGGTGTCGTATAAATTAAGCCTTAGTTGCTTTTTTTCTTACCACATTTAGTAATCTGATAAAGTATGAGGGCATGTATATGAATTTTGACGGCAAGTGTGAGCAGTTTGACGATAGTGTGAACCATCTGATAGCAACTGTGAGCCCTATGTCCGCAATTACGAACGAATAGTCTGCAAGTATGAGCGTTTTGAGGGCAAGTGTGAGCATTTTTACGGCTTGCGTGAGGATTCTGACGGCAACTGTGAGCATTGTGAATGCAACTATTAAGCATTGTGTCTGCAACTGTGAACTCTCTGAATGCTTGTCTGGCCATTTTGACGGCATTTATAAAGCTTCGGTCGGCATCTATGAATCATATTTCGGGAAGAGTGGGCAATCTGACGGGAACTGTGAACATTGCTGTTGGCGACTTTTCACCCAGCATAGCCTTAGGATATGACTAACCATGGAAGCGTTATCCGTAATTTTTGACATTCTGTGATTTTTCGTGACTGGTGCGCAATCGAGAGGAATCGCTACACTATAGGGGTTATCTATCTGGAATTACCTGAAGTTAGATCATTGAAATCATCATTATTTACAAAGGTAAATTGTCATAAACTGAATAATAATGGAAAAGGTATTGGCATAGAATACCCAATTAAAAATGAAGATGCTAACTGCCCACATCATCCTGAAGAGATTTTTTGGAATATTAAGGAACTGGTCATACATTTTGAAAACAATCATTCGAACACTTACTGTTTTAGATGTATCTCATGTCATAAGACCTTTGATAAATTTCATAACATAACTTGTCATCGTCCTAAATGCCCCGGGCCGAAAGTTTCTGAGGGCAAATATCCATGTAAATATTGTAATAGAAAATTTGATACCTCCATGGGAGGGGTACACATACTCGAATGGAACATCTCAGAAAAAGAAACGAAGAAAAATAGAAGATATAAATAGGAACAAAATAAGACTAAATTCAGGAGCTGGAACAAAATGGACTGATGAAGAAATAGATTTATTTGTACAAATTGTGGACTCAAACCAAGGATGTAAAGGACCTAAATCTCATCCTTGCAGAACATTTTGAAGGGCGAAGCAAGTGAGATTAGAGATTTAAAAAAAGCATCTGATGAGGATCGGTCGAATTTCTGTGGATGCTGTTTATAAACAAGATTGAAACCCATCTACACAGACAAAGAGGAAACATAAAAGTAATGATGATAATGAAAGATATACATATAAGAATGAAAATGAAATTAGATATGTTCTTAGGTCTAAACGTCAAAAAATGAATGAGAAGACGGAAAATGAAGAGGACTCTGAAATACAAGAAAATCTGAAACGGAAGCGTGTCAAAATAATAATTTCATCGGACGAAGAGGAAACGGATGAAGTATTTAATGTTGGGAATGAGAGTTTAGGAGGCGGTGAAGATACCAGCAATGTAATAAATGATGTTAATTCGGAAAATGCGAATAGTGAATGCCCAGAATTACTTATGGAGAGCGAAATAAGTGAGAAATTGCTGAAAATGAAAATATCTGAAGATGAAAACCAACTAGAGACATCACATAATGGAGTGATGGAGCCTCATTCCAAGAGGAATGAAACTTTGATATGGAATTTGGATGAGATATTGCAAGAAGATGAGGAAGGAAAAAAACAAGGAGAGATATGATAATTTAAGATTTAATGAAGAGATGGCAACAAAAGACGAGGAAAATAAACCAGGAAACCAAAAACGAAGGTGGAACAGTTTTACTCCTCCGAAAAATAAATTGGAAAAGAAAAAAATAATGAAAATAATAATAGGTAAAGTTAGTATTATATAAAATTTAAAGTGCATTTTTTTAGCTTAATATATTTTACTGCAACTGAAATTAGCACAATAAAAGATTAGAAAGTCCACAATTTTGTTTATTGACGTTATATTAAAATTCTCATTTTAATAAAAGGCCATAATCTCGTACCACTTTGCTTAGATTAATTAAAGTTATTTTTTGTTGAATCATTAATGGCCTTTTACAAATTCTAGTCTAACAATTGTTATACTTATTGTTTTAGTACATAGTTAAATTTATAATATCATTAAAACGGTTTTTATGTTACAAATGGATAATTTTAGAGAAAAATTAATTGTCGCAAGACAATTAAAGGTACTAAAATTCAACAAGTTTTAAAATTACAAAATTATATTATAATTATAGTAGAAAGTTTTGATTATATATAGAAATACAAATACTCAGGCTTAGACCTTTTTTTATTGACAAACTGTTATTTTACAGTAATTTTAAGTTGTGATCTTTTTAATTAAAATTTTAATATGTGTATAATGTTGGTGTTGTAAACTGGTTCGAGTACTCTAAAACAACTATTTTCTTCCTCTTTTGGATTTGAAGTAACAGGTAAATCTATTTTAACAGCTAGAATGGAATGCCTTTTAAAAATTAAGTATCCTGTTGAGGAGGATAATTTATATTGTTCAGATCATCCTAACGATTTTTTTAATACCGAGGGGTTTACATCTGACTTAGAACAAAAGCATAAGGACAAGCACTGTTTCCAATGCGCGCAATGCTTGAAAACATTTGATAAATTTCATAATGTGTCGTGTCGTTTTCCTAAATGTCCAGGACAGAAAATAAACGATGGCACCTTTTGTTGTAAATATTGCCCTAGGAGGTTTGAAACGGCCCATGGTAGGGGGACACATACACGAATTGAGCACCCTGGTGAAAGAAATAGGGAAAAAGTTGAAGAATTAAATCGAAAAAAAGAAAGACAACGACCAGGAGCAGGTTCTAAATGGACCGATATGGAAATATATTTATTTGTTGATATTGTAAAAACAAATAGAGGAAAAAAAAGATTTAAACTTAATATTGGGCAGTCATTTTGAAAACAGAACTGCTAACGAAATTAGAGATAAACAAGCATTTAATTCGAATAGGACGGATTTCCAAGGACTACCTAACGGCAGAAGAGGAGATGGAAAGGAAAACCTCAATGAAAAGAAACAACGAATCAGGGGAAAAAATCGAAGAGGATGTGGAACTTAAAGATAATAATTTGAACAATGATGAGGAGGATGGCTATAGTCTAAAACATAAGCGTCCACGATTTTCTCAGGATGATGATTGAAAAAAGATCAACAAAAAACTAGCATAATGGATTAAAGTAAGAAAAAACTGACTCAGTCAATGGTAACTTTATCTGATGAAGATTCAAGTACATATGAAGACTCATCGGAGGAAGATAAGAAATGGAAACACATTCAATCCAGAATTTGGTCTAGAGCTAAAAATAAAAAGAAATCAATAAAACCATGGATAATCTCTTCTTCAGATGAGGAAGATACCGATGGAAATTTACCTCACGGAGTTATAGCTGAAGAAGTAATTGACAAATTTAAAAAATTAGGAATCAATAGTAATAATGAAACTAAAGTATCCATTGAGGAAATCATTGATGAAGAGAACCTGACAAACAAAAGACCTGAACTCAAGAATCAAAACGAAAATATGAACACAACAATGATCTGGAGACTAGAAGATGTAATTGAAGAAAAAAAATAATTATTCTAAACCCGTAAAATTATGATACTGAAAGAACTAGACGCAGATGGAGTAGTATAACTCCACTTAAAAGGAAAATCTTAAAGGAATAAACAATACAATCTGCCAGTCATAATGGATACCCCAGTACAAATGAGGATTTTTTCAGAAGAGAAGCAAAATCTATAGATAATTATAAAAAAGGAGGTTATGGAAAGAAACAAACATGGAAACCCTGAACGAATTTGGAGACCTCGAGGAAAATATCTCAGTGAGCAATGAGTTAACTGACAAAGATGTTGAAAATATTCCATCGGAAACAGAATTTAGTAATAAAATGTCAAAAAAAGAAGGATAAAAATGTCGTCACAGAATAGTCCAAATATTAGTCTGAATTCTGAAATGAGTAACGAAATCAACAGCTACTAACATTTGGTCTGACATACAAATTCAAATGGTACAAGATAGATTCCAACGTTTATTGAATTTTGAAAATAGTTTTCAAAATATTGAACTAGGAGCTTTTTACCAACGCAGGAAGCTGTTGAAGATTTACTATGTACACCAGTGCCAGAAGAAATTGAGTGTCGGGCCGAGGATAAAATAATGAAGGATATTGAGGATATATTATGTGAAGATGAACAAGACGACGAAA